>NC_073696.1:15655564-16028064 GCF_029784165.1 Wyeomyia smithii
GAATCCTAAACTTGCAGCACTAAATATACCGGCACGCAGATTGACAGCTATGTGTTACGTTTATAGCAGTCATGAGTCGTATTTATAAAAACGCTCTGAGTAGCTCACGATATTCAGAGTCCAACTCATGGTATCATGAGTCATAACTCATGATTCTATGAGTCCATTATTCTTCTCTGAAGGGTCCCAGACGAAATTATTCCGCTTGTGAAACGAAATTATTTTTTCCATTAAGTAGTCACGGTGATAATTTGAAGTACAAATGGTATGTTGTCTTAGAATAGTCACTAAGTCATTAAGGGGTACATTTAAATTTTTCTGATAACTTCATGGTGACCTTCATAGGAATAGTTTCCACTGTTAGTCACTGTGACTTCTGTGAGAGGATATTTGTCAAAAGTTTTGTTCAATAGAATTCTAAACTTGCAATCACTAAATATACCGGCACGCAGATTGACAGCTATGTGTTACGTTTATAGCAGTCATGAGTCGTATTTATAAAAACGCTCTGAGTAGCTCACGATATTCAGAGTCCAACTCATGGTATCATGAGTCATAACTCATGATTCTATGAGTCCATGCGACAGCAATGTGTTACGCTTTTAATAGCCATGAGTCACATTCTTGAAAACGCTTTTCATAGCTCATGATATTCGGTGTTGACATCATGATATCATGAGTCATAGGTCATGATTCTGTCGGAAAACAACATTCATGATTTCATAACCTAAAAGGTCATGAAAATGGAAAAATATTTTTACCCGTGTGGGCATTTCCGAAATCAAAATGATGCCATAAACCGAAAATCAGCTTCAGTTGCTCAGAGGCCGAGCATTTTTTCTGGAACGCCGTATTGTATTTAAGATGGTGACTTCCGGTGGCCGGGTAAAAGGCCTAGAATATACTAATTAGCAACCTTCAATCGACCCCAGATGTTTTTTTTTTTATTCTCGCTTATTTTCCGTCGGTCTAGTTCCGCCACTGTTGTGGCCAATCACCGACGCCCAGGGAGGTGACTCCACACCCAGGACCCTAACTCACGACCCGTTTATTAACGGACCGGCGCCAACGGCTTTACTTCCTCATGCGATGGAAGGCGTGATCCCAGAGATTTTTCGCCTCAGAAAATCTCCCGGTGTCGGCTAGGATTGAATCTAGACCAGTTGGGTTGGTTGTGAGTGGATCACCCCAGATGTTATTCCGAATCTTTTCAATGCCACGTCGTCAAAACGAGGTAGGTTATTTAGGGGCTTCTTACGGATCTCACTTCACGATGATAACAAGAAAAATCTCATGACGAAAAAAGACGCGTTTAAATCGAATGTGACTCACCGTGCTTTTTTTGTAAGATTTGGATCACTATGACCATAATTTTGGTCTTATGTGGTAAGATCACCGTGCTTACTATGATTATCAGTTTTTCAGTTTTTACCGTGAAGTGAGTTCGGGAATAGACTCAATAAATAATCCAAGCTACGATACAAGCTAATTCGAAAGAAACTGAGGTAAATGATGCTTTAATACTTATTCTAGACTGGCAGCTAATACAACTATGTTTCAGCTACCTTCAACAATATTTTGTGTTGATTTCAAACCAATTCAGGGTTACCAATAACTAAAAAAGGAGAGTTTTATCACTTCAGACCATCACAAATTGATTAACCCTAATCAAGTGGATTCTCAAATCTATTGCAAGATATACATTGACACAAGAAAAGCTGCCGTATTTCTAAGTAAATCTTGCGGTCATGTCTTTACACAACCTCTTCAAATATTCAAAAATATATCCTTCATTTACTGATTGTAATTTATTAATAAGTAAGCAACTGCTTGCAGGAGATTATGATAAGGTCGATAAGGAAGGAAGTAGGTTACTAAGTCTGAAAGAAAAGACACAAAGCACTTCAACACAGTGCAGGTTACTTCTCACTAAACAACACTGCAAAAAGGTAAAAAAAAGGGCGAACAGCGAAAGCGTCCGGAAAATACCACAAAAGATCAAAAAACTACTGGTCGCAGTTGGGTCCATACATAATGAAAAGCAACTGCAAGGCTTAGTAAGGTAAGTTCACTATTTCATCATAACGATAGATAACGAGAAAAACTCATGTTTTGTGATCATGATTTTAACTAAATCAACTTTTCATGTTTTTTACAATGAATCTTTTTATTGATACCGGTACAGGTATTTTTTATATTAATAAACATTAAATTGTTTTAATAAACATAATCATTTGTAGTGAAAAGGTCATTTAACTATACCTTATTATTATTAAAAGTTTTTCAGTTAATTAATGTTCGTAGTAATTCATCGTATTTAGTTATTTTTCTATGCAGGCATCTACTGATAAATAATGCTGTCTAATGAAACATGTCGCAATTATGATGATTAGTATAGAAAAAACAGCAATGTAAGGTTTCCGTTACGGAAAGTGTCTTAATAAACAAGAGCATGGAAATTTATATGTGATTTTGTCATTATAGCGACAGATTGGTCATTAGTCGTTTTAACAAGCGTCGACTGTAATTGATTCGATTTTTTCCTTTATAACTTTTTACATTTGAAGCAGTGCAGCTGCTTCGCTTTACGATTACATCTTTCAATTTTGTTTCTCATTATTTTATTTTTTTCAATGCTATCGAGAAAAAATGACTTTACCGCTTTTAACAGCCGAGTTTGTAGTTAAAATGTCCACTCAGTTTCTTTTCTCTTCTCTTTTCCCTACACCACCAATCGTCGATCAATGAAGTATTCATTTCGACACGAAATATGAGAAGATGTGTACAACCAGCAGCGATTTTTTCCGCCCGGCCATGAACCGTTAGTTTTTATAGCGATTAAGTAGCCAAAATCATAAAAGCGTGGCGCAAAACCTTCTCCCATTTTTGCTCGATTTTACGCACTCCACCGAGAGTGCTCGGCCGCTCGTCAGCAACGATTGTGTAACCAAGATTACGCGGGGCCAATAAAAATATCGAGAACAGTCAATAAAATCCAAATATTTTATTTATTACTTTCAAGAACTACTTTTGAACGGTGACCCCTATCACGAAACTTTTGGAAACATTTGGACACCTGCAACGGGCCGGGCCGACTGCCGGTGATGGACTGGTCTGGATCTGGCAGCACACTACTGCCGGGAATGGTCCACCGGGAACTTAATGATCACCTTGATTAGCTTTGATGGCCCTGTTAAATGTGCTGCCAACGAAATCCTCTCAAAGCAATAACACGCCCCACCATTCGGGGCAGTACCAGTCAGCCATCGCCATCATCATCATCGACCCAATCGATTTGTGAAGCAATCGAATTAACAACCTGCCATTTGCGGTTAATGGCGGTACATTTTCACGTTTTGTTATCTCAGAACGCGCGGAGTTTGCCCCGAAAACAATTAAATAAATTTCATCAATTTGTTGATTACTTCCTATCCCGAATCGCGGGACACGGGACGGGTCCACGCCAGCAACCGTTGTTGGAAGTTTTAACGATTACGACCACAAACGAGATGGTTCTGGTCGCCATAGAGCAGGGAGGTTACCTCCCACAAAGAAGGCTCGGCACTTGCCAGAAATCCGTTCTGCAACAGGGGTATGAAGTGGTCCGAATTCGTTTCCCATGACCAAGGAAATATACGGTCGCCATTCAAGGGCAACACACATTCGATCCAACTTGAATGATTGAGTGACGACGCCAACGACGGTGGAAAAATTCCTACAAGTAATAACCACACCTTCTGCTCTCCTCCAGGCACGATAATTGGGCTATCATCAAGTTTCTGGAATAAACACACCCGCAATACGTTTGAGTTGCACCTTGGACCTAAGATATATTATTGTTTTCCGTTTGAAAATAAATTCAGAAACACATGCTGTGATTGGTTTCATCACCTTCTTGAGACGAATAAAATATAAACGAAGAAACTGCTGGGAATGAGAAGTTAAAAATAAACCTAATTCAGAGTCAAAACTAATTGAATGACGTAACTTTAAAAAGATAGGTTTATTGTTTTCCAACGTGGCACAATAATTGCTCAATGCCATTATACACGAAATAGTATAAACAAAGCATTGATTTCTCCGATACGATTCCAATGAACAAGAAACATGCAACACAAAATCATAGATTAGAACTGCCGAATTATCTAATCCCCCGGATGTGATTTCCAGTTGTTTCCAAACGGCGCCGTATTTTCGCTACGGTTCCCATCCGCACTATTCTCGCCTCGATAACTGGTCTAATTGTCAGCGAATTATCTTGTTCTTATTAGCATTGAATGCTCGGTTCGAGTGCAGAAATGTTTTCACATGTTTCGCGTGCAAGAGCAATCGAAGAAATTGCTATGCTTTTACGCAAGCAGGCAAAATACTAGAGAGAACAAAAAACACGTGTCCCCTTCCGAATTGAATTGAATTAATATCCACTCTCAACCTGCGCTGCATACCTGTCATCACGCTAGCCAGCCGTAATAACGACGCCCGGCGCGATACTCATCCGTTCTTATCAGCGCTAGTCAAATGTGCCGATCGATCCATGCGCCTCCTAGCTAACCACCCTCTTGCGTTCAGTCGATCGAATTGCAGCCGAACACGCATTAGCTGTTAATTTGAAAATAATCAAATTAAAAGCTTTCTGGCTTCGGCATCTGTGCCACGCAAACTATAAAACATAGCCAAATCGAAGCTTGCAGTGAAATGCTGCCGTTTTGCTCTGATTTTATCTTACAGGGTGCTCCTCATTACTGCCTTAAAACGCCTTTCTCCGCTCTTTATCCTACAGAAGAATACCCTGTCAGCCGGAGACCCGCACACGCTGTTTAAAATCAATGCAATAGCTCTTGGCCGTTCTGCTCAAGCCGAACTCACGGTGTGTATTTACATTTCCCCGTGCTCTGTAATTTATAGCAGTAAAACATTATTAATTATTGCATAGTTTTAGCTGCCCTCCCCGTTTCCTTCCAAACTGTGAAGCTACTTTGGGAATCATGCAGTAGCGGCTTTAATCGAATCAACGCGCGCAAGCTTTGTGTGTTCCCTTCAGCCCTCGTGTTGTGTGCCGTTTACCGTCGCCAGTTCCGATCGGCGCGGTAGCGCAGGAGTGTAAAAATGCGCGCGATATTTTCTAGGAAAGAAGCGTTTAATAAATAAGAGCTGCTGCTCTTTTAATCGGAGAGTAGCAGCGTTACAACGTTTAATTTGAAACATTTTCAACCGGCAACACAATATTGATCGCAAACGGCAGATATTCTCCCTTCTCCAGGGACCTTGCACTGCTCCGTCGTCGTAGGCATCCTAGGCTGAACCGCCCGCCGTTGATTTGCGGGACTATTGCGCACCCACTCCGGACCGAAGCAAGGCGCAGGCTTTTCGAAAGCTGCTAGGGTATTTAGAAGAGTGTGCGGTTGCTAATTAAATTTGTTTGCGTTTCTAATATCTGTTATTAGTTATATGGTCCATTCAAATCACGCAGCCACAACTGGCGAAATGCGGATGGAGGATTGTTTGTAGCTGGCTGCAGTCATAAGATGCTTATCCTGCAGGATCAACGTTCTTCTTCCAATTTTAGCTTTAGTTGGGCTCGAAAGTTTGCAAAAAAAATAATGTTTTTTCAACAGAACTTGTTCAATTGACCGCAAGAAGTTTTCATCAAATAAACTTGGAGTTCAAAATGTCCTATTTTCGCTCGTCGATCCATATTAGTACAATAGTTTTCTATTCATCCAAGTTGACAATGCTTTCGACAGAATTTCAAAATCTGGCCCCAATCCAAGCTTCATTGTATAGATTACTAGTAAAATGACCAACAAACACAAATAACAGAGACAAGTTTCTAGATATTAGGGTGACTCAATGATGAATTTCATCATCGAATTCATAAAAAATCGACCATTTACATTTTATTTATTGGCAAAAAAACGACCTGCGCAAAATTTCAGCTTAATTGGATATGATTTATGGGTACCTCAAAGCGTTCAAAGTTGTGATTTTTTTACCCCCGAAAATCTACTAAGAGGGGAGTATAGGAAATTGCAAAAATCGAAATTTTTCTGCGATGCCGATTGTCTTAAAATTGCATGAAACTTCAAGATCTGGGGTTAAATAAAAAAAAACTTTTTTGGCCAAAAATCGACCTTCTGACACTTAGCCAATATTTGGGCAACCGTGAGCCTTATATGGAATATTTTAGAATTGGCTTCTAAAATGACTCACAACCAGCCTTAGAAAATGTAGGGGAAAGTAGGTAAAGACGGACACTGCGGGTAAGATGGACACTTCTAATATTTCACAAACTAGAATGTATTATGCTAGTTGAGTGATGCGAATACCTTCTTTATAGCGTGTTAATGGTTTTGAGTTGCATTATCGGTTTTCAGCAAGCAAACTGTCAAATTTGTAAGTAAAACGAAGAATATCCACGGAAAATAGTGGAAAACTCGTGAAACTTATGTGTTTTCATTTGTTCCCAATAGTAAAGTGATTAATTAGTCTTTCCTCGGTTTTCTAGTGAAAATCCAGCAGATCGTTTGAAAATTTTACAAGACGGACACACTAAGGTAGGGAAAGATAAACACTCGGATTTTCCAAGAATTTTCACATGTATCATCGGTTGTGTACTACAGATGTTCACAAAGTACACCCGCGAGAGAAACCAGCAGATAATAATCACTTAGCAGTTAGAATAGGCCATATAGGCGGAGATTTTTCGCCTTCGTCGAAACCCATCCTCTCAAACTGTTCACGTGATGTAGAGGTGGACTCTAATAACGTAGAGTAGTGCATGGCCATCACTTAACACATAAATCAAAAGAATACTTAACGTACTACATCTTTTTTGTGAGTGTCCACCTTTACCTTCGTAGTGTCCATCTTACCCACCCCAAGTGTCCAAGGTTGGAACCTTGTCAAAAAAACAGCAATTTGTAGTCATATTTTTGAAGACCCAAAACACATAAAACTTTGAGGAAGTTCACTAATACCAAAAATGATTATGAAAACAAATCACCTTAAGTTTCAATTTGTATGACTACTGCGATCTTAATAGCAATACCTAAGTAATTATTTAGATTAAACCTTAGGGTGTCCGTTTTTACCTACTCTCCCCTACAGTTCTACGACAGGACACGTTAGACGACAGGAGGGCTTCTTCATCAGCAACAGTAGTAACACCAGCAAAAACGAAACAGTCCATGGAAACAAAATTGTGCGACTTGCAGCGTTGCCGTTGCGTTCGCCATGGACTTCAGTGATTATACTACCGTTATGCTTCTTGCCTGTGCGCGATGCAAAGCATGCTGTTTTGTAGTGTTTCATTTCAGCTTAGATACATGCATCGTAATACAACGATTTTGTCAATGATTTTTCTTTTCATCATAGCATGCCTGTCGTTATCATTTAGCGTTGTAAAAGCTTATGTTAGCGATGGGTAAGATGAATCAATTGCAAACGGCTGTGTGTTTATTCGCAAGAGCATATAGAAGAATTTAAAGTGTGCCACTTCTCCGGGTTTCCCCTGAAGTTTCCGGGTCTGGGAGGTAGTCTCAGGAGTGTCGGAAGAAGCGAATTTTCTCCACACCAGTGAAATTATTTTCAACCTGCTCTGGAAACGGCATGAACAAAAACATGAACGAAAAACAGCAACCTATTTGGACGATTCGTTTCCCATTCCTACGAACCTAATTTTCTAGACTCTCATAATTTAGAAATTTAGCGTAACAGCTTAATAAAAGTTTTTGGTGGTCATTTTTAAATTTTTTTGCCTAGGAAGATTTCAAAGCTTTTGGGTTGATGGCAATTCTGTACAACTCATCAATTTTAAAAGCAATAATTCGCTGATATTGTCACAAGAATCAGTGAACTCGATCGGATGCTGTGAATTGCAACAAACAAAATAAATAAATCATTGAAATGTTATGGAACAACTTGATGTTTTTTTTTGTGGTTACGGTGAAGAAATATACTAACTTTTTTGGGTAATTTCTATATTATATTAGCTGAAGTGTAAGTAGTGTTTGATAAATAATTCAACTCATCAGTTTATTTTATTTGCATTATTTGCAAGTCAATGCAAGCCTTCCCGCTGTCTACTCTTGACAATCTCTGGGCAAGATATCCTTGTGAAGTGGTCACCGTAGCTTCCAATTACAATTTGACACGGCGAGAAAATGAAAATGAAACAACAATAATTACGGTAATTTCCTTATACCTTGGTTTAGAGAATATGTCAGCTTGTTTTATGATCAAGAATCCACAATTTGCACCTATTCAATCGATATAAATTAAACACATGACAGTTCATAACAGCCGCTCATGACAGTCGTCCATCGACAAACCGAAGGATGTTATCATGGCAAAACGGCTGTTACCGCTACATACTGATTATGGAAGAAGACATACAGAATTTAGAACGGAACAGTAGCAAAGGGTTTACAACGATCGGCGTACGGAAACGCTTTTACTTAAATATCGAATAAGGAGGCGTTGAACAGTGTTAGCAAGTTTTTCAACTTCTCCAATGCCCATATGCTTTGCACAGTTTCGTAACAGCTAACTTCGATGGATGTAGAGTTTAGTCACCAGCAGGTAATACTCGTTTAAAACGACAGTAGGAAAAAAGCAGTACTTTTTCGTAGGCTGCTCACAACTCGCCCCAAACTATATATAAAATATATTAATGTTTTTTAGGCATCTAGAACTAGATTTTCATTAGGGTGGTTCATTTTTTTTACTGTTTTGTTTTTGTTTTTTTTTTCGAATGAAAAAACGAACTGATCATATCAGTGTGGTAGCCAAGAGAAAGGGAGTTTCAAAAGGTTCGTCTACTTGAAGGAAGTCCCCCATGCAAAATTTCAGCTCAATCGGGCTCCGGAATGTGGAGCCTCAAAGCGGTTAAAGTTTCACTCTTTTACCAACACAGTCACACAGATTCATGAAATTTTCCGCATCAAAATCAATTTATTTTGTTTTATTTCTGTTTTTCTTTTCATTTTCTTCTATCTTGTCGCATAAGATTTTTCACTTTTTTTTTGTTATGTTTGTTTTGTGGGTTCTTGTTTCTCGGAAGTATATTTTAGTACGTTTTCACTCTGTTTTCTTTTTTAACAAATTTCGTTTCTCAGAATTCGGTTTTTTTGTGGCTGTTTTGATTTATTTTTGTCTTGATGTTAACTTAAACTTGTTGTCTTTGTTGTTTCCTTATTAGTGAATGTCATAATTTTGTTATTCCTTCATTTGATTTTATTTGTTTTTGTTTTTGTTTTGTCCGATTAATTTCTTTTTTTTTTTCCTTAGTATTTTTGCTTTGTTTCAATGTTTCCGGCCCGCGAAAGTTCTGCTCATATAAATGTTTCAGAATGTAGTGATTTCGCGAGGTATACCCAGATACAGAGGAATTTCGATTTTAACTCGGTCAAAAGACACTTTCCGATAAATCTAGCGAAACTTTGGATACGAGTAAATAATGGAGTTTAATATTTTTTGTTGCAGAGCAGTAAAATCTAACGAAAAATACTAAAATTTATCGTTTCATCAAGTCGACAGCTTCGTTGGATTTACGGAAGGATGTTTTTTTTACCATGATAAATTCGAAATTCCACTGTATTTATTCTGGAGCCGTTTAGCCGAAATTGTTTGATTCCGTTAACCACCATGGTGAACACAAACCATTCTTTCCTCCGCTGTCGCAGAGTAGCGAGATAGACTTAGTCTGATCGTTATGCCGAAGATCGTCCCCTCTACTTTTTTGTGATTGCGCGTATACTTGTCAAATTCGCGCCTGCTGAAATATATTCTTCGAGGGTACTCGGGAATAGTAACAGTTAAATATTTAACCACTTGGATGCTTCGAGTAGTGAGATGCATTCGCGCGGCGCTCGTTAAGGCCCGCGGGGTCTGACAAGAAAGGTACTCATCGTTCGTCTTCGCAATGACATAACTTCGCGCGCAACGCTGTCCGACTCAGTCACTTACAACGGTGACTTAACTCTTCCTTTCCGTCGCAGTCGTGGAGATACAGAGGTAAACTTGGTCTCCGACAACAACGACTGCTACATTTTCTTCCTTGCAACATCCTTCTCTACCCTAACAATCGTTAGGACGTGGCCAGCGCCATTATCGATACATCCAAAGCGGCAACTACTGAATTGGTGTACCCTTAAGATGGCAAACTAATCCTTGCGCAACTTCACTAGCTAAGATCGACCACGGAGGAGCCACTATGAAATTTGCGGTCGTCGACCTCAAGCTCAAGTATTCTTTTCAAAAATCTTCTTGTTATGTAGAAAACTTATTTTTATTTACACATTTGTATGTTTTTAGTAACTTTTTGTTGATCGTTCTTCCAGTTTACTTTGCTTTTTTTCATTTACTCTATTTTAACGTTTTTTCATACTTTTTCAATTGTTTAGTTGCTCGTTTTTTTTTAGTTTGTGTTTTTGAGACCCTTTATACCCTCTCTAAGTTTTTATTTTTGTTTTTCTCAAATTTCCTGTTCCCATTTTGTTTTCGTCATGTCATTAGTATTTCCTTATTTGTTTGTTTTTGGTTTTTAAATGTATATTTTTTCATTTTATTTTTGTCTATTTTTTTATTTTCCGTTTATTTATTTCTTGTGTTATACTTGTTCATTGTGTTTCTACATTATTTTTTGAAAGTCTTCATCGTGTTTTTTTTCCAGTTAACATTATTACCTTTCCATTATTATCTAAGAAACAGTCATCTTGCTTAATCGTGTATTTTGCACTCAAAATAAATTTCATTATGTTCGTCTCGTTTTGCTTATGGCTTCCCCCAAATTCATTATCTTCAATTTCTTCTTTTTTATTATTTACATTGTTCTTTCTTCTACTTCGTCAATTACAGCTTTCTCTATTTCATGTTTTTTTATTTATTTGTTTTTACTCCTTCGGTTGTCTTCTTTTATTCAATTTCATTCAGTTTTTCAGTAAGCATTTTCTGCTTATCTTTTTAATTTTGACTAGGTTCTTGATTATGTTTGAGTTTTTTCTTAACTTACTTCTTATTATCACATTTCTAGGCACTAGTTTTCTTCTGTTCAAAGTTTTAGGCCTCATTTTTTATTTGCTTTCTTTGTGTTGAACTTTTTGGTTCTCAGGTTTGGTGATTTTTTTCTCGTTCGGTTTTTGGTTTGCAATACTTTTGTTTTATTTTTTTTTATTGTTCCACTGTTTATTTGCATATTTTTATTCATTCTCACTTTTTATTTAACATATCTTCACTTCGTTTTGTTTTCACGTTAGATATTTTTCCCTTTTCTTAAAAATTTTCAATTGTTTTTTTTTAGGAAGTTCAGCTACAGAAGGATGTAAAACCGAAAACAGTGAAAAATAGGTCCAATTTCAAATGCTGATAAATTGGTTAGTTTTCGATGGATTTCCTTCGTTTTTGCAGCAAATCGTTCTAAGAATCCTCCCAAATGCAGATAATTGTAATTTTATTATTCGAACTATTGTACTATTGAAAATTGTATCAAAACGCTAAATTCGACCTATGATTGTTCGTTATATGATTGCTTTTTTCAAGCACGGTCGTCAGAATTAAAGACCTGGTGATTCAGAACGTACTGTTTGGCCTGTATAAAAGCCTATTCTAGCCGAAACTGCTCATATTAGCTCTAGACAGTGACAACACCAGTTCTCACTAAGCAGTAGAAGCAACAGTGCAGCAGCTATGGCAACGGATAGCAGCAGCAGCGGATATTAGCATCGGTGCAGAGGCATTTGCATAATGCAAAGATGTGAACAGCATCTTATCCGACATTGAAATAAACAGCAAATTATCCTTTTCAGGATAAATTAAATGCCTAATTGATGAGTTAATATTTTCTCTTAAATTAATTACACCTTTAAATTATAGAAAAATAATAAATTTGACTTCACCTCCATGCCTCAGATCGTACTAAATTGTTCTTTTAAGGACAACAAACAAATTATTGAAGATTTCATATTTTCTCCTTTTGCACTCGAACTGAATGTTATTTTAATCTGCATGCACTCTGACTGTTAAAACTTGTTCGCGTTGTATAGTGTTTGTTCCATTCTTGTTCAGTGATGTATGTGCAAATTGAAATTAGATAGCACTTTAACTACTCTTTCGCACAAAATTTTAAACATATTCAATACAAGTAATGTAACAAACAACTTTTGTAGTTATACGTCAACCTTGCGGTCGTGGCTTTGCATACAACCCTTGTGATTTTTTTTAGTTTTTCTGATTATTAATTTTTTATTTTTATGTAAATTTCTCATTTAAAGCTTGTTGAAGTGAAATAGCAACTAAACTAGAAGATTTGAATGCTTGGTGTCAAAGAATAACTTGTAGAGTGGACTTCAGTCTAGTTAACAACAAAACTCATGTTTATCACACATTTCAGAGAGTAAATTGTAGTTTAGATCTCAGAAATCATTTGATTTCACATTTGTTATTTTCTAAGTGCTTCTTATTCGCTCTAATTTGATGTTTTTAAGACACTTTTGATTGCGAAATTTTATCAGCTTTCCAACGAAACTAACAAAATTGAGCTAACTATCACACTGCTTGTGCTAGACCTCGTTAAAAGCAAACATAACCGAAAACTGAAAAAAAAACTGAATAACTCTGCGGTAGATTGCAGTCGCATTTGAGCTATATGCGTAGGAAGATTTTTTTTTCATCAAATATGGTCCTCTATTACCTCCTAAAGAATTTTAGGTGAGCTCGCTAATACCCTGTATTTTTCTAAACCCATTTATAAGGTTTTTTCTTATCTCTGCTTCGTCTTTCGTTTGCGTTAAGCTTTGGTTTTTCTTTAAATTTACCATTATCTTCTCATATCTATCATGCAAATAGTTTTCATTAGTTGAGATGTTTATTAACCTTTTATTCATTTGTTTATTTTTTTGTTTTAAATATTTTGTCTGTTTCTGTTTGCCTCTGGTCAATCATTTCCTTGATTATTATTATCATTTCGTACAGGTGATTTCGATTTTCTGTTCCTATGGCGTTTGTATTCTTATTCATCATTCATCTTTGGTTACCCACTCGACGGTTTTCCACTCTTTGCCTCTCTGTTGAGTTTTTTATTTAATTTTTATGTAGACTGTTCCCGTTCTATTTTTGTTCTGATTCTTACTTTTTCCTTGATAACATGCTATGAGACTTCGAGATTTGATGTCAATGTTCAAAAAAATCGGAAAAAATTTGATTGAAAAAATGTACGAAATAACCCCAGATCTGCAGACCAGATAGTTCATGCATTTCTAAGACATTTGGAATAAGGTTTTTTTTTTCCAATATCGAAAATTTTAAATTTTTAAAAGTGAAGCCGCTTTGAGGTACGACTCCCGGAAGTTCGATTGCAAAGGGTAAATAATCATCCAGGCCTTTGCTAGGGACCTGTAACATATAATTCCCAATACTTGCGAAGAAAACACCGCCCTGATTCATGGCTGTTGCTACATTGGTTTTATTAAACAAATCCTACTGCAACCTAAACTACTCTAGTTATTTAATTTTGGCTTTAAAAACTTTATTTTTTTTCTGTTTTGCTGTTGGCTACTCATTTCGCTGCCATGCTGTCATTATTGTTTCTCCCACGGGAAATAAGGTGTCTAGCATCAGCACTTTAGTCTGGTGAAGGTAAGTTGGTAAAATCTACTATTTCAGATTATGTCTGTTTGTGGAAATGAAATTTTATGATTATACCTGGTTCTAGCAGATATGATACTGCACGGTTGAGCTGGAACTTGTAAAGGTTTTTTTTTTTTTCGAAAAGACAAAACAAAATTTGGAAAGTCGATTTCCATAGACCAACCATTTAAATGTTGTTCTCGAATTGACCATTGACTAAACAACACAACGGGTAATTTCAACAGCACGTGCGTTGCGCGGTAAGCGGTATCGCTAATGATAGCAGGAAAACATTTCATTCTTCACGTTATTCCCTCCTATTCTCGCTTTTCAATATTCTCACACACACATATCTCTTTTACAACACAACACGTAATAATAATAATGCCGTTGTGTTACATGATAGTTATTGATATAGATTACTTTCTTCCTCTCTGCCTGCCTCTTCAATATTCCTAAAATTCACAAACACAATTTTATTTGTACGGCATTAAAAAAACAAATGGAAAATGGAAACATATTCGAAAAAATAAGAAATCACGCATCCAAAAAAAAAACTAATAAAATTAGAGTAGAAGATAAATAAAATAAACGGAACTGAATAACAGTGCTTTCTCGATTTTATCACGGTCGAAAAAAGTTTACCGTGAATTTGTCGATTTTTTTGTGTTGGATTCAATTGAATTTTATGATATCTTAAGTAAAATAACGTACTTTCATAACTCAATTGAACAATGGTTCAAGATACAAACGAATAAACAAAGAAAGTTAGCTCATAATATTTTTCTCCACAGCATTTTCGCGAATTTTCTGACGGCACTTATACATGCAATATCTATATGATTTGTACTGCCCATTCTTCACAATAGTTAGGAGAATTTTATGCTTGTTTATGTGAGATTGTGGAACCGCTAGATTCTATAGTTTTTAAATACACGTTCTATCTTATTTCTTAAATGCTTGAATAATGCATAATTTTTGCTAGTCCTACGTCGAAAGCAGGGTATCGAAGTACTCCGGTAATGGTTTTCTTTGACAGGTTTTGCATTAAACCGCTGTAAAAAAAACTGTAAAAAAATAGATCGGTACCCTATGACTACTAGGAAATTATTATGTAGTATGAGTGATAGTGATAAAAACTCAAACCAAAATTATTAAACTACCAAAAACTTATGTAAAAATGAAGTCATGAAATAACAGAGTGTTCTTGATCCTATGTCAATGTACTAAAAAGGGAAAAATATTACTATGTTAAAAACAATATAAAATGTAGTCGTTTTTATGAATAAAATGTGTTTTTTATTCCCGAATAGGTTTCAATAAGTTGGCGCGCAGTACATCATCACGCTACTGCAGAAAGCTTTCACACGGCGCCCTCTGTACCGATGAACTCCTTGGGTATTAATTTCCACTACCTAGCCAGAGCTCCACTGAGCCCGTAGTCCGCCAGTTTTTCGTCGTCGAGCGGTGATACCCAGCTGTACTCCACCATACGACGGTGTTGAATTTATTAATGGTAATGAACGCTTCTGCTTACGATCCTGCCGGGCAGCGCTGCGCCAGATTTAAATGGTTTTTAATTTGTTTCATTTCGCAGCGACACACAGTCGCAATTTTCTCCGCGTTGCTTTCTTGCTGCCTTCCTTGGGTTGGTGGTTTGAAACAAACGGAAAGCTACGCTAGATTGCACTGCGTTGCGTGATTCATTGGCCATCGCATCTGCGAGGAGAAAAGCAGTCCTACCCGGGGACCGTTATCGAACGGCAGCAGTAGCAGCAGCAGTTCGACCTGGGTGACGTCGACCACGGAGCGGAAATGGTCATTGGATGACTGCACGGTGAACGATCAGGGTCTTATCATAAACTCAATCAGCTGACAGGGTTGAGGTTTCATCTTGCAGCTGCACTACTGGATCACACTGTTGGAGCCACGGGTTTGCTCTTCGCTTCGGTTGATTGCACTATTTCTTGGCATTATATTGTGGCAGTTCTAGTGCGAAGCGTGACTACATTGTTCCAGTTGGTAACCGATGAACCTTTTGTGTGAATAGAAAAAAAACTTTACTTTACAATCAACGAACAGTTATAGGTCAAAGTGAATTTAACTACTGCTCGAGGGCTTGCCATATTAATTGACAGACTTATTGATAAAAACTGATCTCATTTTCAACTTACGACGGTGGTAAATCTTTTCCTAATGTGAACTATTTGATTGCAAAAAGGCTTTCACTTTTACGATTGCTGGCGGTGGCTGCCGGGTCGGCAGATTCATTGAACCGCTTTGCTCGTGTTATACAACATTTCAATGCAGCTTGATTATGTTCCAGTTTCTGTCGCGCGGGAGAGGGGGGGTCAGGGAAAAACCCAATCGACCGATGCCCATTCATCATCAAGTTAGAGGACAAACGTGAGGAGCAATGAAAATCGTCGCCCTTCGTCAGTTGACTACACATTTTCCAATAGATAATTATTATTTACTCTCGAACCAAAGTGACAACACCATAGTAGGACTAGACACGAACATGATTTCTGTCATCTGACCGAACAGGCAGCGACCGCGGCACAGGTGGACTGGTTTTTCCTCGGCGAAAAAGCAGAGCGAACATAAACACGACCTCTGCTGCTGCTTCGTGGTCCACCGCCTCCGCCGTCCGGATGGGCGGATGAACTGTCTCTTGCGCGTCGTGTGTCCAGAGCTGCTGCATCTTGCTTTGACACAAGCAGATCACTCTCTTCCATAGGCGCTCGGTGCGCGACCTGGCCGCGGCCGTTCGCACAGACTCTTGGAAACTACTTACTAATTGGATCGTGCACGATCAGTTGATGAAAGTTGAAAAAGTGAACAACTTGCGGCGCGCATAGTTAGGCAGCACTACACGCGTAATTATGAATTCCAAAAATGGCTCTGCGCTACCCGCTGTCATCCGGGCACAATTGCATTTCGCGCCGTTCGCCTCCTGCATTTGTCTCGGGCAATCACCCAAAAGGCGGTGCGTGATTTTTTTTTTGCTTTTATTTTCTTCCTACGTTCCTGTTAGGTTTAAAGGGGGCCTTGTTCTTTGGCAACTCGCGAAGCTGTAATTTGCTCGAGGTGTTATTTCAGTACATGCAGGTATTGGGTATCATGCCGGAAGGGGTTTAAGCTAATTTGTGGAATCAGCCATGTAATTCTAAAATGGATTCAAACAAGAATGAACTCTTAAATTTATCATGGTAAAGTAGCCTATGAGTACCATATACAATGAAAAATCATTCTTTATTGGGAACGAAATTCAATAAGAAATCAAATTAACTGTGAAATGCAGTGAAAACGGTTTTCAGGTAACAAAACTCCTTTAGGGTAAACTAATATTTGATATTCGATACTTTACTGATTGACAAAATGTAGAGAAACGAAGTTCTAATATGACTCCTTGTTTCCGACGAAATAAGTCCTTCTTCTAATAATACTGGAAGGAATATTGCCAGTCCAACAATAATCAAAATCTTCGAAGTGCTGATAGAATATTACTTACTCAAAATACCCTACGCCAAATTCCAAATGCGAAGTCGTCGGCTTCTATCCGGGTCTCTACTGAATTTTATATTTGCCGGTCGCTCATATGCAATACGTAAGGCCAGCTCACTTTAACCTGCTGTGTTTCATCAGGTCGACAATATCAGCATGTTTGTGTATTTAGTACAGCTCATGATTCATGCGCCTGCGCCACACACCTGTCACACCTTTCCTTTGTATAGCACAAGTATTTCACTGAACCGTACGTCACCTCGAAGCCTATAAACGGATCATGTGTCTGCAAGTTATGTTCTCGAAACTTGTGGAAGATCTGTCTTTTTTTTTTGAGGCGGTGGGGAAATCTGCTTACAGACACCTGAGATGATGGCTCAGAGAGTGGCGTTGAATTCAACCCAACAAACCAAAACTCCTCCAGTCTCCAGCCTGTATCTTCCCGGAACGACGGTTGAGAAATACGTCGATAAGTGTTTTTTTGTGCTTCATCCACCTGAAGACTGACAGTTAGCTACCACTGCACAGTGGTCCAATAAGGCAAAAACTGGAACTTAATTCCATGGAGCCTTTTACCTTAATCCTAGCTTAAAAGTGTCTTCGGAACAATTGTTGGTAAGAATGACCCGCATAATCGCAAATTGTCAGAAAGTATGAAAAGTTTACTATACTAAAATTAAAAAAATTAACTTTTTTGTGTTGAGAGATAGAAGAATAGTTTGTTCATGTTGTAAAAGATTCAGAAATATGAAACTTTGTTGAACAAATGAAAATCCTATCTTCTTTCGGTACAAAGTTATAAAATATATTACATGAAACTTACTTAAAAGTTAGTTTTTTGTAGTTAACTTTTGTTAGTTGCATTTTACACGAAAGTATTGTTCGGAGGAAATGTTGGGGCACACAAAACACACATTTTTGCTAAAAGTCATATATCTCCAGGACTTTTCCTTACAAAGTTATATCATATTTTAGCTTTTTTTTTTTCGATAAATTCAAGAACGTATAAGTTAAAAAGGGGCAAGTGGAATCATAATGTCAATACTTTTCTTTGAAGTTAGGCTGAAGTACTATAAACTCCTTTAGGTTCCATTCGTCCCAATCCACCTATATTAGAGTACGGCGAGCATATGTTACAGTAGGTTTTCATATATCTAAAATACGAACTTTTTTGTGTTAAGAGATAGAGGAATGGTTCATTCGGCAAAGTTTTAGAACGTGCAAAAATATGAATCTTTTCTGAAGAAACAAAATTTCTATCTTCATTGGGTACAGAGTTACAGAGTATTTTCTGTAAAAGTTACTTAAAAGTTAATTTTTTGCATTTAACTTTTGTTAGCTACATTTTACAAGAAAACGGTGTTTCAAAGAAACATTTGGGCATACAAAACACACGTTTTTGTTGAAGACCACACATCTCAAGGGCTTTTCCTTACAAAGTTATAGCACATTTCAGCATATTTTTTCGATAACTTTAACAACGTATAGAATAAAGATTAGGTGGATTGGGACAGATGGAACTTATAACAGTTTCGAGCACTCGAGCTAAACTTCGAGAAAAAGTATTAACATCATGATTCTACTTGCCCCTTTTTACTTTATACGTTCTTAAATTTACCGAAAAAATAAGCTAAAACATGCTTTAATTTTGTAAGGAAAACTCCTGTAGATGTGTGGTCTTCAACAAAAACGTGTGTTTTGTATGCCCAAATGCTTCTTTAGAACAACGTTTTCTTGTGAAATGTAGCTAACAAAAGTTAAATGCAAAAAATTAACCTTTAAGTAACTTTTATAGAAAATACTCTGTAACTCTGTACCCAATGAAGATAGCAATTTTGTTTGTTCAGCAAAGATTCATATTTTTGCACGTTCTAAAACTTTGCCGAATGAACCATTCCTCTATCTCTTAACACAAAAAAGTTAGTATATTGGATATATGAAAACCTACTGTAACATATGCTCGCCGTACTCTAATATGGGTGAATTGGGACAAATGGAACCTAAAGGAGTTTATGGTACTACTGCTTAACTTCAAGGAAAAGTATTGACATCATGAATCCACTTGTTCCTTTTCAACTTATTCGTTCTTGAAGTTATCGAAAAAATAAGCCAAAATATGACATACCTTTGTAAGGAAAAGTCCTGGAGATATATGACCTTTAGCAAAAATGTGTGTTTTATGTGCCCCAACAATTCCTCCGAACAATACTTTCGTGTAAAATGCAACTAACAAGAGTTAAGTACAAAAAACTAACTTTTAAGTAAGTTTCATGTAATATATTTTATAACTTTGTACCGAAAGAAGATAGGATTTTCATTTGTTCAACAAAGTTTCATATTTCTGAATCTTCTACAACTTTGCTAAACAAACTATTCTTCTGTCTCTTAACACAAAAAAGTTATTTTTTCATTATAAGTATAGTAATTTTTTCATACTTTTTGACAATTTGCGATTATGCAGGTCATTCATACCAACAATTGTTCCGAAGACACTTTTAAGCTAGGATGAAGGTAAAAGGCGCTATGGAATTGAGTTCCACTTTTTGCCTTATTGGACCACTGTGCACTGGTGTGTTAGTGGTTGACACGTTGTAGCTCCAGGATTATCCGAAAGGTGGCTGTACAAACCGCACCCCAGGGTGTCCGGGTCTTCGCACATCCTTCGCGGTCTCCTCTACATCCACGCACTCGAGACATATTGGGGACCCCGACTACCTGAACCTAGCCATAGCCTGACAGAATCTGTATCAGATCGTTTACACCCTCTGTGTGGCAGAGTTACAGAGTCCAGCAGACAAATGGATCTGTATGCCGCTGGATCACCTGGCGGTTTCCCAGCCTTCGGCAATAGGACTAGTTTCTGACGTTTCCACCTCTTCGGATAGAGGCAGTAATCCAGGCGCTTCTTGCTCACCATCTGGGAGTTGGCGATCACATTGAGTTCCTCATTCGTAACTCTGCCTCCTCCTTATCCTCGACACAGCTGTCGTCGCTCACGGATTGGATGTCCGGCAGGTTGGCCGACTGTTCCCGGTCTGTGTATGAAAGACTGGAACGTCGGGCGTGATACTAGGACTCTACTCGTGGAAAGAGTCCCTCGATGCTGGTGACAGCCCTGTAGGCGCCAATACGCCTTTGGTCTTAGCCATTGCGATCCTGTAGGCGTTACCTCACGGATTCGTATTGGCAATCTGCATAACCTATCAAAACACGCCCTCTTGCTTGCCTCAACCGCACTCTCCAGCGCCGATTTTGCGGATCCAAGTGCTGCACGGCGCTCTACTCTGAGCTCATCAGTTTGCACGCGTAGTATCCTCTGTCTCGCTAGAGGTACGCACTGCGCAGTAAACCGGTGACTTTCCATTCCTTGGTTGGCGGGTCTTAGGCATGATGGCGTCGCACTCCCGAAGCCACGACGACGGGCCGGGGCGCAGGCGAGCGCGCGCTGGCCAGCCCCGGGTACGAATCGGCCGCCAGAACACGCAACGGACTTTATGGCCAGGAATGACGACATGACTAAACGCTGAACAAGAAACCTTATACCGAGAGGTTGCAATAACCCCAGCACTTGTTCCACCTGATCATGTAAGTGAGGCAACAGTAAGAGTAAGGTAACAGTAAGAGTGGCTAGTATCTTACCCTGGCTTCCACCTATTCTGCACCTCTTATATCGCCTTACAATGAATGCCAGACTAGAGTCAAGTTCAACAAGGTCTTCGTTCCCCGCTAGTGTTTCCAAGCCCGTTCCCTTGGCTGTGGTTTCGCTAGATAGTAGACAGGGACAGAGGGAATCTCGTTAATCCAGTCATGCGCGTCACTTGAATTTCTGGCTTAAATTTCTTCACGTTGACATTCAGAGCACTGGGCAGAAATCATATTGTGTCAACACCTACGGAGGCCATCGCAATGCTTTGTTTTAATTAAACAGTTGGATTCCCTCAGCCGTGCGAGTTCTGAATTGACTGTTTATCGATGATTGCAACCCAAGCCGAGAAGCGTATAAACCCGGGCGCGAGCGGGCGAACGGGCGGCTCACACCACCACACGGTCGGACGCCCCGGAGTGCATTGAGGTAGAAGCGCCGGCAGGCCCACGGCGCGACACCCGTGCGAAGCGGAAGCACGCGCAGACCCGCGACCCGGCAGCCCCTTGGAGACTTGCTGCGGATTCAGTACAAGCTGTTGAGAGTTTGCGTGCCCCAGTCTTCGATTTTCAAGGTCCAAGACGAGAATATCGACACAGAAATTTAATACCATGCTCTACTAGCCTGTCCAACCATATCTCTCTATGAAAGACTTCCATGGCTAGTATGACGGTAAAAGAAAACTCTTCCGATATCTCTTATAGGAAAGGATTCATGTTGCCATGATTACAAAGGCACTACCGTTTCCGGTGTGCACGCCAATGCAAACGTATACTCAACATGCTCCGGAATTGTAACCGGATTCCCTTTCGCTCGTTTAATATATACTAGTAGATGTTCATCACCACCACCATTCACCATTAGGGAAAACGTAGAATGCTTCGAGCAACGTGACACAAGAGGCATACAAGGTACCAGAAGATCATTATCGATGATCAGGCAGCAGGAATGGCCCAATTCCACGAAAGGTAGATGGACGCACCGACTTATTCCGGAAGTATCCGGATGGGTCGGCTGACTGTCAGATCATGGTTGCTTCAGGCAGTATCTACACAATTCGGGCATGCATGCGGAAGAGACTGCTGAGCCTGTCTTCTTCGTATGTCCCCATTTTGCGCGTGCGCGGAGCGACATGATGATAGTGAGCGGGCCAGACACTACTCCGGACAACCTTGTTCAGAAGATGTGCGAAGACCCTAACATCTGGAGAGCGGTAGTCCTAGAGTTGCAAAGCAGGCGACAGGTTGACCACCAACACGCCAGTGTTAGCTAACTGCCAGTCTCTTCAGATTTCCCTTGTTGGAGCTTATGCCACTGCTACCATTAGTTAGATATATTGTGGTAAAAGTCTCCAGGTTAGTTAGCTAATTAGCTTGGAGACATGATAGAGCCAGGAGGTTGCAGAAAGCATAAAAGCCGCTCCCCGATGCAAAACCTGGCGGTCGTCCCGGAGAGTATTATGAGCTGGAGATTGGAGGGTTCTTAGTCAATCGAACCCCACACTGCCTGAGGTTGATTTCGCAGGTGTTTGGCAGCAAATTTTCCCTCTACCTGAAATTAAAAAAATATGTCTTGTGTATGATGGCACCCTCCCTGCTCCATGCCTTCCTGCCCTTCCTGGTCGTTTGGCCGCTTCGCCATCTTAGCGCGTCGCACCTTCTTGACGTTTTCTGCCTATTACGGTAACCCACTTAGGCCGGTTTTTCGGCGGACTTTGAACCAGTTGGTGTGCTTTTTCGCGGGAGTTACACAACTAACTTTTTTTTGTGTTTTTGGTGGCCGCTTTCCTCCGGGACTGCCGGATTCTCTTAGCGATCTGCCCCGTGGAACAGACCGCTGCGAACGAGCGGGTGCCTGTCTGCACCTTTTTAGATGCAGCAGCCCTTTTGGTCCTGACCTCCTTTTCGGCCGCCGCCACTCCAGCTACGAGTTCTTCGCTTTCTTTTCTTGTCTCATCAATGGTGTTCCGAAGCAAGAACTTCGGCAATGTTCCTTCTGTTCTGTCGAGCTTCTCCTTAAGAAACCAAATCTTTGATTTTCCACTCCATTTAATATGAAATAAATTCTCATTTCCAAATAACCTCAAGAAAAGTAGCAGCTTTTTTTATTTTATATAAATACATGCCATGGTCGGTAGAAAACGTTCAAGGGAAGATAGACTAAATATAAAATGTAGTAAGGGAGAACCGTACAAGACGCACCAGTTAGGGTTTGCAATCCCGGGAACGATTTCCCGGGAATTACCTTTTCCCTGGATTCCCGAGCTCCTCGAAAATTTTTCCATACAATATTACAATTAAACTAAATATTGTATCAAAACACGAAACTTACGTTGTAGAAGTGTGAAGCAGCTTGAAAGTGTGCATTATACGAAGTAAATATTTGCTTGAAATGACGATTAATATTTGCTTGCCGTGTAATATCAAATTGTTTGCTCAAATTATGTATGTATGTATGTATGACCTTCTAGATTCCACTGTCTGCCAGTGATAGGGTGAAAAAAAGACAATGCTGTTGATTCTTGTTTCTGCGTCTGTCTTGTTTTCGGAACCTAGAAGGTGTTAGCTCTACCGACCTTCCAAAGACCCTTTGCAGAATGACTGAGTACTTGCAGCGCATTCCGGAGTCAATTTCCATTCGGTAAGCCCCGCCTCAAAATAATATTAGAATCTAATAGATTCTATTATTATTCTCAGACTTTCAATTCGATATATCAATATCAAAAAAAATGACCCGTATTTAATATATATAGGATAACTGACGGCTTCGTCAGGTGATATACGTTGTGGGCAGAATTCAGTTTGCCAAGCTCTACTGCTTATATTCCACTCAGAAACTCAATGTGTTTTAACTTACCTTGAAACGTTGAAGTTTTTCTGTTCGCATGAATGAATCACTCCATTAAAAACTCAAACATTTTTATTGTTTTTTTTGACAAAAATTTAACTGCCACTTTCACACATCTAGATATTTTTCCCAGCCGAAGAAAACTTCCACGAAACACATCTTCGCCGCTAGCGATATTTGGTTACGATTTTCTCGTGAAATATCAGGGCTAGTAGCAAAATAATAGTGACTTTAGTGACTTTTTTCATTAAAATATTGACCAAATAGAGACCAGATAGTGACCAAATAGTGACCAAAAATATACAAAAGAGGGTTTTGAAATTTACTGTTGAACCATAAATAAACCAAAAAGTCTAACTAAAATCTGTATCATAATTATTCAAAATGCATCTAAAATATTATTCACTTAAATATTAAATCTAGAATTAGTTAAACTAAACCCTAATCTAAACCTAAACCCAAGTTCTTAAATTTATCATAATTACTTACGCTACAGTATAACTAAAATTAATTAAATGAATCACTCTAAAGATACGATACGAGATACGATCCCAGACAACCAGAAGTCGCATAAGATTGCGCGGATTACCTCGTAGAAAGTTCTATGGCACATCAGTATCGTATTGCTGTATGAACAACGTATGGCCGTTTTCTAAACTATTTTTCGGCGCATCCACCTCACCAAAAGAGTCTGCAAAAGTCAACATAATGGACCAACATTTGAAGCTGAACGACTACCCTAAGACACTGCGACATCGCCTGATCAACCAGAGAAACTGTAGGAGTACCGAGCAACATAGTTCCAACCAATCGCCGAGTGAACACCTGGAATACACTTACCGGTCAATAGCATACATTCCGTATTTCACCGATAAGATCAGTAAGTTCCTGAAAAACGATAACAAAACAGTTAAGTTAGCCATACGAAAGACAAACATGGCCAAACAATATTATACACAAACAAAAGATAAAATAGCAAAAGACGACCACACCAATGTTATTTATAGTATTTCATGCAACGACTGCAGTTCACAATATTTGGGCATGACTACCAATAAGTTAAAAACACGAATTAGCGGACACAGATCAAACTTGAATGCACTGCAGAAACTTGTTGACACAGGCACCGACATAGAAGATCCACAATTCGCAACACTAAGTTAAAGACAGCACTCTTGCACCACTGTATTAGAACCCAACACACATTTGATCTTAACAATGTTAAAGTACTCGACCAACACAGAAACACAACAGCACTACCGATTCTGGAAATATGCCACATAGCAACGAACAACAATACAGTTAACAAGAAAAGTGATACAGACGGGTTGAGTTCTATTTATGCAGGTGTGTTTAACACAGTAAAAAACAATAATAAACAACATAAAATTCATAGACGTCATGAAACTGACAATCATGCGCACTCAGACAATCTGATCTAGATAAAATTTCGACAACACACTAGTAGAAGATTAACAATTGTGACCATAAATAATGTTTTTCCGAGTACAAGTTATTCTAGATTATTCAATGACAAAAATTATTTAAAATAGTTCCATTTTATGTGATAAACGCAAACATACCACAGTTAATTATGTATTATATAAGTTACAAATGAAAACAAAACGAAAAGCTTTAGTAAGTACCAGACATTCGGAAAAGGTTTTAAAATAGGGAAAACACATCTCTGCTTTGTTTTTTGTAGACTTCTTGATAAAGACAAAATATGTTGTCGAAACGTTGAAGGAAAAGAGGCAGTACTTCGTTTAGTTCAGCTTAAAGACTGATGAGCCGAAAATCCAAGCAATAATAGATACACGTCACAGTCGATAGCATTCACATTACGAAGTAAATATTTGCTTGAAATGACGATTAATATTTGCTTGCCGTGTAATATCAAATTATTTGCTCAAATTATATGTCAAAAATATATGCTGTCTTATTCAGTAAACGAAAAATTAAGAAATATTTTCTTTGTCTAATGTCTTCTAACGTAGAATACGTCTTACGGCAACATATACAGGGACCCAACTTCGATACAGGGATCCAATTTCAAAACCGAAAGCATCGAGAGCGTCACGGAAATTGTCCAATTTCAAACGTTTTAAAGTCAGTCAGTTTCCAACCGATTTCTGTCATTTTTGCAACAATCGATTGGAAAATCATTCAAATCATCCGTCGACATGCAGAAAATTGTTCGAATTATTCTACTATTGAAAATTGTTTAACATTGTCGAAACGCGAATATCGACTTTTGATTGGTCGATTGCTGCCTTTCCCTAAAAAGGACGACAGAATGGGGTACCTAGTTAGCCGGGAATGCACTCTTTGGGCTATATAAGAGACTGTTTCTCCTCAAGCAAATCTGTTTACTAGCAGCAGGCAGCAGCAGCGGACATCAACACCGATGGCAGTAGGCGAAGGCAGCGTGGATCAGCAGCGGGCAACAGCGACGGTGATAGTGGTTAGCTGCAGTTCCTACCTCTTTCAAGTCGGCTTCCCTTTGATCTGAGTTGGACCCCACCAGCGGTAATCCGATTCAGATATCGTTGGGTGAATACAACCCAAAACTGAAAGAGACCCCATAATAAGGCTTAGTAAGATTTTGCATTGCCCCTCTTCCCCCTCCCCACGAATCTTACGTAAGATTGTCTTCTTAGGGAAAAAAAATTTCTAAGATAAAACATTTTTTTTACACATAGCATATTCGTAGAGTATAAAAAAACAAGTTAATACAGTTAATACCATGTTAAAGTAAACAAAATTCAAAATTAAGTAGAAATGAATGAAGCACGCAATCACCCAGCGACGGCGAATTCACTGCTTTCCCAAGGTTCAACTGTTAAGATCGCAGGGATAAATAATTCAACTAATTTTATTTTTTTTTAGTTTTGTAAACTTTTTTTCAGTTTTTTTAAAATTTTATCAATCTTACGTAAGTTTCTCTTGAATTCCCCTTCACCCCCTTCGTAAGCATTCGTAAGAAATTTGGATACCCCCCCTCTCCCCCCAAGACCTTACGTAATTTGTGAATGACCCCTATAGCATGTGTGGCTAGTAGTAAAGCGATTGAAGTTTTCATATATAATTGCAAATAAATCACCACCTCATGTAGAATTCAATTATCACTGTAAATCTTTCAGAACTAAATAAAAAAAAAATTGCCATGTTGAAAGCAATCATTCAGTTGTCAATAAATGGCATTGACAAACACAATTAACCTTTTTTGACATAATTTTTCGCTCGAATATTACTATTTGCAGCAATCAGTTGTAAAATTATCTCCGCTATCGTAAAATGCAGAAAATTGTTATTCGAACTGTTATACTATAGATGGGAAATACACTTTTTGCTCTCGTCTATAGCTTTTTCGTAGCCACTGCCTAAATTAAGTTATCTTAGTGCAACTTGATACAAAAGATAGCTTCAAAACAATTCAGTTTCATTCTTGTTTTGGAAACGGCAGCAAGTGAAACCGCATAGCTGCACATAGCTTCTGCTGTTGTCCATTGTCGTTACCGGTGCCGGCTATAGAGGTATACGTCATCTGGAACAGAGAGACCATTAAATTAATTAACCCCAATTGAGTTTATTCCCAAACCTATTCTAAGAAATACATTGACATAAGACAGGCTGTTGTATTCTACGTTAACTCTGCGGTCGTGTCTTATAAACAACCTCTTCAACTATTTTGCTAATAAGTTTACTACTAAGCGGAGTTGCTTGATTTTTTCTTTGTTTATTGACAAAAAATTTTGAAACCTGTAAATAAATAAACAATTGAAACCCGTAAACCAACGCGACTAGAAATAAATAAATTAATAAAACTCAGTCCGTGTAACTTGGGTCGTGGCCGCGATTACACATTAATTACGCAGGCATTCAAATGCTCTAAAGCCTGCCTGCCAAACACTCAGCTTTATCTTCAACAAACTAAAAGTATTGGACTCTTCAGTTTCTCATGAAATGTAGCAAGAGCTGGAATCGGTGATTTAGAAGTATTCTAGAAATCAGACACCAGCGGTGATTCAGCGATCTTAAGCAAAGTTTTACAGAAGGGAATTACATGGGCTAAACAAATATTTGTCAGCGGATCTAAGGTGATTGTTCGACGGCCTAAAAACCCTGAAACCTACTCTCCTGCTAACATTTGCTACAAAAATCGATCATGAATTTCTGGAGTGAACTTCAATAAGTTTTGTTCTTTAATCCGTTTTTCATGCGAATTGATAATGAAATTGTAAACGATTCTTTGATACATAAACTTTAATAAACTTTATTTGAAATCTCATTTTTGCTAAGATATTTTTCCTTTCCCGGTTCCCGAGAATTCCCGGGAGATAAGATTATTCATTCCCGTTTCCCGGGAAATCCATTTCCGGGAATATTGCGAACCCTAGCACCAGTTGAGTAAGATGGCTCACGCTATAATTTCCCCAAAATACTCACACATTGGGCTTTTTTTGATGAATTTGTTCGCTTTTCGCATAAAAACTGAGCTTACCTACAGTTCTCACATAAAAAAGTATGCCATAATGACTTGAATACTTGAAAAACTGTACAATTGGCTGTACAGGCTCTGTCCAACATGTAATTATTCATGAATTTTATATAAGCTTTTGAGCTTGACTGACTTGTAAATAATACAAAAAACTGTCTCCTAATCTTCACGCTTTCGGAATTTATAATACTATGAATACTTTAAATTATTTCACTAACGTTGGTCAACTTTTACATAAAAACGATCAAAATTAAAATTGGGGCAGAATGCACTAAGAAGCGTTTGCTCGAAATTATTTGACAACTTAGGGCATCTTCAGCGGTGGTCTATTTTTGAACCAACTTTATACTAGATTTACACCAGCGAAACCTGAATAGAACCAGCTAATATAGACCAACTTTTCGTTCTCCGCACCGGTGTTGTATATCTTGTTGTTTTAAACCGCTGACATCTGTCATACTGTCAACAACTCAATACCCCATGCTATCAGTTAATGAGACTTGATATAATAAAAAACACTCAATATTTAACCAACGGAAATTCGATAATTTTTACGCAAATTAACCGATTACTTTGGAAAGACACTTTATATCCACAAGACTTTATGAATTTGACGGTTTGACCCGAGCGTCAATGACATTTCTCAGGATGGATTGGTATGATCTGAAATTTCTGCTACAAGTAGGGTTTCGGAGGATAGCGAAAAATATTTGATCGCGTAGATGTTCATTTTCCGTTTTTTTTTTTTTTGTTCACACAACATTTATTTGACACGGCACAATACAAATTAATGTTTTACGGAGCCAATTAAACCTAATGCCTTATGGTCTAGAATATTTTATAATCTAAAGGCAAATTTTTTACCCTCGCTGCCGACTACGAGCTGAAACTAAATCTAATACTAAAACTAACATGGTTTTTTTTTTGTTTTGCTGTTAAATTGGCACCTTGATGCTCTTCAAGTAGCTATAAACATGTAGCATGTATGGCAAGTTTCGCTGAGCGAGAATATCACGAACTGGCACATAGGGCTGTATTCCTCGGGCCCTGAGGGTATCCAAAAGTAGAGATCTGGCGCCGCAGAATTCAGCACACACCCAAACCACGTGTTCAATGTCTTGATACCCCAATCCACAAACGCAATGATTACTGCTCGCCAGCCCAATACGCAAGAGATGTGCATCTAGCCGGTAGTGGTTGGACATAATCCGAGACATCATGCGATTGAAATCTCGTCCTACATCCAACCCCCGAAACCAAAGTTTGGTGGAAACCTTGGGGATGATGCTGTGTAGCCACCTCCCCAGTTCTCCCGTATCCCACGAGGCCTGCCAGTTGACAAGTGTACTCTGACGTGAAAATTTTAAAAATTCATTGTAGGCAATTGGTCTGTTATAAATATCACCGTTTGTTGCGCCCACCTTAACCAAAGTGTCCGCTTTCTCATTGCCCGGAATGGAACAATGAGAAGGGACCCACACTAAGGTAATCTGAGAAGATTTTTCGGATAAAGCACTCAGATGTTCCCGTATTTTCCCCAGGAAATACGGAGAGTGCCTTACATCCTTCATCGATCGGAGAGCCTCAATAGAACTGAGACTGTCCGTAAAGATGAAGTAATGGTCCGTGGGCATTGTTTCAATAATCCCTAAGGTATACTGAATTGCAGCCAATTCTGCGACGTAAACAGAAGCAGGATTATTGAGCTTGTAGGAGGCGGTAAAATTATAATTGAAGATACCGAAGCCAATGGACCCGTTGAGAAGTGATCCATCAGTGTAAAACGCATTGTCGCAGTTGATGTTTTTATATTTGTTATAAAATATTTTAGGGATCTGCTGCACGCGTAAATGATCCGGGATTCCACGAGTTTCTTCCATCATGGATGTATCGAAAAACACAGTAGAAACAGAAGTATCTAATAAGTTGACACGATTGGAGGTGTATGAGGAAGGATTTATACTTTGAGACATGTGATTGAAATACACAGTCATGAAACGGGTTTGAGAATTAAGTTCAACTAGCCTATCGAAATTTTCAATTACCAAGGGGTTCAAAACTTCACATTTGATGAGAATACGAGTAGTCAGATCCCAAAAGCGGTCTTTTAATGGGTGAACGCCCGCCAAAACTTCCAAACTCATCGTATGGGTCGAATGCATGCAACCTAAGGCAATACGCAAACAACGATACTGCAATCGTTCCAGCTTGATTAAATGGGTGTTTGCAGCGGAGCGGAAGCAGAAACAGCCGTACTCAAGCACCGACAATATCGTTGTTTGGTAAAGCCTTATGAGGTCTCCTGGGTGGGCGCCCCACCATGATCCAGTAATTGTCCGGAGAAAATTCACTCTTTGTTGACATTTTTTCATCAAATACCGAACGTGACATCCCCAGGTGCCTTTCGAATCGAACCAGACACCAAGATATTTAGACACCAAAACCTGAGAAATCGTTTCACCCATTAACTGTAAGTGGAGCTGAGCAGGCTCACGCTTCCTAGAAAAAACTACTGTCTCAGTCTTCTCCGGAGAGAATTCGATACCTAGCTGTAAAGCCCAAGCAGACAAATTGTCCAAGGTATCTTGCAATGGTCCTTGCAAATCGGCAGCTTTGGCTCCTGTAACAGAAACCACGCTGTCGTCTGCAAGTTGTCTTATCGTGCATAAATTTTCCAGACATGCGTCAATGTCATTCACATAAAAATTGTAAAGAAGGGGGCTTAAGCATGAGCCCTGGGGAAGACCCATGTAGCTAATACGAAAAGTTGCCAAATCGCCATGCGTAAAATGCATATGCTTTTCGGACAAAAAATTATGCAAAAAATTGTTTAAAATTGGTGAAAATCCTTGTCGGTGAAGTTTGCCCGAAAGAATGTCAATAGAAACGGAATCAAAAGCCCCAAGATTAATGTCCAAGAACACAGATGCCATTTGTTCTTTGCGAGCATACGCCAGCTGAATATCTGTTGAAAGCAACGCAAGACAATCATTCGTCCCTTTGGCACGGCGGAAGCCAAATTGAGTATCTGATAGTAGGCCGTTTGATTCGACCCAATGGTCTAAACGACGAAGTATCATTTTCTCCATCAATTTCCGTATACAGGATAGCATTGCAATCGGCCTATAAGAGTTGTGATCAGAAGCTGGTTTTCCCGGTTTTTGGATGGCGATCACCTTCACTTGCCTCCAATCCTGCGGTACAATGTTTTGCTCCAGGAACTTATTGAACAAGTTCAACAAGCGCCTCTTGGCATTGCCGGGTAGATTCTTCAACAAGTTGAATTTGATTCTATCTAACCCAGGCGCGTTATTGTTACAGGACAGGAGGGCAACTGAAAACTCTGCCATCGTAAAAGGTGATTCTATCGCATCGTGGCCCGGAGACGCATCGCGAACAATATTTTGCGCAGGAACAGAGTCCGGACATACTTTCCTGGCAAAATCAAATATCCAACGACTTGAAGACTCCTCGCTTTCGTTGACCGTTATACGATTTCGCATTCTTCGGGCTGTGTTCCAAAGAGTGCTCATCGATATCTCCCTCGACGTTTCGTTTACGAACCGGCGCCAATATCCACGTTTCTTTGCTCGGACCATGCTTTTGAACTTGGTCTCAAGCTCCAAATACCGCTTAAAGTCGTCGGGTTGACCTTTCACCCAAAAGAAGGCCTTGAACGCGTCGGATTTTTCCGTGTAGACATCGGAGCACTCTTTGGCCCACCACGGAGTGGGAGGCCATTCTTTGATTGTCACGCCGGGATATTTCTTCGTTTGGGCTTGCAACGCGGCGTCGAGAATCAAGCCCGCGAGGAGGTTGTATTCTTCAAGTGGTGGGTGATGTTGAATCGACTCGACAGCTTCTGAAATCATTTCCTCGTATAATTTCCAATCGATATTCCGTGTGAGGTCATACAGAATATCAACTGATCGCGTGCGAGTTGAACCATTATCAATTGAAATTTGAATAGGCAAATGATCGCTACCGTGGGGATCAAGGACTACCTTCCATATGCAATCCAACCGTAGCGATGTTGAACATAAAGATAAATCTAAAGCACTGGGGCGCGCTGGAGGTTTCGGAACGCGTGTCATATCCCCGTTGTTTAATATTGTCATGTCGAAGTCGTCGCAGAGGTTATAGATCAAAGAGGAACGGTTATCATTAGAAGGGGAACCCCAAGCCACTCCGTGAGAGTTAATATCTCCCAAAATCAAACGGGGCGAGGGAAGAAGTTCTATTAAATCAAAGAGCAGCCGTTGCCCTACCTGTGCTCTGGGAGGAATATATATTGAGGCAGTACAAAGCTCTTTACCTTGTATTGTCATTTGACATGCGACAGCTTCGACGCCTGGGACCGTGGGGAGGTTAATACGATAGAAGGAATAGCACTTCCTAATCCCCAGAAGTACTCCTCCGTAAGGGGTGTCTCGGTCGAGGCGAATTATATTAAAATCATGGAAGCTAAGATCTACATTTGAAGTGAGCCAAGTTTCACAGAGGGAAAATGCATCGCATTTATGCTTATTAATCAAAACTTTAAATGAATCAATTTTGGGGATGATACTTCTACAATTCCACTATAAAATAGAGATAGAATCCTTCATCTCAGCCGATGAATTAGCCATCGAAGGATACGATCGCTGCAAGGAGGGGCCATTTAGCAGTCAACTGCTTCAAAAACGTTTTAACTGTTGGTAGAAATGCCAGCAGAAGACTTTTAAGAGGATCAGTTAAGTTGAAATTTTCAAAAATCCAGTCCACAATATCTGAAAACTTCAGCAGTCCAGATTCTGGCTGAATCTTGGACGAAAAAGAAGGAACAGTTGGGTTTTCTGATGTTCCTGGAAGTGCCGGAAACTCCTTACTTGAATTCAGTTTTGTCAATCCCGGAGGAGTTTGCTTCGGATTTTCTACAGCACTTTTTTGTTTTTTAGTATCAGTCACTTCAGATGGAGACCTTCTCTGTCCTTTCCTAGGAAGCCTAGGAGAAGAAAGGTTTTTCCTCTTCCTAGATTTCCCGGGTTCAACAAAAGAAGATTCCCCAACTGAATCGTCAGAATCAGACTCATCGGATGGCAAGACCTCGAAGAGATTCGGGGAAACCAGTTTGGTGGCAGCGGCCTCTTTGAGCATTTCTACGAAAGTGCGCTTAGAGCGATCTTTCAGAGACCGCTTGATCTTGTCTTGGCGCTGTTTGTACGCGGGACATGCAGACAGCTCATGCGGAGTCTGCCCACAATAAAGCCACTTTTCAGCACCCTTATTACAGGCGTCATCCGCATGTTGCTCTCCGCACTTGCCACAACGTGCTTTATTGCCACAGTGGGAGGCCGTATGACCCAACTGTTTGCACTTGAGGCAATTCATTACCCGCGGTACAAACAAGCGCACGGGCAGACGCACCTTGTCCACGAGCACATAGCTCGGCAGAGCAGACCCGGCGAAAGTCACGCGAAAAGAGTCTGAAGGGGTGTAAGTTCTTACACCCTTGTCGAGCGATACTGAATGTAATTGCTTACATTCAAGTATCTTGGCAGGTTCAAGGCTAGAATCCTTGAAAAGGCCTTTTCCAGCCATCAACAGGTCCTCGACAGTCAGACTCGATTCGCTGACCACACCGTCAATCTCAACTACGCGATCTGGAATGTACACGTGGTACTCCCGCGTGAAGAGCTCACAAGCAGCAATCTCGTTTGCTTGCTTGAGGTCGGACACCAAAACACGCAGCATATTCGGGCGCACTTTGGTAATTTCAGTCACGGCTGTAAACCGTGCCAGATCTTTACATATTTGCATTGTGTTCAATGCTCTCACTTTCGGCCGGAAAAATACAGCCCCAATACCAGCTTTGCCCTCCGGATACTGCTTAAGCCGATGGGTAGCTTCCTGCGGGGCTCCATTGTTAACCCTTGGAACTTTGTATCCGGAAGGGCTAGGCGGTAGAACGAGCGGGTTTTCATCCCCGCGTTCGTCGTCCATGTTGGACGCGTAAGCCACACACGCAAAATGCCAATCAACAAATAATGTTGTAGAAAAAAACCAAGAAAAAAAAACTACTTATCTTCCGCAGCCGCTCTCCACCGCAATCAGCGCACGGGCGATGCCAATCTCCAGTCCTTCACACAAGAGTCCGGTAGCAAAAGCTGCAGCCGCTCCAGCCACACAGCAGCACCAGTACAGCCAAACAGCAGTACGCCGGGTAGTAGCGACACAACGTACAGTCTGTGGCGTACGGTACCAATAGGCGATGATGCGTTCCTTTGTCTTCAATAGACGACGGCAACGAGCAGCAGTGCACACGCAATACAATGCACGGTGACCTTGAAGGCGATTAACTGGTCGGCACTATCGAGATCGAAATGAAATTGCGACCGAACACGACGAGAGCACAACTCGGAATGTTCATTTTCCGCTTTCGTCTGATCAATCTTTCAAAATCTTGCAGTTCTTCAAACTTGGTTTGGGTTTTGAGAATATTGGGTGGCATTGCGCAGCTCGATTCGAACGATTTTCGCTATTTTCGAGTAGGTCACATACTGCCAGTTATGTTTCAAACTTAAAAGGAGCAGTCATTGTCATTTGTCCTGCGGCTCATCTAACCCGCAAAGTCGAAAAATACGAAAAACGAAACATAACGCCTCCCAGCGATCATTTAGTTTTGTTCGAGTTGCTCGAAACGAAATGCGCAATGTCACCCCAGCGCTTTGAACGTTTTCAGTTCAGTGTCTTCTAGGAACATTTTTCTGGCCTCTTAAGTTCTCCTCTAGTCCCAATACAATTAAGGCGACGGTTATGGTCTTTCAGAATTCCCCCTTTTGCTGGTCAGTTTCCTTGATGCCAAAAACGACAAACCTGTTCATATTCTGCTTCAGAAAAGCCACAAAAATGAATTGTGAGTTGTCATAAAAAATCTTTGTTTTGTTTATTCCCCAACACTCGCAAAACGCTTATATGTAAATAGACAAAAATGAGGTATTCAATTGAAATATGAAATTTCACCCACCTATTGGCAGCGTACAAAGGGAACGATCTATTTCTTGTTTTAAAAAGTGACAAAAATAGACCAAAACGTATACCAGTTTCAAATTTTGGACGATTTGGACCACCACTGAAGATGCCCTTAGGGCACGTTCTAATGCTTTTGATTTTACTTCTGAGACTTCAAGTACTTCTCACTTCGTTTGCTGATTTCTGCTAGAGACATGTTAGCCTTCTGCTTCGGAGCATATTGGCCTTTGTTGTGGTGCGTCTTGGTCACGGGCTTGTATGGTGGCAATGGTAATTTTTACCGAAAAAAGAACATTGAAATTGCGTATTTTAGAAATAACAGGATCATAAACATGCATTATATAGATCCTAAAATCATCCTACACGTTCAATGTCGCTTGAAAATGATTAGAAGCGCTGTAAATCGCGCGTTTTGTACAATCCTCCCCTAGTTCTAGTCAGAAGAGGCAGTCGAAGTATGAAATAAGTGATAAGTAGATCAAAAGTATAAAATATCAGCGTGAGAAAATGTTCGTATTTTCTTCAAAATTCTTTATTCAACTGACGCAATGTAACGATGAAAATTTACAATGATAAAGTTGGTGGTGAACACAAAAAGTCGTCTTCAGCAAGCAAAAAATCAAAATCATTTCATATATCAATTTAGAAATCAAATAAAGTGATATTTACGATTGATAAAGTAATAAGGCGACAAAAACAAAGTGTCATTATTATGGAAAAGTCCTGCAAAAATAAATAAATTTTCATATTTTTGTCAGAAAATACCATTTGTTACAATATTTTTCACCCTTTTGCAATCTCCAAACAAAACGTTTCTTTAACAGTGTGTCGTCTTATCAACGCACAAGTTCGATTTGATTCCCATTCGAGCGATCAGCATGCAAACGAAGAAGGTGACTATCCCACAGCCAAGCCTTTCACAGTTCATTAGAGTAGAAAACATTTGTGCGCTGCACTTTCTTTCGTTCGATTTCTGCAAATCATTATTTATCGTGCACACATGGAACCGGCGTGAGCTCTTGGGTGTCCTGGCGCTGCACCAAAGGCCCGACGCTAGCCCAGACCCGCGCTCCGGAGCCGAACATTCTACAGCTGATTGGCAGACGCATACAACAGCCATTGAAATGCCACGCAAAAGGCACACACAGTCGGAGAAATTAGTACTCGATGCGTTAATTATTTTTATCGTATTCATTTATCACCACTCAGTGAAGTGTGTTTCCTCGGTACGACATGGGGACCACTCTGCTGTACTCCTACGGGTGAACTACAGACTTAGGACGGTATCAGGACAGGTTGTCGCGGTTGTCGTCCGATTGGTTCAACATTTACTCGCAAGGAAATGGCAATGGATTAGATTGAAAACGGCGCGGCGATATTTCGAGTTTGAGTAATTAGACTCACCGTCGATACTGGTGGTGAACTAAACCAGTTGTGCTTCTTTTAACAGTTATTTGAAACCATACTTCACGCTAGGTCTGAATCAATTTAAACTAACGTTCACAATGATCGTAACGCTATATTTTACCACCACTAAGCTCTTCGCTGAAAATAAGTTACAATTTAATACCCATTAACACGTTCGATGTTGTAATCTCCCTCATGCGGCTTATCCAGACGAGCTCTCGTTTGGCAGAGGCTGTCAAAGTTGCAGCCCACACGAAGTGCTCTCCCCCCGAAGTGCAGTGCCGGTCACGGTGGGTCTCACGAGTTCTGGCTTGCCCCTCGAGACACTGGCGAACACGCACGCGACCCCTCCACCGATGTGTCGATCGAACCGTGCCGTGCCTTGCCGTGACGACAGGGTAGGGAGAAATAATTAAATCAAGTGTGTCCGATCGAGTCCCGGGTACCCCTAAATCAGGCAATTTAAAGTGCCATGCGCGGGTAAGTCTCGCGCCCCAAACGAGAACCGTTTTGTGAGTAATGAGCTGAACTGAGCCTGTGATGGGCGCACAGGTCGGCACACACTGTGGGTGTAGCCATGTGCGCGGACACCGTAAACTCTGACGACAAGGAGTAATTTAATATCGACAACCGTTTTAGCAAACAGCTTGTACTTTTCTCGGTACACTACAGCGCGCGAAACTTTACTTTTAGGGAATTGGCGCGGTTGATGACTAATTGAAAACGTGGTCTGCGCTTTAGTCGTCTAACAAATTCATCATTCAGTTGATATTTTATTTTATGATAATGATTTTAAAAATCGAAATCACCTGCAACAAAGTTTTGCACTGTGAAAGCCATTTCAACCGTCGCTAATCTAATCGAGAAAAAAACACGCATTGTCGTGGGTAATAATCTCGTACGGCTTTCCTCAAGTCACTCAGGCCAGCACTCACTGGCGCCAGCACTCAGAATCGAGCCGGCGACCGGAGAAAAGATCCCATTCATTCGCCACAATACCCGTGGCCGACCCGAACGCGACGTTTGTTTTCATAACCCGAAATAATAAAGCACTTTAATCCCAATAAAGTACCGCCATTCCAGAGACCGACCAAATCCACCATGAGTGCAAATACCCGCCGAGGCAACATTTTCGCCCCGTCATGAATTAGATTAAAGCCCTTCCCGTGCTGCTCCAGCCTTTCCCCGAACGAACGAGACTGGTTCATGTATGTATGCCCGCACGATCAACATGATCCAGATGATCTGAGAACGAGGTTGGAATAACATTAAAACAATCCACCACCAGGCCAGGGGCCGACCAGGGTAATACTCTCATTTGCTGGCCGTTCGATTCGGTCTTGTTCCTCTATACACAGATTGGATTGAACCCGTCGCGTCCCGCTCTGGAGAAGTTCGTGAAGGCGCTAAGCCACCACTTCTTGGAGTGCCGGAGCTAAACTCCAGCTTGATGATCATCACGATGAGGTGCTTATTGGAATTGGATGTAGAGGTGCAACAGGAACCTTCGCATGAGACTGGAACGAGACTGCGGGCTGCGGTTTTCTGATGGAGTTGTGAGGCTTCTTGGGTTGCTATTTATTACATTCAGAACCCTGGCCTGAAGGTGCACGATTTACGGCGTACTAATGAGATCGGTCAGCTCTGATCAGCCGCATCAGCCCGAGCGCACGCCTCACCAGGCTCAGCAGCAGCAGCAGCAACACTATAGGGAACAATATTGGTTTTAGAGGCAACCGTGGCTCGTCGTGATGCCGATGACGGACATCATCCCACAGAAAAGGGGATTATCGACGAAGAAAAACAGCATGATTACATTGTTCGCTCTGCGTGCGGCTAGCCTCAGTCGGAATTTTTGTGGTTGTTCGAAGGAAGTCGGTATTATTTTTAGCCGCTACCTAAGAAGGATTATTATTTACCGGCAAATAAAAAACTAGAGCTCGGTGTAGGGCGTCCCAAAATAACATTCCCATCACTTTGATCACTGTATTCTTCTGGTAAAGTTCAGGCCCTTCTAGTGTCAACGCATCGCTGAGTCAACGTTCCAGCATTCAGATCTCTCACCCGACGGAACAGAGGTAATTCAATCAGTTTTTTCTTCCAGTACGGGTGAAGTGCTGCGGTCCGACGCGACCCGAGCCGAAGAACAAATTTGTTCCGCGAACTACTCTTTTGTAAATCACGGTGGTCACGAGAGTGATTTAACACTTGAAAAGGCAAAACACACAAAATCCAATCAATACGCGCAACGCGGTTCCATATAGCAAAACAATGGATCACGTTGAAGGCGGCATCCTCTCTGGCGTGCTTTTCCATCGCACTTCTTCAAGTGGCATGGAATTGAATTCCAGACAGCAGCACAAACATAAAAGGAGTCAAACAGATAGGATGAGAAAAAAAAAACAGTGTAAACTACACACATCGAGATCAGCTGCTCACTTTGATGGATGAAAAGTGTAGCACTTTCCCAGCGTCCCGGGACTCCCTCTATCACACCTCTACGGCTAGTGACTTCAAGCGGTTAAAATTGTTGCGATCAATGGGCGTAATGAATAGGTCAAAAGAAGCCGCCCTTCTACTGATCATGTTTGCCGAACCATCGTCGCGCGAGGTGTTAATTTTTTTTTATCTCACCCTAATGAGGTAAGTTTTAAGCCGACAAAGTCCCGAAGGGGACAGTCGTCAATACCCCACCGATAGTGTAGCGTGTCGTGTCGGATAGGATTTGTTTGGTTTGGTCGTGCTATGTGTCGAATTTAAGAGAAAACTGTTTTTGTAGCGACTTAATTTAATGTCTTTTTTGTTGGCATTTGATTTGTTTCTGAGCATTAGTTCTGGTTCAGAAGAGAATATTCCAATAGCTGCAAAATTTATTTTTTAGAGGACGATGACTTTGATAATATGAGAGCATGTTTAATGACGGTCAAGTTTCGTCTCCTCGAGCGATTGGAGAAAAAAAGAGTTTGTATCATACTACCTTTTAGCAAATTGTTAACAAATTCTTGTGTTTCAAATATTTATTAGTGTTTTGTCCATAAGTAATACAGGTCGGACTCGAATATACGGGGCTCAATTATTATTTTTTCTATAATTTTTTTCATCGGTTTAGTCTAGGAATGCCAACTTGGTTCGAGTGTTTGGCGTTATTAACTCAAGGGTGCATAAAGCGAGGTAGTACGTGAATTTGGTATACTTTTTACCTTTTTTCATATTGATATGATATTGGTATATGAATTTGTTTTTGCTTGTTCTAAAACTTACGATGGTCTATTAGGGGTTGTTTCCGATATATTCTTTTCTTTTGTGCTCTTGAAGCGATTTTGGACCAAATTTTATTTGCCTTTTCTGGCCTTTGAAAAGGCAATTTGTAGACATTATCAGAAATACGTTTATATATTTTGACATTGGATTATATCTTACTTGAGCAGGAGGGCACGTTTCGGAGAGTGTAAAAAAATTACCTTCTCAAAATGCATCTTATGTTACCATCACTAAACGGATTGTGTGGGCGCCAGTGTATTGATCTAAAGAAAAAGGTTATCAAAATTTTGAAGTTGAATACTTGACACATCATTTTAAAAGTAAGTATGTGAAAAGTTGAGTTTAAAATCAAGTAGTTTTGGTTTAATTTCGCACCATTCAATCAATAACCAGTTCGCTTCTACAGCTGAAAATAGAATGGTGTAATGTAGAATCGTATGTGCCATGTGCTGTTCTTAACTAAACAAACCTTGAATACTAATGCCTCAATTGATAGGTAAAGTTTTTCTCAAAAATTTGGTACAATAATGAGCATATCTTTGCAAGTGTAATCCGATGAAAATCAATTTTAAAAGCAGTGGCTAACCATTCACAAGCTTGCTTTCTGTTCACGGTGTTTAGCTCAGACCCTGTTGTAAGAGGCTCCACCTTTTTGCAAGTTGTGTCATTCTCCCAATTTCACAAGACGCAAAAAGACTTGAAGTTTCTTCTCGTGACAACTGGAAGCAGATGGCAAGAGTGTAGGGATTATAATCATGATATCATCTCGCTTCGCAATGCTTGGTTTAGTCGCATGTTATAACTGGCTACGCCTTTTTTTAAGTTATGTAATTCTCTCAGTTGCGCAAGGCGCGTAGAGATGTTATTTCGTATGCAATACAAATTGTATGGAACCAAACAGATAGTGCCTGTGGCTAAGCAACAAAATTAAGCGTTGTATCGTGTTGAAGCTTGTAAGGAAGACAGTCAAACTCTTTTCGTGCCAGATGGAAGCAGATAGCAAAACTGCAATATTCTGCACCACGCAACAGTGGGCTGTTATGGCTGTTATGGCTGCGACTGAAGGATAAAAAAATCTCTTCTAAGTTCAAAATTCTGCTAAAAAAGCGAACTATAACCGTCTTCCTAAAACGTCAATGTTTTGTATGAAGTGTTATGAGTTTTTCAAAACGACGCCACCATTTTTCACAATGAGTAATCACCCCTTTTGAAAAATATCATTTTTATTTTTGTCCACAAGAACAATTAACTATCGAAGAAACAGGCTTATTAAATCCAAACGCTGTGCGATAAAGTCATGTTTGAAAAAGCGTAGAAGTCCTAAGAGATTGTTGTTCAGAAGCTCATTAATTTTTTCATAAATTTGTTCAGAACCTTAGCGACAAATGTTTGCTGAATTTTCTATCGTCGAGCTAGGGTTTTAAGATTGACAAACTTGCACTGATTACTGGGGCAAGTTTTGTAGGTCACGCCCAGACAGGTTCCTCAAAGCATTTCGGACAAACCGTTTTTGAACTCATTCGATTCGTATACTCCAGGTCAGTTGGTGTGGAGGTTAAATTAGTGAAGCGATCTCTAAGATGGTTTGCACTAACGAACAATATTAGAGCTTTCAAGCAATACGGATCGAAGTAATCTTTGGCTATTTTCGTTATAAACCTTAACAGGCAACTAGGAAGTAGTAGGTGCGAACGTTGATGATGTCGGAGAAGATCCTGCCGTCAATTAGAACGTGGTCTATTTGATTTTCTGTCTGTTAGTCGAATGATCTCCAGGTGGATTTGTGGATACCTTTGCGGGGGGAGAAGGTACTTCGGACTACCATACCACGGGAGGCCGCAAAGTTTACGCACCGATGGCTGTTATCATTAGACACGGCATGCAAACTTCCTGGTCCGATAACCGGTCTGTACATTGCCTCCCGTCCTACACGCAAAGTTGAAGTCTTGTACAATCATTGTGTCTTCCCGATTCGCACGAATGTTGCACAGAAATCGCACAATAAATGTGTGAAACGCATAACGCAACAGTTGTACTGCGAATACATTGACATAGAATGAAATCAGAATATGTATTATATACCGACACTTTATTCCTCACGTCGAGTGTATTAGTGACTGCTACTCATTGAGCAGTGCAAGCAGCAAACAACAACTTGTGAACTCACTAGATTCAAATAGCTATAATACTCGATCGGTTTATCTCGATGGATTTGGTCATTAAAAAGTACCATTGAATGATTTGCAAAAAAAACGAAACAAAATTCTGTTCACAATATTTTGTAATCAACGTTAGCTTCACCGCAAAACTAGCAAAACCCTCCATTCCACAAAGCCACAAAAGCGTGGCTGATTTTTTATGCCAACACTTGTAAGATGCGAATAATTCTCGACTACTTTGTGATAAGGTCTTATATATAAACGTAAACAAAACGAGTGAGAGATGATTTGTGCTTGTGAAGTACAAGGAATACAACTCTCACTCGTTTTGTTTACGTTTAGACATACGACCTTATCACAAAGTAGTCGAGAATTATTATTTGTCATTCTGTGCACGCGCTTTTTTCTCAAGCGACGAGAGAAATTTCTCTCTCGCTCGTAGAATTTCAATGTATGTGCGACAAGACTAGACACGTCACATACAATTTGCAGGTTGCTCTTTCGCTTTTCTTTCGGTTCGGATTGCGACGCGCAAGGCGATATCTCGTTTCTTCACGAAATGAGCGAGACATCCGTGCTGTACGTACTTTGATACCAGTGTTGTTAGCAGCGATGCCAACCTTTTTTCAAGAAAAACTGGAAGAATTCAAAATAAAAAACTAGAGAAAACTGGATATAAAAATTTAAACCTTCTGCAGAAAATTGTTTGATTTTCGGTACAAGAATGTTGCGTAAATAACAATTATATACATATATTGCACCGTATTATTTCATGCAAACAAAAATCATGAAAGAGACAATGTATTGCCATTTTGATTTTTCACTGATGAAGATTATATTAACTAGGTATAAAGTCAAAAGCAAAGCAAAACTTCGGTGCTACATTCCGATTCGGAACTTGGCCTTCTGTTTACTATACACAGACTCCGCAGCCAACTGTTGAGTGTACAGGACAATTGCGGGGCTAGCGCTACGATCCTACTGACACTAACAGTCTCTCCCGAGCCGAGACTCGAACCTACGACAACTGGCTTGTTAGGCCAGCATCGTACCTCGAGACCAGCTGGGGAGGTTAGGTTAGGTATAAAGTCTAACGTACTCGGAATTTTGAAGATGCGACTGGAATTCGATAAAAACCAGAGAACTAAAGGGCATGAATGCGCAAAACATTGAAAAGACCATACGTTTGAGGGAAAAGAATTCAATAAATAAGATGACTAATAGAAAGCTGGATAAAACTGGAACAATTTATTTAAAACTGGAGATATTCAACCTTTGGCTGTTTCGCTGGCGTTCCCGAAAAAAACTGGACATATCCAGGAAAAACTAGAGGGTTGGCAACGCTGGTTGTTAGTCTCACTCATACTGTCGGTGCGTGCTTGCTGCTATTCAGAGGAATGCATGAAGAAGCAAAAGTATCTCGAAAGCGTGTGTGCAAAAGGCTTGAAAAGCGTAGCATATGTCTCGTCCTCAAGCAGAAAGGAGGAGAATGGTTTTGCTTCTCGCTCGCTTTGCAATGCTGCTTGATACAAGTTGAAACTGTTTAGGTGTAGTAGTTTGGAGCTACCAAATACATTGGAGAAACGCTAGAGCATTAATTGCGTTATGCTCAACACGCAATCATTGTACTGGTTCCGAATTACACCAACAATTGCGCTAAAAACGCACAATTTTGTACTGGTTTCGCACCATCCAACTTTTGCGTGTACCTTAGCATTCATGTCCCCAATGACGACTTTCACGTCCCGCCGCGGGCAGCTATCGTAGATCTGCTTCAGCTGCGCGTAGTCGCCGTCGGGTCTTCCTTCATGTGGGCCTTGAACGTTATTTATGCTGTAGTTGAAGAACCGGCCCTTAATCCTCAACTTGCACATCCTTGCGTTGATCGGCTGTCACCCCATCACGCGTAGGCGCATCTTGCCCAGTACTATGAAGCCGGTTCCCAGCTCGCTGGTTGGTGCCACATCTCTGGTAGAAAAAAGCCGCCCGGTGCCTAAGTGGTGCTACATTCCGTCTCGGAAGTTGAGCTTATTACACACAGACTTCGCGGCCAGCTTCCAGTGTGAAGGACAATTGCGTAGCTAGCACTACGATCCTACTAACACCAAAAGTCTCTCCCGAGCTGGGATTCGAACATATGACAACTGGCTTGTTAAGTCGGCATCGTTCCTCGAGACGAGCTGAAAGATTTTAATAAGACCACTACTCAAGTGAACAAAAGAGAATGTTGCAAAACTTTGGAGTTGATTCCCGGCCTCTAAGCATTATCGCAGTTGAGCATGAGCATGAGCATGATTGACCGCCCGCGGTTGCTACTCCGTTATTGCCAGATCAGCTGTAATTACACAGAGAACCAATGGATGATGCTTGGGATTAACATTCATCCTCAATGTGTAAAAACTGGTGACCTTAATCTTTATATTAGGCAATACCAGCGCCGGCCGCATCCGAATGCAGGTCAAAGAAGGAATGTGTATGGGAATATGTTGACGTGATACTCGCTTTATTGGAAGCCGAGAACACCTCTGCACTTCCACGAAAAATCACTGGGATGTTGGAGAAAAGGGTGAGGTTTGCAGCTGGTTTCGTTTTGGTAAACGATGCGCTGAGTTCTAATACCGGGTTCATAATAACAAATATCGCGCGTACGAGTTCATTATATCTTCTACGGAAATCATAACGCGATCCGAACTCATTCCGGTTGATGATGTAACACCGCAAAAATAAAGCGCACGCGAGGATACCGGACCTATAATCTATTCAAGACAGACTCAAATATTCGAAAATATGCTTATGAAGTCATTATGCAACTACCTCTCTAAGCATTATCGCGGTTCCTGAAAAACTCACATTGAGTAATGAAAATGGAAGTTACTATCCAAAAATTCAAAATGACGTCCGAAGTTGATTTTTGGCCTCTGGGTATCATACTGTTCCACAAATTCTAATATTGAATGATATTCAGTCTTTTTAGGCTGTTGTTCATCAAGGAAAGTTTTCTTACTATAAAAAGTTGGATCGAAAATGGTCTATAATCGAGTCCGACTTGTATATGAGTACAGTGACGTTTTGATTGTTCCAGGAGCAAAAAAAAAATCGCATCACATATATAAAACATATTTATTCAATGTTACTTCCAAAAGGTTCGGTACAGGTATATTTTTGGGTACCAGAAACTCGTGTGAAGAGTAGAGTGAAAAACCTAAATTAATCCACCTAGCGGTCAGACCCAGCCTTTCTCATTCAATTTTTTATTTGTAAAAATAGATTTACATGAACGCTTCAATCCAATAAATGTATATTCACTCTTTAGGTTTTAAAATATTGATGTTGTAATCTTTACATATAAAAATGCAGTCAAGTCTGTCTGTCTGACTGATCCATATAGGCCCGAAAATTACCGAACCGATCGACGTGAAATTTTGTATGTAGGGGTTTTTGGTGCCGATAAAGGTTCCTATGATAGTTTGAGACCCCTCTCTTTTCTGGAAGGGAGGGGTCCCATACAAATGAAACATAAATTTCTGCACAACTCAAGAACAAACCAAGCAAATGAAACCGAATTTGGCATGTGGATGTTTTAGGGGTAACTAATATGTCCTTAATAGTTGGATGAAACACAAATTTGTGCACATTTCGAGAACTAATCAACCAAATGGAACAAAATTTGACAGGTAAAAGTTTTTAGTGGTAACATATATGTACATAATGGTTTGAAACCCGACTCCCTCTTCTATAAGGGAGGGATCCCATGAAAATGAAACACAAATTTCGCACAGCTCAAGAACCAATCAAGAAAATACAACCTAATTTGGTATGTGAATGTTTTTAGAGGTAACAAATATGTCCATAATGGTTTGACGCCCCTCTTCTGGAAGTACATGTTTCTTCACAAATTTCTGCACATCTCGCGAACTAATCAAATAAATGGAATCATATTGGCAGGTGAATGTTTTTAGTGGTAACAAATATGTTCCATAATCGACCTCAGATAACATTTTGGATTGTAAGATGGCAACTTCCGGTTTCTGGAAAACAGCCAAAAATGGCCGATTTCCACCCAATATAATAATAGCCGGGTCTAAAATAATACACAGGAGCTAAAATCGACCACAGATAGCATTTTAAATTCTAAGATGGCGACTTCCGGTTTCTGAAAACAGCAGAAAATGACCAAATACCACCCAATATGAGTTTTTCTTTAACCAGTATGCCGTTCAAAATCCAGAAATTGTCTCCAAATGCCATTATGAAATCCAAAATGGCGACTTCCGGTGTCGGAAAAACAGCGGCAAATGACCAAATACCACCCAATATTGGTATTTCCGGAACCGTAATGATGCACTGGAGCCATAAATCTACTTCAGACAACATTTTGAATTGTAAGATGGCAACTTCCGGTTCCTGGAAAACAGCCTGAAATGGACGATTCCCATTAAATATTAGTATTTCTGGAACCAGAAAGATGCAATACAACAACAATATCGCACGCTTAGCCTTGGGGCTAATAGCGGTCTCGATCAACTAGATTAGTTGAGAGAATTCGGTATCGATATTGTTTTTGGCACATTTTGAAATCCAAGATGGCAACTACCGGTTTGTGAAAAACAGCCTAAAATAAACAAATACTATCCAATATGAGTATCTCTGGAACCAGAATGATGCAAAGAGCCAACAATTGACCTCAGGCACCATTTTGAATTGCTAAATGGCTACTTATAGGCAACAGTCGGAAATTACCGATATTTCCGTAAACGTGATGATGCATAGAAACCAAACATTGACCCTGGACACCATTCTGAATTTAAAGACGACCACTTTTAGTTTCTGGAAAATAACCCAAAATACCTCCCAATATGGGTATCTCTGGTGTCAGATTGATGCCAGAAAGTCTGCTGAAAATGACAGAATACCACCCAATATGAATATATTCAGAATTAAGGCGATGTACAGAAGCCAAAAGTTGAGGATATTGTCATTTCGATAAAACCAATCGTTTCGAACGGTTCGTTATTTGACTTTGATCATATCTTATGACCGATTCGTCGTGCATTTGCAGACTTTAAACACATAGACCTTCCTATCTGCGCTAGTAATAGTGGTCGATTTCACTAATACAAGTTTAATTTTGGTTACAAATAATCAACACGCTGGTAGTAACAAAAAATTTCCTCCTGCCCCAAGCTTTTACTCAAGTTGTAAGCCGATTTTTAGTTTTATGTCATCTGGTTTTCCACTAAAACAAAGTTTGTTAAAACAGGTAACACTAATGAACTAGGATTCATAAGTGCAATATTTTTCGAAATTGAATATCAGCTGATTTTTTGGTTGAAAACAAATCGATTTTATTAGAATACAGACTAAGCCTGTATTGGTGAGATCTGGCGTAGAAAGCTCTATTGCAAGGAATCAATGAATTTGGAACGTTCAAATAGTACGATACCACATTTAAATTATGTTGAGGCCACATATATCGATCAAAGCAGGTATAGTTTTAAATAGTCTTTGAATTTCTCTTCTTTCCATAACTTTTGAGCCATATATCAAATTGTTATGAAGTTTGTTATTTGTAAGTTTGAGAGATGACTCGTTCGTATGACACTAGTTATGTTCAAATAAGTTATGTAATCTTTGAGATAATAGACTTTCGTTGTTTTATTAACAATTTAATACATAACGGTTGCTTAAGTTCGATTATAATCAAATGAAATGGGAACGTGTAGAGCAGCCAAAATTTAAAACCACGTGTTTAATCATAATTCATCAGTTAACCCTTAACTAGCCCGCTCATCTGATAATAATAATCAAATCGGTTGTGTAGTTTCTAAGATAATGAAGTTTCGTGATTTTCACAAGTCGGTACATTACAAATGAAGTTACAGTTCGATTACAGTAAAATTCAATAGAGTCTGCTGAGGCAGCTAGACCATTCATTTGACACTAATTTTGTGGAAATCGGGTCGGCCATCTCTGAGATAAGTGAGTGAGTCCAAGTAGTCTTCGGAATATGTTCCTTTGCATAGCTGGATTTCACATTTTTAAACATAACAGGTAAAGTAATAGTCCGATTGCAAAACAAATCAATAGGGTCTTATGGGGCAATTACACCTTCCATTTGACACTGATTTTCTGAAAATCGGTACAGCCATCTCTGAGAAACATGAGTGAGATTAAACAGTCTTCAGAACACGTTTCTTTTCATAACTTTTGAACCACATGTGCAATCTTCATAAAATTCAAAAGTGAAGGGTTTTTTAGGTAGCCCGTTCTTTTGAGACTAATTTTGTTCAAATCGGTTGTGTAGTTTCTGAGATATTGTTGTTTCGTGATTTTCACATTTTTAAACATAACCTCTAAACCAAAAATCCGATTACAATAAAATTCAATAGAGTCTTATGGGGCAACAAGACCTTTCATTTGCAATTAATTTAATGAAAATCGGTCCAGCCATCTCTGAGAAAAGTGAGTGAGAATAAAAATCTGCACATACACACACACACACACACACATACAGAAAATGCTCAGCTCGTCGAGCTGAGTCGAGTGATATATGCCATTCGGCCCTTCGGAGCACTTTTATACTTTCGGTTTTGCAAGTGATTGCTATACCTTTCTAGGAGAAAGGCAAAACAAATCCAACAGAAACTATCAAGGTGTATTTTCTTCTTGTAAATCTATTCAAAAAAATAATAAGTTCGAGAGAGAAAAGCTGGGTCTCACCGCTAGGTGGATTAATTTTGGGTTTTTTTAATGAAAATTTTAAATTTGACTCAACATTTTCCTCGAGCAGAATCCAGTTTTACCCATGCTGTTTTGTTTTGATGGTGAACTCTACTTATAACTGTGTTCCAGTAACCTTCAATAATATTTGCGAATGATTTAAGTCAATTGAACAACGCTCCTCGTCACGGTTATCATTTATTTAATTAAAGAGAGTTGAAAAAGAACTATCATTGAAATTTACCGCATCACACCGTTAAATTGATTTACTCCAATCGAGTGTATTGTCTGACCTATTGCAAAAAATACATTGTTAGCCTTGCGGTCGCGTCTTAGAGACAACCTCTTCAACTATTTATTGCTCCTTTTCTTTCTACAAAGTAAAATTTTGAGCGACTTCACTGTTTGACTTCATAGATGTCAAAAGGTGTAAACAAACTGCTTTACATAAAACTTCAAACTATTGGATTAAGTCCGGTTCGCAATTAAAATACAATGGAAACAATCCACAGTGTCAGAACCATCAACAATGGATGACTCAGAGTGAACTGCACTTTTTTTCTAGGCAAAATGCCTAGTCCCGAACGCGAAGTGCAAAGCCCAAGGCTTGGCACAATGTAACTGGTAACGGTTCGCAAGTAAGTCAGCCTAGTACACTGTCAGTCAGTGCCGTTGGCTGTTGCCTCTAGTAAATCAACTGCGTTTAATTAATCAAACATCATACTAATGACACCCGGTATAGTTGATCCAATTACCCGACAAAGTGTCCAATAAATCAGCGGGTCTTAATTAGTGGCAAATGAATTCAAGCCTCGGTAATGTACAGCTGTTCTAATGGTGTTAGTTGTTTTTTTTTTGCTCTCTCTCTCCCTTCCTCGGATTCTGAAGAAGGCGTGTTTGGTAGCACCCAATAATCACCTCTTCTGTTGCCGGTGTAAATCTCGCGGGGGCCATAAATTACTGGGTACTGTATGGTGCAGTGTTGTTCTGAGTGAAGCTGCACTCTGCGGGCAAATCTAGCGCTCTGCTACGCTGCATGCTAATGTGGGTAAAATTAAACAATTTCTGTTGAACATAATCCTATTATGAATAAATTGCTGGAATGCCATACAGCGTGTCTCGCTAGCAGCAAAACACGCGTCTTAAACGAGTAGTGACTACGGGCTTCTAGTATTCAAATGTTATGTGGTTGATTCTCTCGGGTCGGGTGGTAGAGCGGATGGAGGTTGGGTCACAAGAATTTCCAGACCAGCTACCAAGCGACAGAAGCAGAGATCAGCCAAGAGTAGTTAGCGTTACGAAGTTGAACCAAATAAAATCAGTGCCAAACAGGTGTTTTTTGATTTATGGCTTCTGAACCCATTTATCACGCATTCTTTTGGGGTCCGCCCAAGCCATTGCCGCTGCGGTTGCGATCGTCGAGAGGTCTTAGAATTTCGTTCCGTTGTCTGTCCTGTGATGCGGTTTCCTCTGCAGAAACTTGGGCAATGATTTACTGATTTGTCCGACAACGGACAACAAAAGACGGAGGCACTTGGAACTCGGTGTGCGGAGGTCATAAAACGCTCATCGCCCCGAAGTGTCGATCGATGATTTATGTACTCCAGCCGGGACCCCGTCAACGGGAGCGGATATCACAGCGGTAAAAATACCATAAATTTCTGGTGAAAATCACGCCACCAGCCCGCGCAAAAAGGGGGGGGTGAAGTTCTGCTTTTCAATAAATTTCATTAACTCCCCATTTGAAGGTGCTAACCACAACTAAACATAAATTAGCGTTCATAATTTGAACCATCTGTTTCGATCGTGTGTCTTCTTAGCCAGCGTAGCTCGAGGGGGGGAGGTTAAGGCAAAATAAATCGTTTTGTTGAACGATCATACGATTAGTTACTGCTTGTTGATTACCGTCATTAAATTGAAAGCATTTTTGTTTCGCGGTTAGCACTTTTTATGCGGCTGCCATGGCGGCGGCGGCGGCGGTTCCTCGTTTGGCCACAAGCAGTGCACGTGCTTTGCTGGTTTTTCTGGGCCAACTTTTCTCGCAACAGCCGGTAATCACTTTCTGCCTAAATAGGTAATTGTGCACGATTTGTTTTTGTGATATGCAGGGGGCAATTGCTTACACTTATTTTGTATGAAATGTGTGTAGCTTATTTGACTATATGGTCAGGCGGGAACGCCATGCACCTTCGCTTACAGCCTTCGTGCCATAAGTTTTACCCAATTAGAGATCGAAGAGTTACGCCAAGAAAATTGTGCTCATTCCATGGTTCATTTGTTCAGGTTGAAAACTACATGACCTTCGTGAGGGTCAGTTGAAAAAAAACTTAAACGTTGCTTTACGTGGCCGAGGACAATTTTGAAGTAGAATACTTCTCTTAGGAAGATCGGCTACATAGGGATGTGAAATGAAAATCTAAAACCGAAAAAAGTGAAAAATATGTCCAATTTCAAATGCTGATAAATCGGTTAGTATTCGATGGATTTCCTTCGTTCTTGCAGCGATAGATTGGAAAATCTTCTAAGATTCTTCCCAAAATAACATAATTGTAATTTTATTATTCACACTATTGTACTATTGAAAATAGTCAAGCCTTGTCAAAACGAAAAATTCGACCTCTGATTGGTCGTTATATGCTTGCTTCCCAAGCACGGTCGACAGGATCATATACCTTGCAATTGAAAACATGCTATTTGGCCTATATAAGAGCCTGTTTCAGTCGGAGCCGCTCAAAAAAGTTATTCGTCTCACGCTTGGTGTGTACAGACGTGTTTGTTACAACAACTGAAAGTTTTAGTTTACCTATCGCATTCGTTTATTTTACCTATCGCATTCGGACTAAGGCAACACTTCAATGAACTTATCAGCAAAGGGCTGATAGCTACCCTGAGGCTATGCACGGACGGCTACAAAATCGTCGTTCCATCCACCCCACATTACAAGGCAGTAGAGGCTTAACTGAAGCAAACAAAAGCGGAGTATTTGACTCACGATATTGCAGCTACAAAACCGTTCAAAGTTGTACTGCGTGGTTTACCGGAATTGGAACTGGACGAGTTAAAAACGGAGCTTGTCGCTTGCGGCCTAGAAGTGGAAGCAGTATACAAAATGATAAGACACAACAAAGCCATCAAGTATCGTGATCAGTTATACCTGATCCACCTGACCAGGGGTTCAACTACACTGAGCACAGTGAAAACAATCACCGCCCTATTCAACATCATCGTGCAATGGGAGCGATACAAACCGATTCATCGGGATGTCACGCAGTGTTCCAATTGCTTGAACTATGGACATGGCACAAGAATGCCACATCAAGAGTCGCTGCATGAAATGTGCAGGTCCGCATCGAACAGTGGATTGTCTTGTTGAGGAAGCCGAACAAATCAAGTGTCTCAACTGTGACAAAGAGCATGCTACGAACAGCCGTTCCTGTCCAAAACGAGCAGAATTTATCAAAATTCGAAGTGAAATTGCCAATCGCCAGCGACCGTCGAATAGAAAAAGTGTACAACCTAGCGTTACACCAACCCCGCCAGCGACTTCAAGTACGTTGCCGTTTCCACCTCCTCCAACTGGTGGTGTTCCTAGCCGGGACCCCCCCGGATTTTTGAGTTATGCACAGGCTGCCAGCATACCCCCAGCAAGTAGCAATTTGTACTCGATGGAACAGCTAGCTACGCTGTTTCTTAAACTCGATCAGCAAACAAAGGCTTGTTGCACCAACCAGGAACAGATTGCGGTCATGATGACTTTTTACTACCGTCATGGATCCATTCTTTCGAATCCTTAACTGGAATGCCCGCTCTGTGGCCAACAAGAAGTTAGAACTTCTACATTTTCTGAACACACACCACATCGATGTCGCTGCAATAACCGAAACACATTTGAAGCCGAACATAAACTTCTGCCTGCCGGAACACTCGGTAGTCAGTCTGGACCGCACAACCTCAGCTGGGGGCGGGGTTGCAATCGCCATAAGGAGAGGACTACCATACAAATCACTACCGAGTTTCAACACAACCTTTGTCGAAGCTGTAGGAATCGAAATTACCACCACTGATGGACCACTCACATTTATTGCGGTCTATTGTCCGAAGCAGTCTCGACGGGCAAATGGAACCACGGTGAAATTGAAGAACGACATCCAAAAGCTGTCTAGAAGAGGAGGCAATTTCGTCATCACAGGTGATCTCAATGCTCGCCACTCCGCTTGGGGTGACTCCAGGTGCAACTCAAATGGTAACATGATCGTAGAAGATTCCGAAGCTGGATATTACTATCCCGCTCATCCGGAATTGCCAACTTACATCTCTCCTGGTGGTGTAGGCTCTAAGCTTGACATTTTTCTGACCAACATCACCGATCAATTTTCGATTCCGAAAACCATAACAGAGCTCTCCTCGGATTATCTTCCGGTCATCGCTGAGATTGGTGCTAACGTAGAGCGGCGTCAAGTTCAACAAAGAAGAAATTACCATCGTGCAAATTGGGTTCAGCTGCAGCGGTATGTTGAAAACCATCTTGATGCGGACATCACTTTGAACAGCACTGGAGACATCGATCGTACTCTACAGTCCATGATAGACGTCATCCAGGAAGCAGAGTGCCGCTACATCCCATCTGTTCCAGTGACACGTAAGTTTGCGCAAATCGACGATAACACCAAGCGCATAATTTCCTTGCGAAACTCGCTGAGAAGGCAATATCAACGTACCCGCAACCCTAGGCACCGATTCTACGCTAGACAGCTGACAAAAATCGTTCAAGAACGTCTGGAGAAAGTGAAAAACAGACAGTTTGCAACCGAATTACGTAATTTGCCCAACTGCTCACGGCCATTTTGGCGTGTGGCTAAAGTGTTGAAGAACAAACCAAAACCCATTCCGCCATTAATAGTGAATAGTGAAACTTTGCTAACTTCCCGCGAAAAGGCTTGTGCTATCTCTCAGCATTTTGCCGCTTCCCACAATCTTGGTCGTGATATTGTGAGTGGAATCGAACCAGCTGTCAGTGAATCGATAGTAATTCTGGCCCGCACACCGAATATCTTACCACCTGATCAGCGGATAACAGTGGACGAGGTACAAAACAACATTAAATTCTCTCGGAACATGAAGGCTCCCGGATTTGACGGAGTGTTCAACCTTGTGCTCAAAAACCTTGGACCAACAGCCTTGTCTGTGGTGGAAAAAGTGTTCAACCGATGCCTTGAATTGGCGTACTTTCCAACAAAGTGGAAACTGGCGAAAGTGATTCCCATTTTGAAACCAGGAAAGGATTCCACATGCCCCAAAAGCTACCGTCCCATCAGTCTGCTTTCTGCCCTCAGCAAGGTATTCGAACGATGCATCTACAGCCGTATTCTGTGCCACGCAGAAGTGAACAACATATTCCTGGACGAACAGTTCGGTTTTCGCAGAGGCCATTCAACAACATATCAACTGCAGAGAGTAACAAAAGTCATAAATCGGAACAAGGAGCTATCTAAAACAACTGCCATGGCCTGCCTGGACATAGAAAAAGCATTCGACAACGTGTGGCACGACGGGCTTATCTACAAGCTACAGCGCTACAACTATCCCGTATATCTAGTGAAGATTGTGCAAAACTATCTTACGCTGCGCAAATCTCAGGTCTGTGTGCTGGGTGGCCTGTCTGACCCATACGACGTAGGAGCTGGTGTTCCACAGGGCAGCATCCTTGGTCCTGTTCTGTACAACTTATTCACATCAGATATTCCTGAACTACCCAATGGAGGCATCCTGTCGCTGTTTGCTGATGATACCGCCATTATGTACGAGGGCAGACAGATCAACCAAATAGTTAAAAAGCTGCAAACTGGGCTTAACGTCTTTGTGAATTACCTCACCTCATGGAAAATTTGTGTGAATGCAGCAAAAACTCAGACCATAGTCTTCCCACATCGGAATAGTCAACGTTTGGTGCCGACAACAAAGATTCGGTTGAACAATGTGGATATTCCCTGGTCGTCAAATGTTTGCTACCTTGGTTTGACCTATGATCATAAGCTACTTTATCGCCCCCATATTGAACAAACAGTAACGAAAAGCTTAGTGCTAATGAAGAAGTTGTACCCGCTAATCAACCGAAAATCGAAATTATCCGTCGTGAATGAATTGACGGTATACAAACAGGTCATCCTGCCGATGCTTCTATACGCCTCGTCGATCTGGAGAACCTGCGCGAGAACCCACCTGCAAAAGATTCAACGGATCCAGAACAAGTTCCTGAAAATGATCTTGAACGTGCCCTTCGGAACCCGAACATCAGAAGTGCATCAAATAGCTGGTATCGATATGACCGAAAACATAATCTCTGCACACGCTGAAAACACTAAAAACAATGCACTTAACTCTAGTGCGGTGCTCATTCGTGAGCTTTATTTATAAGTGGCTAGGTATATTTATTTAATAATCAAAACTCTAATGCCGAGCATTAAAATGTAAATCATGTACGTAGAAAAGGAAAAAGTAGTAACACTTATAGTACATTAAAAACATCAGAGTTGAAAAGTTGATAAAATTGAATCTCTCACAATGTTCAAAAAACAAATGTATAATGAAAATACCGTAAGAAAAATAAAGAATATTGAATCCAAATCCGGAGCCGCTCATAATAGTTCTAGACAGCGACAACAGCAGTCGTCCTTCCTTAGCAGCAGCACTAGCCCTGTGGTTGGTCACCACGTCTCAGGAGCAGCGCGGTTTTTCTCAGCGTGTGTCGCCAGACAGCCATTATTCCCCCCGTGTTGGGGCAGCATGAAGATTGCCATCAGGAAATCCAATTTTGGAAATCAAAATGCCTTTTTGAAGGCAAATAAACAAGTCATTGAAAGTTAATAATTTTTGTCAACGCAAGCAAGCATTCTGTGTTGCATCCTAACAATTTAAATTTGTCGCACCCGTCTAATTTACTGAATGTGGAATAGCTTCCACAGTGCATGTTGTCCGTGTATCTTAATTCCCCCAAGGTTAGGGCAGCTCAAAGGTTGTAATTAGCAACCGATTTTGAACCGCAACATGCTTTTTTCAAGGCAAATAAACAAATAATTGAAGGTTAATAATTTTCTTGCATCAACACAAGCAGACATTCTGTGCGGGATGCAATCAAATTCTGTTGTAGTTGTTTAATTTTCACTTTATTTAGTAAACCCCCCACTGTAGGGGCAGCGCAAAGGCTGCGATCAGCATAACCGACATTGAATAATAAACTGCCCTGTTAGTACGCATTTACAAAAGCAGTTAGTTCGACTATGCAGAGCTAATATGAAGTCGATTCAATCAATCAGCAGTAACAGAATTTCGTCGTCTCCCAGCTGCCAAGTTGCAACATGATGCAACACGCAACAGCGAGCAAACGAAATCGCTTGATGTTACAAACCGCAATAAAATACGGGTTAAAACCGTTGCGTGTGTGAGAGCACCATCGGTGTTTATTCGCTGGATACACTATCTTCTGTCTACTGAACGCAATAATCTGCTTACATGCGACATGGGGACTGGAACATTTTCTTCAACCAAGCTGCACAACACGACACAAAACATGTTATTTTGTTGCTTCAATGAGAGTGCTATCGGTCCGGCTCGACAGAATGTTCACAAGAAATCATTTTTGTGCATCCGTGCTACGAAACTGAGGAAAAACTTTAGAAACTGATAAAAGAGGTGGAGCTTATCAAATGATCGCTCTGAGCCGGAATGAAGTCACACATATTTTTCAAGTTATATCATTCCACCACGTACGTAAAATAATTCATTCCTATTTTCATCCCTATATAAGAGCCTGTTTTAGTCGAAGCCGCTCATAGTAGTTCTGAACAGCGACGACAGCAGTCCTCCCTTAGCAGCAGCGGGAGCGAGCAGTGGGTACCATCGATAGCGAATAGCGGCCACAACTGTGGCATGGCTATGCATAGCGTAGCTGTTGCAGCGGGTATATCAGCATCGTTAGTAGCAGGGTCAGCTGATGCAACGACACTCCCTTCACTAAAATGCTGTTTCAGTGTGGTAGCGGGAAGCATCAGCAGCAGGCTTGCATGAAGTGAATACATCAGCCAGCAACTTTCTCTAAGGCCTCTGCCATAGTAGACGCGAAAAGCGGCGCGAAGCGATTCGCTCGGCCGTAGGTTAATGTACAGCTCTACTGATGGCTGTACATTAACCTACAGCTGAGCGAATCGGTTCGCGTCGCTTTTCGCGTCTATTATGGCAGAGGCCTAATGGGAAAGTTGCATCATTTTGTTCAGAAGAATATTATTGTCGGTAATATTACAGAGATGCGATTGCGTAAATCCGATTTTGAATTGAGCAATTGTTCTTTTGAGAACAAATAACTCACTTAGTTGAAGAGTTAATAGCTTTTGGTACCAATAGCAGTATAGTGACAGCCTCAGCGGTAGATGCAGATGCAGCCGGTACTTCCCTGAGGCCGATGTAAAGGTAAATGGGAGCAGCACGGCGAAACAGTTCGGGTTATGCTTAGACGCGCGTCACTTTTTGTTGTTGATATTCCCCACATGAAACGACGCTCTTTCGTATGATAGCGGTGGTATTAGCGGTAGATGCATTTGCCAACACTTCCTCCAGTAAAGCCGTGTCTAGTTTTCAATGTGAAAACACCTTTCTCATTGTGTTGACCGTGCGCCTTAGTCCTCACTATCAAGGTAACACAGAGATGTAAGATAAACACTACATCCTATGATAATTTGAACAATTGTCCTTACAAGGACAACAAATGAATTAATGAAGATTTAATTTTGAATTGGAATACTTCTCTCAGGAAGTTCGGCTACATAGGGATGTAAAATGAAAATCTAACACTGAAAAAAGTGAGAAAAATTTCAAATGCTAATAAATCGGTTAGTTTTCGATGGATTTCCCTCGTTTTTGCAGCAATCGATTAGAAAATCTTCTAAGATTCCTACCAAATGCATGAAATTGCAATTTATCATTCGAACTATTGTACTATTGAAAACTCTTGAACCTTGTCAAAACACAAAATTCGACCTCTGATTGGTCGTTATACCGCGCTTTCCCAAGCACGGTCGGCAGAGTTATGGACCTAGTGAATTGGGAATGCATCATTTGGCCTATATAAGAGCTTCATCAGATAATAAACAAACATTTCATCGGATATTAAATTGAACAACTGAAATTTGAAGAACACAAATGATTATTTGAAGAGTTAATATTTTCTCGTTTTGCGCTATAATCCAAAGTTAATTATCTTCATCTACATGCATACTCTGACTATTATTACGTGTTTGCGTCGCTTAGTGTTTGGCTACGGTCATGCAGAACGCAAATAACGGCGCGATGCGATTCGGCAAGACAAAATCTGTTGAAATGTATAACTCTACTTCGCCTTAAAAAGAGCTGTACATTTCACCACGGTAAGGCAAATCGCATCGCGCCGGCATTCGCGTTCTGCATAACCGTAGCCTTTGTTCCGTTCCCGTTTAATGATGTCGTATTAAATGTGCATATTACAATTCGGCAGCACTTCAACTTCTCATTTGCACAAAATTCAAAAATATCCAATGAACTTCATTCAAAATATCAGACAAAAAGAAATTACAATACTGCCAATGAACGGTCAACGTTTATTTACTAGAAAAAATGACTGACACGCAAGCAGCCAGGTTATCTTTCTTGTAAAAGTATTCTACTTCAACCTTGCGGTCGTGGCTTTGCATACAACCTTCTTGTGATTTTTTTATGTAAATTGGTTTCATTGATCAACAAAAGTGAGATACAATGTTTTTCAGTTTTTCCCAACTCAAAGCGGATGGCTGCTACCGGTCAAAAACATTTAGGAAATATTCAAGTTTATTGTTCAATAGTTTAATTGCTCTTTTTATTCAATCTCCATTGAAGTATTTCTGGGATTCGGCAGTGTTTTTGGTAATTCTGAGCTTAATTAGGATTAAGATTGGATTAGAAACAAATTGGACTGCTATCGGATTGGATTAAAGCTGGATCTGTAGTGGAATTAGAAATGAGATAGGAGTTACGATTTGGGACTAAAATTACAACGGAATTTGTTTATTTGTTATATTATAAAGATTCTAATTGCTGTGACTCAGTATAACATATAATTGTATACTTTTTGAATGTCAGTTTAAATTTATGATTAGAATTGAGCTAATCTGGAGACAACTATCAGAAAACTATTCTGTGATTAAGCAATAAATATATTCAAAAACAAGGCACCTGCTCATTCTATGTACTACTAATGTGCATCAAAATTGTCTTCTAAGGTGCAATAAACGATGATCTGCGGTGGAACCATTCGGCTAATGTAATCATCAAGTGCTTGATCCGAACATAAACCGAAAATAAATCCCTGCAGCCACTCCAACATATCCGGCTAATTAACAGCCTGTTCTTCTCACTCGCTAACGCATTCCTGCTGTTCACGTGTTGCCCCGAAACATTCTTTTCTGGCTTGTCATGTTTTCTTCTTGGCGCAGGTTCCTCGCCTGCCCCAGTAGCAGCAGCAGCAGCAGCAGTTGAAGTCACTGCGCACTGCTAACGCGCTGTTACAACCAAACAACCAACCAAGTCAGCTTGAAAGATGCGCACGGTGCGCTGTGAGAGGGAAGGACAAAAAAAAACATGTGACACCGTGTAATTATTTGCTCAACTACTTTTTTTCCTCCGAGCTAAAACTGCTGCTACTGCCTTTCTGCCATTCGGAAGAATCTTAGAAACAACAAGAAACCGCACACCGCTGGGCAAAAAAAAAAGGTTTCCCTTGCGTTCGTGCTCAGCGTGTCAGGTGTAATGTACAGAATCGTACGGAGAAAGAGCGGAATCGGATAGGATAGAAGCGAATGCAGTTCATCATAAGTTATTATTGCAGATTTTTTTTTTATGGATACCACTGAGTCCCGAAGTCGCAGCGAAGGGAACCTCTCTAGCTCGGAGGACTTTTGCGAGAATCATAAATGTGAGCAATAAATTTCAGTATAATTGAAGTACGAGAGTAAAAATGTGCGCATAAGGAGGGTAAAATTTTCAAGTGAGTTATATGGACAAATAATAACAACTGGTCTCTTTTAGTGAAAGCCGAAACGATATTTCGAAAGCCGTACATCACGAGTTCCACCAGGCCCAATCTTTATTTATTGTTACTTGTAATTGTCCTTTATTTATTGCGTCGTATGCGTAGAATGGCAACGATTGCCGGTTGCTTATGGTTGAAATAATCTCAAACGCGTGTAGAGAAGGTTTTCGTTGTTGGTATTTTTGAGTTGCTACCGGGTAAAAACATTCTAAGGATTGTCGGCCAGTTAACTGTCTGTGTTAGACCGTAGAAAATCGATATCGATATCTATAGTAACATTAAGCGAACGGTATTCAGCTCTCTATAGTGCCCCTGCACCAGTCACCAGGTAACGTGTGAGGTCTCGTCATAGGTCAACAACAATGGCCCGAGATCTATCAACTAACTGAATACCGTTAATAGCCTTCAGAAGCCCTGAAATGGCTAATTCCCCGTCCAAAAAAGATCAATAACCAGCCCTCCCGCATTCGTTTCCAAACACTGTAAAATCAAATTACCAGCGATGTCTGCTCGCAACAAAAGCTTGTGTCTTCGCCGGCCGGTGCAGGAGGCAGCGCAGAGCACGCTGAAGAGTTAACCGCGGAACGACTGGTAGCAGCATCCGCGAGGAAAATCCACTCCGTTCCAGATGAGCTCAGTCAGTTCTACACTCGCGTACGCGAAGGTTAATGAAAATCTCTTTCCGCCCCTCTCCTGCTTAAGCCCAATTCGACCTAGATCTATTTCTATTGATCTCTCGGGAGAGCATAATTGATTCTGTCCATCAGTTGACCGCTGAATGGTGCAGATAGAAAGCGGACACACGCCAACCTGACTCCGTGCACCAACCGGGCTTTGTTGCTTGGTTCATCACTCAGCTGTTGTCCGCCTAACCGCCAGCTCGGATCGATACTTTGACGCCGTCCGCCGTCCGGATCGCCTCGCTCGCGGTAAGACAAATGTGGCGTGCAAATTGTTCTGTACACATGATTGAAAATTAACCCGATCCTTCCCGGGGCCAGCGCGTTCTTTATGCTCTCGGCAGCCGGACGACGGCACGGCACGTGATTTGCTAGATCGAATCCGGTTGATCGCGTTTAGATCCGGAGAAAACAATTTCCTGGTGTTCGGAATTCGTTCGTTGAGCCGAGATTTTGTTTGTGCTTTGCGAGGCGATCGTGTCGAACGCATTTTCCATCGTAACGCTTCGGAATCGCGAATTGTGAGTTGAAGGGGGATCCTAGTCCGCATCATAAACAGCTTGAAAATATGAAATTGTTCACGGAATAGTGTTCATCTGTAGATAGTCATGCTGGAATCTATAAAACCTTTGCAGAAGTTTGCAATCTATCTGCATTTGCCAATTATAAATGTATTGATTTCAGGATTCTTCTACGTTACGTTCTAAGTTTGTATGGATTTGCGTAAAAAATACTAAAAAATGTACGGAATCAAATTGCATCGCAAAAAAAAAATATTCAATTCCTTCCCCATATCCAAATACACGAACTTTCCTCTAATAAAGTCTGTACACACAAACTGCTTTCTAGACGAGCGAATTGCTGGCCAAACTTTGACACCTTCTGCTTTCTAACGTCCTCAGAAACTTTGAATTTATGATGAGCGGTGAGGTACTGGTGCCCCGGAAGCTGCCGGAAGTCTGCTTTCACATATGTCTCGTCTTTCATAACGAGGCAATGTAGTTTCGTCAACATTTTAACTTTGTACGTGCGTTATTCTCCACGTTTCACTCAGATGCAACTTTTCAACCACATCTCTAACTGAACTGTTCGGATTACGCTTAAAAGCTTTAACTTCCCGCTTATCATTCTTTACATTATATGGAGATTCCTTCTGGCCACTTTTTCTTCCCCGTCGATGATCAAACGCTGTATCAAACGTTGTATCGATTTAAAACGCCAGTTACCGAAGATTGAATTTCCGGCTTCCTGCTGATTGCACGATGAGAAAGATGCGGATTTTCGAAGTATGTGCGCAAAATTTCTTTACGTCTCTTCTGTTCTTCCGACTCCATCTTCGCAGCGATTGCGCTAGCAGCTGAAAGCAACTTACACAGTGTCAACAATACACATCGAACAAATGTCACCCAAATGTTAAATAGAAAATATCCATTGACCTAAAAATTACAGCCATTTGAAAATGATGCAATTTGATTAAATTGAATTGAAAAAATATCGTCGAAAACCGTCCTCAAACGTTCGAACTTTGACTGAATATGATAGAGGTCACTCTAAAGGCCGAAATACAGTGTTATAAATTTTATTATTAATTTATCAAATAGAATATGATTGCTTGTCTGCCCATAATTCAAAAATTTTTACCAAAATCTAGAAAACAGTTTCTTGTGATGGTACACACCCTAAACAAGGTCCCTACGGAAGCCGATTGTCAAAAAATGCATTTGGGAAGGCAGTAAATGTGAAACATTTTTGGCTAATATCCAAAATAATTGAGAAGTTGGCTAATATCCAATATGTTTCTACCTGTGACATGTTCACGAACCAGTGTATTATTACTGTACTGTGTTTCGTCCAACTTTCGAAAGTGTGTTGTAGCCTGGTGGCTACTGACGACAGGTAAGCGATTGTAAGGCCCTTTGCATCAAATTTGACTTTTTCACGAAGAATATTTAATGCTACAAGAATTTATTTGTTGTGCTGCGAAACCCAAAAACCCAAAACGTGTGACTGTTTCCTTCTGTCATAAATCTATACATTTGAAAAAATGACATTTAGCTCTTTGATTAAAAGTAATATTAATAAAAAGAAGATTCAGCCTTCATTTTGGATTTGATGAGAAAAAGTAGGAAAGTGGGTTGTGAGATTACCATAAATAATAATATTCCCGGTATATTGTTATATTGTTGCACGTAATAATTGTCTCGTGTTCATTTTCTTCCTCTCTTGTGCTTCCGTGTTGTTTTATTATATTTAAAACCATTTTCATCACCAACGAGCACGATATAATTCACATCGTATGGATATGGCTACTGCGTTGAAAATGCGTGGCGGATGGAATTTTCCTGCAGATTTCTCTGTATCAACTCAACGGCAAGGTTCCAGCATATATGAAGGGTGATATACTCAATAAAAAAGTTGTCATAAACAGTCAAAATATGTTGTACCGACAAAAAACTTTCAAATGCGTTTTTCTCGATTTGATGCCTATGGCATATTAGCCAATTTTTGAATTATGGGCAGTTGTGTATTAAAACGAAAAACGTGATTGGAGTGGGGTCGATATCTTGTATCGTTTTTGAGTTATTGGAAAAAGCAACCCGCGTAAAAAACCTGATTGTACTTGGTGAGTCTCTGTTTTGTTTATTTATGTTTCGTTTTATTTACTCTATAGTTATATATTCTGTTGAAGCCAAAATAAAACTGATTAAACCTCTCCCGCGCATGATGATTCTAGAGCAACAAGAACTGTAATGATCATAGTTTGAGAGAAAACAGTTTGTTTTGCCTACTTTTTTCAACAAAATGTTGCATTTCAATACAGTTGGCGTGTCAAATGACAGAATCAATACGTGAATTGTTATGAAGAAAACTGTAGAAGAGAATCTGGATTTTACGACGAAAAAGAAGTGTGTTTTTGACAACCCTGTTAAAAAAACCATTTATAAATCGATTTCAGAATAAAAATAATTTGTACGTAGATCTACTGTTTATTTAGGGCAACGAATTATGAAATTAGCATTTTTTTTTTTGCTCTTTTTTATTTTTATGTGGTGCTTCAGAACACCACTGGGCACACAAGCGACAAAAAACTACACAACACGTTATAAAAATGGATATAAATAGATTCGAAAAATATATGGGGAGTGCACGTTTTATTGTGTTCCCAGAAAAAAGTGATGAGCTTTTATGAGACTAACTCATGACATAACATTAAATGTTGTGCTCCTGTGTGCAAATAAGTTTATACAACAACATTGCAGCGCTTGCACAGACGTGTCTCTCCTTCCTACAACCATTCATCGCATAAACTGTCGTTCTAAGCATAATTGTTCCAGTGTGCATGAGGTTTATGTAGAACATGGGACAACTATGCTTGGAACAGCAGTAAAGCTATCTGAATAGATCATCCACACGTTCACGCATCTACTATAACCACAAACGTTATTGGCAAAAAGTGGAAAAAGCGAGCGCCGAGATGCGACGGTTCACAGGTCGAGCGAAACGAAAACGACCCTGCACGGTTATAGGCCATTTCAACAGGACGTTTCAGAGCTAAATTTATGAATAACATTTTAATAGAAAACATGGAACCGCTGGCAAAACGCACGAAAAAGTAACATCAACATCAGCAAATACTATGTATCTACCAGTTTTCCAGTGTATGTACGGGAAATGTCACTTATCTTCATAAGAAAACGTATAATGTATTATAAAAAAAAAAAAAACAAAAAACAGCTAACCCTATATTGCAATCCACACACGCGACATTTTCCTGCACTTTCAGTGCGGCGTAAGATAGGGTGTCGAATATTTCTTACTGGGTATCAGCTCGAATATCAACATATAACAAAATCGAATCAATAATTTGTACTTATCTTTCTGAATCCATTGAAACCGTTGCAAATTCGAGCGCCTCTACAGACTGCAGCAACCTCTTAAACCAAACACACTAGTTTCAGCAAAAAAAAAACGGATGAAAAAACAGTTAAAATGTAAACTTTTACTAAGCAGATAATTCACACGTGCTGACGGTAACCGTGCTGCCAGCACCTCTCTCTCTCTCCGTTAGATGTAATTCTTAAAAAGGTCACAGGCTTAATTTTTTCTTCGTAAACTACATTGTTTTACTTTCTCTTATAATAATTTTAAATAAATACTTCAAACAATTAAGTATTGAGAAAAAAATCGTCTCTTGTAAAGAAGTCTCTGATGTACTCAGAGGTGTTCTGGAGCATAATTTCAAATTTACCTTTTTTCTTCAAAATTCAGTATTTTACGCTAACTTTAAATAACCTACAAAGTATTCGATAATTTCATTTTACAATTACAATTTTTTGACGTGGGACTACGTCTTTGTTTTCTATACTGAGATGCATTCTGTAAAATTGGAAATGTAACTGGCAAAAGTTGCGTCCGATTTAAAACGATAACAACAGCATAACCACATGATGGATGACAATAATCAATATGTTGTTGGATAGATAAATTGTTAAACAATTTTTTAATACGCTAGTTATTATTTCATTGCTATGCGGTTAAAATTGATAAAAAGTTTCAGGGACAAATTTCCGTGAACAACGAACCAATCACATGCGAGCATTCCTAGCACAGATGACGTGAACGGACACCTACCATTTCCTGTGATATTCTCTGTATCAATATTAAAAAAAAGTTGACAAAGTCTCCCCGTCCCAATAGGTCAATTTATGTTTGCTTCTATGAACTTATACTAATTTGATGTCTCGAAGGTAAAGGTTTTTCGAAAAGTTTGAAACAACCCTTTTTATTGAACAATTCCTAAACCTGCTGGCAGAGCGTAATAAAAACTGATGCCTTGAAAGAAAACATGCAGGTAAAAGCATCAATACCGTACATGGGGAGCAGAGCGCCGCAGGTTTCTCATCCTATGGTTGCAGCGGTACACGTCTTTTCGTGCATATCAGCGGTACACTTATATTCGTACAGCAGCGGTACTATTCGTATCGCAACGGTACTATTCGTATTGCAGCGGTACACTTATATTCGTACATTTCTTTTAGTATGCAATCAAAGAAAAGTTGCAATGCTGCTGCTGATGGTGACCAAAAGTTTATCTCATGGATATGATTACCATTAATAACTCACCAAGTAGTGTACATTTTTGATACGGTTATAAGTAATATGTTATTTTTATTTCATTTTATCTTCGAAATTCACTAAATAATCGTGACCGGCATAATGTCGAAAGAGTGAATTCCGAGTGGAATTGTCGATTGCCAACTGTCAACGATATCCTTTGGAGGGTTTGGTAAATGTATTTCCGAGAAAAAATGGAATGGAATGCTGAGAATGAAAATACGTAAGTCTCTGTACAAATGAAATGAACATGTCTGCGGATTCTAGAGCCTTTGTAATAAAAAAATCTCTCTTATTACAGTGTTTAGTCCCACGTCACTATTTCATACAACCCTAGGGCTGTATACCTTGTAGTATTATCAGTTGAAAAATAGTAAAACTATTTTTCTCATCGGCACTCTAGAATACCTAGATCATTTTGTTAAGGGAGGACCCTACTCTGGAACAGGGATGTTACGGATGTGATTGTTCAGACATCTGCAGATGCGGATATATGATTACGAATGCAGATGTAGCTGCGGATGTCAATTTTCATACGGATGTTCCGCATTCGCGGATGAGGATATCCATAGGATCTCTGGCGTTTTATTTTGCTTATTTCGCATGACCATATCCCTCCCCAGTACAAAAGTAATTTAAGCGATTAGTAAATACACCAAAGAAAATTTTTCTACAGAATTTCATAAAGCGATTTTTTTACAATATTCGCATCCATACATTCCCTACTCTGGAAGATTGAAAAATAGTGCATTTTCTTGGTTTGTTTTTTGGGTATTTATAGTAGGATGTAGTGTTCGGGTATTTTGGCTATTGATTAAGGTATACACTAAAGTCGCTTTTTACGTAGGGGATACGTGCCGCGTAAAAAAAACCGCGTAAATTCCGGAAGTCGAGTCGATAGCTCATTCAATAAGCACAATTAAGAACATTTTTGTATGACGGATTTGAAGTCCTCAAGAAGTACGACGAAGAGAGTATTACTCGTACTCAAACACCAAAACAAAAACGCATCTAGCACCAGAGGTTCTCAAATCAGTCATGTCGTTGAACCAAAGTCGATTAGTTTCCTGCCTTGGGTGCTTCTTTCCGATTCGGAACTCGACCTTCTGTTTACTATACCCAGACTTCGCAGCCAACTGTTGAGTGTACAAGACAGTTGCGATCCTACTGACACTAACAGTCTCTCCCGAGCCGAGACTCGAACCTACGACAAATGGTTTAGTAGACGACCAATCGTACCTCGAGACCAACTGGGAGACTAAAAATCGATTAGTTCATTGCTTCTTGAATAAATTGAGCTTATTTTGTTACGTAACTTTTGAACGAACCTTCGGATCGAACTGATATTTTGCACCAACTAACTAGACCCTAAGCTCTTTCAAACGTGACTAAGAGCAATCAAACCGGTTCAGCTGATAAAGAGAAAATCGTAACATATTTGTTGACCAGGTTTTTTGGTATCTATAGCATTGAGTATGTGAGCCCTCACTGAAAAAAATCATTATTGGAGCAATGTTTAGTTGTTTCCTGTCCAAAATTAATGTCATGTGTGTAGAGAACTACCCACTAGGGTGAACAACGAAAGTTTAAAAATAACTCAACAACGAAAAAAAAAATTCTCTCGGGAAAAACGTATTTTGTGTTAATCTTGTGGTTTGGTAATTGTCAATAAATTTCGTTAAGGAGGGGATGAACGTTAAAGACCTTTGACAACCAAATTTCCTTATTGTAAAAGAACCGTTCCATTATTCATCTCAGTCCATATTCATTTTATACAACATGAAAACACAATTGAAAACAGGAGAAAACGCATACTTTCTAACTGAACCTATCTACTAATGAATGAAATGGATTCTTCTTAGTTCACTCAAGATTTATCATAAAGTAGAATCTTTGAAAAACTCACTTAAAAGCTCTTAATTCGATATTATAGTTGGGCATCTGCACTCGAATAATCATTAATTTCAATAACCTACCTAAAACTAAATCCGCGCAAACGGGACTCGTTCAGCAGCCAACCAACGTTTTTTCATCACTAGCGGACCACCTTTTATTTTAATCACTAAACAAATCACTCACTACCGTGCGGACCCGAGATCCGTACACTTAAGCACTCGAGAATATTGATTGATCAATATAAAATCATATTCACAGTAACTTGTTCATGATAGTCTCTGGCAATGCTTTGTTCTTTATTTCATCTATATTTACAATCACAGAACAGTGATGGAATCGAAATCCGTACAGTTTTCAGGCCACATCAGTTTCTGTTAATACGAAAAAATTATACTGAAAATGTTAAATTATTCCGACATAATTGACATAAATCGACAGCCAGTGGTTATCTAGGTTACCAATTTTGCACGTAAACAACTACAGCGGATACCTAGGTAACCTACAACGACGGTCTGCGGTAAGGTTCATTCATGATAAAGTGATTCATTCATGATTAACAATGTGATGAATATGGTGACGTCGTGAGATGAATAATTGAGCAGTGATTTCAGTTTTGAGATGGATTATTCCGACATAATTGACATAAATCGATAACACTGTAGTGGTTACCTAGGTTACCAATTTTGCTTGTGAACAACTACAGCGTTGTGGAAAATTGGTTGTTTTTCAAAATCCAGGCTAAATCTAGCTAAGTTTACTAAATATATAATGCTGGGCGATTCCATAAGGGCATGTAGGCGTATTTTGTTTGTTTGTTCAATTATTTCGTGAAAATTTGGTTTAATTATGTTAAATTTCTTCTGCAATGTGAAAAAAAATTAAAATTGCTCATTTACGCTTTCCATTCCTACAAACTTAATAACACACTTTATGAACTAAATAATTATTGTCTTATTACAGTTTAAGTTTAGTAAAATGGCTAATGTATGTAATTTTATGGGGATGCAAAAAAAATAGTAGAAGGGTGGTATCCTTGATACGACCGCATAGTTGACGTAGGACTTCAATAGTTTTATAATTCCCTTTGAGGCTTTGTTTGATTTGAGCTCGTTTTACTTCTAGCACGGTTCGATTTTGGCACACATGTGCCAAAACGAGCGATTATGTCTAAACACATTTTTTGGTCTTCTTGATTATTTCAACAAATTTAAGCTCAACATCTTCCAAAAGAAAAATATTTTGGTTCTTTATGTTGCCAAAGCGAATGACCGGAATTGGTAAAACGGTTCCTGGAACATGACCGGAACATGTGCCGCTTATATGTATAATGATCATGATCTAAGCAGTACTAAACCTCTAATTACTCGGGTACACTGAAAATATATTTTAGTTAATTCCACGAAATCGTATGTTTTATATACAAAACCTTTTGTTGTTTTCTGCAACGAAACCAATGCGTAATAAATATAAAGGTACTTTCGTCAGAACTGTCAAAACTGTTACAGATTCATATTCGTATACGTAACGAAAGGTTTTAAAAATAAACGCAATCAATCGTACAAACAAAGGCTGCATAATGTAAATAGTACGAAAAATTAGTAAGCTTACGCAATAACATGTACATTATACGAAATCAAAAATAACAGAACACAAAAATTTCGTTCAAGTAAATACTCGTGCTTCCGGTTTTTTGTTCGTTGTTATCCACGTTCGTATGAAAGTACATTCGTGAATTGTACAAATTATGCGTAAAGTTGCAATTCTATTCAATAACTTGCAGTACGAATGTTCTATACAACCAGCAAAAGTACTGTACAATCTACAAATCTCATGTTTACGAAATGTGCGTGCAGAGAATAACGAAAAAATATTTTCAGTGTAGTAATATCAAGTATCTAGGTCATCAGCCACAATTCAAGCTTGGAACTAAAACTAGTTCATTGGTGGAAATATCTATGAAAAAACGTTATGAAAAGAGAACCGTTCATTTTTGGCAAATTCTGACATGTCGTGTTTGGCAAAATCAAACTGCGTCTGTATTTTGATTATTTACTTGCAGCACTCTATTTTAGAAGAAAAAATATTCTCTTTAACATTGATGAATATCTTACATTCTAATACAGTCAATTTTCTTCAATACGCGAAAAGTCAAGCTTCTTTACAGACCTAAATTGAGTACGATTTAGTGGAAATTAAACAATATTTATTTTTTGTTATGGCTCTTTTTCCAATCACCAAGCGGCAAAGATGTCACATAATAAAATTTTCCTGCAATTACAAGTTCGTGGAAAAAATAACGATAAAAAATTACAGTTTTAGAACAAAAATGTTATTCACAGATAATTTAAAATGGACATGAGAAAAACAGAATGTAGAGTTTAAAACTAAACAACGCATTTTATCTGTGCAAAGAACCTAATTTATATACCCTGCTATCTGCCTCTACCGACACGTAAAGAATTTTGCGTTCCCCGGTGGCGCAGCGTATTTTGCAAATAATCATATTGAATCCTGATATTTGCTACTACATATACGAAACAAGAAGAAGAAGAAGACAATTCAAACGGCAATTCGATTGTATTCCAGATCGCTAAACGATACCTACGCGTTAACCCAACACGCCCCACTGTGCGTCGACAACGGCAATGTAGTCTAAACTTGGCTTGGCTGCACACAAATGGATATCGAGTTCTACTGTACTGATAGACGACGAGTGACCAGCGCTCTATTCATACTTTGCTCGGTGCAGTACTGTTGTCTGTGCCAGCGTGTTTTCCATCAAGACATTAGTTTTGATAACATTCTGACAGCAGAACGTGAAACTAGTGTACCCGATTTTTTCAACTAATCGATTGATTGTTAATCGATTATTTTGTTCGGGCCCGCTAATCGGACTCGATTAACTGACACAAGATATTCGATTAATCGAGTTAATCGATTATTTGATTGCGTTAGCCCTACGTTAAAAAATAAAATGTTAGTGCTGACCAACAGTCAGTTACCAATAAACTTGATCTCTAGATTTTACTGACAAATCTGGCAGAAAGCTCTATATTCCGTGGCCTACCTCTTGATTTCGATGTACGAAGCTGGTTCATCGAACAAGCCTATGATCGAATCTCTACTGCAAATTCTGTGTTAAATAGTGTAACACCTAAACTTTGCTTTTTTGCAGCAAAAAATATTGTACAATTTTACAACATATTAAAACTTTCCTCAAGACACTTTTTGACTATTCGGTTTTAAATCACATGATTTAATATATTTAATAATTCAATTAGCCTAATTCTTTATGAATCTTCGAGAAAGTATTTTTCCGATTCATTTAATTCTTCAGTTTTGCAATTGTGCATTTGTTTGCAAGTGATTTTGCTGTACGAAAAACTTTACACTAGATTTAAGTGATCGAATCCTACATCCTAAACATTAGGCAAACGAATCAATAAATAGGAACCACCATATAAATTTACTTGTTAACGTTTGAAAAGCGAGAAAAGAAACATTTATCTCAAAAATGTTAAACATTCGAATGACAATGAATGTCCCTATTCCCTAGACACCCTTGTAGAGTAGAAATGTTATGGGTACACGGATAAAACAAAACAAAAAAATGATTCAAGCAAATCGGTGTCATTCTTAAAAGAGTTGAGAAACGCAAAACGGCTGTCCACCAATAGGAATAAAGCACCATCATTTAGATTTTCCCCTCTCCAGGGGCTGTGTAAGGGAAACGATTTCATTCGCATCGGCTTCTATAAAAGAACGCGCGTTACCTGTGCGAGTCGATTCGTAAATTGGATGCAGTACAGTACACATCGCGGAAGCAACATATAGCGGAGAATTTCCTGCAGCAGTCAACAGTTAGCAACTGGAAGCTAACACTCACCTGAGGACAAGCCCTTCGTAGGCAACTGGTCCTTCACAGGCAAGCATCAAGCCCACGAGAGCCTACTAGCCCTTCGTAGGCAACTGGTTTCTCACAGGCAAGCACCAAGCTCACGACAATCTACTAGCCCTTCGTAGGCAATCAAAGATTTCGTGGGCAAGCTTCAGCAGTATCATCATCGTCAAATAATAATTGCGTTGCAGGATGATGCCTGTTCACGACAACCCTGTGACGTGAGTAGGTGCCGTCAGTAGAACCATGCATCCTCTCCTATCAAGTGTTAGATTAGGAACATTTCTAGTTGGGGTCTTGGGAGCCGATTTCGCAGCTTTGTAATCGTTTGACCGGCTTTGCTGAATAGACTTCTGAAGGAACGGATGTTCCTAGAACTGGCATGTATTTCATCGGTATTTTATAAAGCGTTGGAATCTGTCCTTGAATTCGGTTCCATACTATAATGGGGTCAACGCGAATTCGTTCGGTTCTTGCATGCGAAAAAGAGGGAAGGAAATATTTTATCTCTGGCACTCACACATATTTTAACAATCGCTTGTGTGAGTTTGCGTAGGTGCGAACAGCCCTTAAAATCTTTTTTAACTTCGTAGTCGCGACGCGCGCCAAGAGTTTTGTTTGTGAACACGCAAAAAAAAGGTTTAGTTTTCGTTCGTGCGCGCATTTTTATAATTTTGAATGAAATATCAACGTCGCAGCACTAAATCGAAATCGCGACTTTAAATATCCTTACGTGGGATGTAATGCGCTGTATAGCACATCAGATGCGCTATACAGCGCACTATTTGCGACGTAAGGTACAATGTATAATGTGCGGCATGCAAGTAAAATCAATTGTCGCCAGTCGACAACTACAATTTTCAACCAAATGGATAATATAAAATAAGTGAGAACAGAGGTTTCGAAACCTCTTGCGTTTTCTTCACCGCTGGCATCACCAATTTTCCCATTTTTGGACAAAGTTGACTATGATCCAACAATAATCGGGGTCAACTATTCGATTATTCAATAATCGAAAAGTCAGTTATTCGATTAAAAATTAATCGAAAATTTCCGCAAATAATCGATTAACTCGATTAATCGAGAAGTAATCGGACATCACTACGTGAAACTGTCTGATAGTGGAGGTGGTTACGAACTTTCCGAAAAAGCTTCACCTTCAAGACATCAATACAGTCTAGGCTCATAGAAGCAAACGTAAGTTAACCTATTGGGACGGGGAGATTCTGTCAATTTTTTTTTGCCACTGCTATACGGCATATCACAGCAACCAGTTGGTGTCTATTCATGAAGTCTGTGCCAGGGGTTCTCGCATGTGATTGGTACATTGTTCGAGAAAATTCGACCTTGAAACTTTTATTAAATTTTCACTGTTAAACAATGAAATGATAGTGATAACTGAGGAATCACAAAATTGTCCATCATTTTATCAATCCAACGACATATCGATTATTGTAATCCATCATGTGGTTACATCAGCATTATCGTTTTAAATCTTTCATTCCAACGTTACACTTTGGTTTTAGTTTCCGCAGAATGTATCTCGATATAGTGCGGTTAGACGTCGTCCTACGTCAAAATGAACAAAGACAGTAGGTGTGACTTAGACTCAGAAAAATTTTCTCATCCAGGCTTTACAAATCGTAAAATGTAAGTGATAAGAGAAAAAAGTGTAATTAAAAATGTAACGGAGCGTTTCCGTTAGATGCGTTTCAGTGGAAGTTTCGCCATTTACTGAAATCGTTTCGTTTATACTCACCAGCAGATGTAGTAGGCCGCTATACAAAGTGTGAGAGAGACAATCTCTTATTTAAAAAATAACGGTTAATTATTTAAAAAATAACCGTTAATTATTTAAAAAATAACCGTTAATTTTAACCATCTTTGTTCAAAAAAATTTTTTTCTATCTTTGATATCGAATTATGTTTAAACTCGAAGTTAATGATCTCGAACCGGTCCGCTGTGGTTTTTGTGATGCTCGCTACCACATTAACCAACAGTGCTGTGGATTCAATAGCAGAGTTTGGAAAGACCTTTTTTCGCAAGGTAAAATCATGTTTATTTGCCCGCACTGTAGAGATAAATTGAACGGTCAATCGATCGGTGCTTATGTGGCTGACATGATAGATAAACAACCTCCCCCGAATTCACAACAGCTTATTGATTTACCGGCTCAAGTGCAAAAACTTGCCGAGGTAGTTGAGGGTTTGAGTAAGAAAATTGACAACATGCCTCATAAACCACTGAATATTGATGGTTCTGCTAGCACCCCTATAAATTTATCAGCGACACCAGTCTGGCCAGCACGAAATCCTAAGCGCCGTCGTGCTGATCGTTTGCCAGTGGAAATTGCATCTGACCGCGGCACTAACACCATCGACATCAGCGATCTCTCTGTGCCGTCTATTACTTCTGCAGCAGCACAGAAATGTTTTTGGCTTTATTTATCTGGTTTAAACCCAAAAATAAGCGACGGCGATTAGCAAAAAATTGTATCACGTTGCTTGAATGGAATTGAGCCCATTGCAGTAATTCGACTGGTACAGCGAGGTGCTGATACAAGCAATTTTTCGTACGTATCGTATAAAATCGGATTGGACCCGGATGTGAAATCTATTGCCCTGGATCCTGCTTCTTGGCCAGCTGGACTGTTATTTAGGGAATTCGTCGACCGTCCAAAAAACTAACTCCTGGAAGCAGAACACAGTCTGCTACATCATTTGCTGTAACCGAACCTACTATTTTGCGTTCTTTCATTGACGGTGGGAGCTTACGGGCTCCCACCAGAGGCGAGTATTCCGTAAATTCTTTTGCGCCCCCTGTGCTGTATGGCTCGTCTCTTCAGAACACCGTTTGTGATGTGACCAACGTTAGTATGTACTACCAGAACGTGCGTGGATTGAGAACGAAGATTGACGATATCTTTTTGGCGACCAATGACTGCAACTACGATGTGATTATGCTAACCGAGACGGGATTGAATGACAGTATACTCTCACCACAGCTATTCGGCAGTGCCTTCAACGTATTTCGATGCGATCGGAGTCCAATGAACAGCAATAAACGTTCTTTCGGAGGTGTTTTGATCGCTGTCGCACGGCATCACACTAGCACAATCTTTGAATCTGTACATGCAAATTGTCTAGAGCAGGTATGCGTAAAAGCCTCAATCCATGGCCTAAAACTCCTACCATGCGCGATATACCTACATTCCTCCTGACAAGAGTAACGATAGTACTATCGTTGATGCTCACGTCGCTTCCGTTCGAGACTTTTTTGCGAGCAGCGCAGACGATTGCACGTTGATGGTATGCGGCGACTATAATCAACCGCGTTTAGCATGGGATAACTGTAATGGTTTCATAAAACATGATGAGTCTACGCAGCTACCGAATGCAAGTGCTACTCTCATTGACGGCATGGATTTTCTAAATCTAAACCAGGCAAATTTAATTCGAAATCACCTTGGACGCGTGCTTGATTTGGTGTTTTACAACTCTGATTGCGAAATTTCCGTAGAGGAGTGTGTTGCCCCGATGCTGCCCGTTGATTTACACCACCTCCATTGACAATCTCGACTCCCACCACTAAAAACGCGATGGCTGGTTCTAGTCTCCCTTCCGCGAGGCGAGTATTGAATTATAGAAAAATTGATTTTGTAGCTTTCAATGCTTTTATATCGAACATTGATTGGCCAGCACTGTGGCCAGACAGTAACGATGCGGACTCGATGGCAGCAAATTTTTGCGCACTTGTTGGATCATGGCTTGCAGATAATTTGCCATTTGTTAGACGAACTTCTTCCCCTGCTTGGAGTAATCACAGTTTGAGAGTTTTGAAACGTAAACGGAACGCATGTTTGCGCAAACTCCGTCGTTTACGGTCAGATGAATCGAAGTATGATTTTAAACGTTCAAGTGAGGAGTATCGACGGCTGAATTCAGGTCTCTACAAGTCATACGTGTTGGGAGTTCAAACAGACCTGCGTAGAAACCCGAAAAACTTTTGGAATTTCGTTAATTCAAAACGGAAATGCTTCTCGACCCCAACGGACGTGTATTTGGAAGAAATGGTATCCTGCTCGGATTCTGATTCTTGCGAACTTTTTGCGAAATTTTTCTCTTCTGTATTCGCCTCCGATTGTGCCTCGAATGACGATGCTGCTCGCGCCGCTGCGAATGTTCCTGCAGATCTTGTTGATCTTGACATCTTCGAAGTTACACATGATATGGTTACTGCCGCCGCTAAGAAACTCAAATGTTCGTACACTGTTGGTCCCGATGAAATACCTGCCGTGCTTTTGTGCCGATGCATTGATATTCTAGCCGCTCCACTTTGCACCATATTCAACAAGTCTTTGGTACAAGGGAAGTTCCCCGAGATCTGGAAGCACTCCTATATGTTCCCGGTCTTCAAAAGTGGTGATCGTCGTAATGTCAAAATATACCGTGGAATAACCAATTTGTCTGCCGCGTCTAAACTTTTCGAGATCGTTGTAAGCTCTGTTATATTGAGTAGCGCACGCAACTACATTTCTTCGGACCAGCATGGTTTTCTCTCCGGACGATCTGTGGCAACAAATCTCATGCATTTCACGTCGCATTGCATTTCAGAACTCGAACGTAAAGTACAAGTCGATGTCATTTACACGGACCTCAAGGCTGCTTTTGACCGAATCGACCAAAAAACATTGTTAAACAAAATCTCCCGTCTTGGTGCCTCATCTCGGTTCGTTAAGTGGCTTGAATCGTTCCTGCGTGATAGAATTTTACAAGTCAAGCTGGGATCCGGTGTATCGTCTGCGTTCAAAAATAAGTCTGGTGTACCACAAGGTAGTAACCTTGGGCCGCTTCTCTTCATTATTTTCTTCAACGATGTCGCTGATACTCTTGGGATCGGTTGCAGATAAGTTTACGCCGATGATTTGAAAATATACTTGACGATTCGCAACACCGAGGATTGTTATCGTTTGCAATCACTTTTAAATACATTTGTGACGTGGTGTAAACTAAAACTCTCTGATTATAAGTACTGCAAAATGTGAAGTGATAACATTTCATCGCACTCAAACACCAATCATTTTCAACTATACTGTCGATGGAGAAGTGCTGCGTAGAGTAGATTGCGTAACTGATCTTGGAGTTATTCTTGACCGAAAGCTTACTTTTGATAAACATCGCGCTGCAGTTATTTCGAGAGCAAGTAGGCAATTGGGATTCATCGCTAAAGTTGCGCGCGACTTCAAGGACCCTCACTGTATGAAAGCACTGTATTGTTCGCTAGTGCGCCCCTTACTTGAAAACGTTAGTGTAGTCTGGACTCCGCACCAACTTTCATGGAACCTGCGCCTTGAGCGTGTACAAAGACGATTCATTCGACTGGCCCTAAGAGATTTACTTTGGCGTGATCCTACCAACCTACCACCCTATCCGGACCGTTGCCGCATACTTGGACTTGACACTCTTGACCGCCGCCGTAAGTTACAGCAGGCTGTATTTATCGCCAAGATTTTGAATTCTGAACTGGATTCCCCGAAGCTGCTGTCCATGATGAATTTTCGTGCATCACAACGCATGCTAAGGCCCTCTTCTATGCTTGCAAACCAATACCATCGTACAAACTTTGGTTTTTATGAACCTGCTGCGTTTAGTGTAAGAACTTTCACGAGTGTAGAGCATTTATTTGAGTATGGTGAGCCTAGTCATATTTTAAACATAGATTAATTAATTGTAGAAACTTTTAATGGCTCTTTTAACATTCATTAGGACTTTACGTCAGATGATATAAATGAATAAATAAATAAATAAATAAAAAGAAACCGCTTTTTTACTTTAACTGTTTTACTTCAACTTTCACACCGAAACTATTTTCGAACGACTTTTAGAGCTTTATAAGACAAACATTTCGCAATACTGAAAACACTACTAAGAAAAAGAAGAATAGGGTAACGGGGGTATTTTAGCCAGCTTTGGGGAGTGTTCGCACAGTTCATTAAAAACAAACACAATTTTTCAACATAAATACCGACTCTATTGTACCATTGTAAAAAGCTAAGTGTCTGTTTCAATATACACCGTTCAACAATGGAATATATTAAAAAATATCCTAGAAATATCAAAATTTCTACGAAGTACTAAAAACATATTTTGGTCCACCAAATTTTTACTTTGGCCCACCTTCATATCTAGAGACGTGTATGGAAATAGTTCGGACTAACTATATTTAAGATCATCATCGCTATTTTTAGAGCAAAAATAGTGGGTTTGATGGGAACATCCTTCTGCTGTGAATTTTTGTAAATTTTAGGCATTTAAAAATTGAATGATTTGGCTTATAGCGTTTTTTCATCCAAGGCATTCTCATCCAATTTCATATCGTTAAATGTGATGAATTAAGAAGTAATTACCTGTAAATTGCCACCAGCTGCTTCTTTGTACACGTGCAACGGCCGCACGGTAAACAAAGAGATGTCAAAACTTGGCATGGCCAAAATATGTTCGCTTTAGAAAGAGGGAAACATATTTCGGCCATGGGTTTAACCACTTTTTCAACTTTTTCCAACATGTTAAAGTATACAAACTGTTTCTATGACATTTTATTGATGTTACTACAACAACGAATTGTCTCAAAAGCATACATATTTGTTACAATAGCTTCCGGACGTTGACTTGTGTATTACCACTTCCTCTTGACTTTGGGTTGACTCAGCCATGACTTTGAATATGTATGAACTAATTCCAAAACAACACTACCTAGAGCCAGTTTTTCGCCGAAAATTATAGTGTAGAATGATTCTTAGGTGTGCTATTCAATGTTGCATGCATAGTTTTCTAATATTCATTGAAATAATCAGATAAAATGCGTAAAATGTTATCGGGTGGGCCAAAATATCCCTGTTACCCTACAATGCGCGAGCGGCTGAAATTTTTTACCTACTTCACAATCAAATCATTCGAGTGCAAAGCATCAAAAAGGTGTTTTTCCATGAATGTTTTAAATTGTCTAAAATTTATTTACAAACATCTCGAAAACGAATGCATTTAATAAATTTGTCTTTTAAAAATTTGTGTATTGTCTTATTATTAATAAGAATTATGTAAGACAAATAATTTAACACTAAAACAAATTTAGTTCACCCCATTTTTACTTTCACTTTATGTTTTCTCTCGCAATAACCGTTGGAAGATTATTGGGATTATTGGATAATTTCGTCACCCAATTGCCAAGTCAACTAGTCAAACAAGCAACTTCAATCACTGTTTCGCGTCCGTCCACTGTCCGTCACGTCAGTGGCAACCAGAACTTATGGAGTGCATTTTGCTGCTCTCATTTGACACCATCCGTTCCGGGCACCCATTATCGTTACGCGTGTTCATATATCACTCCGTTCCACGTAACCTGGATTTAGCCTTTTTTGTCCACGCTCTACTGCAGGATCGCTGCCGCTTTGCTGGCGCGTTGATTTTTGTCTGCCAACCTGACTTTCGAACGAACGAGCGACCGACGACAGGCGAACGTATCAGAAGAACTATTTTAACAAGCATCTCGCAATGGATCGGCACCATCCAAGTGTGGCAATAAAAATCTGTCCCCGCACTGGAAGAGATAATCTGCGACCATAACCCTCGAAGGGATACCGCTTTTTTCGCAATATTGTCAACCCGATGGGCACTGATGATGATGGAGAGGGGTGGTTGCGGTGGCCCCTTACACCTTCCGATATCATAAGTTCAAGCTCTTGAGTGAAGATTTATTCGCGCGGTCGGGATAATTCGTTTGGCCGCGCGTATCGTGGCGAGCCGGCTGTTGTTGCTTCCGTCGTCGCTGTCGCTATTGGGATGGAACCGAACTCGAGAAATCTTGGCGACAAGAGTCAGCTAAAACATATTGCAAGCAGATAAATCTCTATCAGCTGCAACTTTCGGGATCGCAAACACCGGTCGAACTTTCCTGCTTGTTTTCTTACCTGACCTGATTCTACATTAGTTCAAACATAACCAAATCTTTATTTTTCATAAGTATTTTCTTTCTACCAGTTGTCCATAACTAAGGAGTACAGAAATGAGCATGTAACAACTGTACTTAATTAATATCAAAAAGAGATTTATTTTCTCTATGGAACAGTAAATTGCCACAATTGCGTTTCATATTTTATTTTCCACTTATTGCGCAGTTTAAAATTCGTAAAAACAACTTCCTCAACTAGATGGGGATGTGCTGCTGCAGCATTTTTAACGGCCTTTTTCGAAGACAGCAGATGTATTTCGAGCAACCAACGTCCGTCAGTTGGAAGAATTTTTAAGATAACGATATTGGAAATTAATTTATTCTCAGCAAAAAGTTTGCGTATTTCAGACCATCTGACGTCGTAGCCGTCGTCGTTTCACGAGACGCACCCAAACGTGAGTCGCATAAATTTACACCGCCCTAAAGGGCTTTCGGGTTAATACACACGGACTCAGTGGTCAATCAAAGAAGCATCACTTTTGATGAAATTTCGCGAGCATCTGTCGAAAGTTGGAACTTTATGATCATTACTTGTCCCCATTCTTTGCTAACTCGGTAAATCTGGTTTCTGTATGGAGTGTACCGGTTTGACGATTGACGATTGCTTGAATCAGAATTTTCAATTGATTGGTCTGAATGGCGACGGGAAATAATTATTCCACGCTTGATGTGCAAGAGAGAACCAAAACGTGGAATTGGAGTCGAAATTTTCAATTAAAATTGCTGGGAATTTTGGCAACACCTCGACTGAGTGGTCCATCACAGTAAGCGAGTAACAAAAGCAATTGATTAGCGCTGGTTGTGGCGCGTTTCGGTAACTCCATAGGCCACTCCGATTCGTCACCAAATCACAGCGTTAATATCACCAGTCAGTGGAGTGATGATGGAAGGTTGCGGAACTTGGCACTTTACTGCCCGGGATGTGAGCCTAAAAGGAAAATTACGATCATCATTATTAGCGGAGATGTAATTCACGTTAATAACATTTAGGCGAAACAAATTCTCTCGCTCGGTGGGTCCGGGTGCTTGGTCCCGCATGGGGCCCTTCTGAAGTCCGGAGGCATTTCGCGCTGTGACCGATGACGGTCAATTTAGCCGCACGATGGTGACGCAGAGAAAAACGTCTTCTCTCACGTGAACATCACTGGCCACACTCTGACAGGCACCCGCTGAATGAAGAGCTTTAACAATAAACAATAATTTTCCGTGATTCTCTTTTGATGTGTGACCATATGAGTTGCGGTAGTACGTACTGATGGGTCACGGTTAGGTTGGAGGAAAATGTACAGGAAATTAGCGATTAGCTAATCATTTAAGCATCAGCGACAATTATGCTCGGTTGGTCACCTTTTCAAACATTGAACAGCCGTCATTTGGTGGGTTAGATTCCAATGACATCGATAATAATGTTCAAGTTTTCGAGATAATCTAGAATAAACATAATTCAAGGTATAATTTCACCATTTAGAACTTTTCCTGGTGAAAAAAAAACATTTCTACAATAAAACAACGATGCCTATCATTAGTTATTTGCGAAACATGTGATTATAAGCTGAATGAGTTTTATTTAAAGTGATTAAATAGGGTCTGAAAACAAAGCAAAGCAAAATCTTGGTGCTACATTCCGATTCGGAACTTGACCTCCTTTGATTATGTACCTACAGCCTTTTCGCAGCCAACTGTTCAATGTACAGGACAATTGCGAGGCTACGATCCTACTAACACTAACAGTCTCTCACAATCCGTGACACGAACCTACAACGACTGGCTGGTTGGAGCCCAACTCTGAAAACATTATAGGCCTATTATACTTACCACAAAGCTTTATTCGTAACTGTAATCAGAATATTTTTTTTTCTACGTTCAGGATTCAATTTTTCAAACTTGAAAGAGCAGAAGGGGAGAGCCGTACAAGACGCACCAGTTGTGTAAGATGGCCCATCCTATTAATTCCCCAAAATACTTATACATATGGCTTTATATGACGAAATTCTGCGCTTTTCTCATAAAAACCCAGCTTCTCTACAGTTCTCATATAAAAAAGTGTGCCATAATGGCTAAAATACTCAAGAAACTGTGCAATTGGCTGTGGCTCTGTCCAACATGTAATTATTTATGAATTTTCTTTAAGCTTTTATGATTAACTGACTTGTAAATTATACAAAAAACTATGGTTCCCCTAACCTTTACACTTTTGGAGTTTATAATGCTATGAGTAGTTCAAATTATTTCACCAACGTTCGTCAACTTTTACCTAAAAACAATCAACATTAAAATTGGGGCAGAATGCACTACGAAGAGCTTGCAGGAGATTGCTTGACAACTTAGAGCGTGTTCCATTATTTTTGATTTTACTTTCGAGACATCAAGCGCTTCTCACTTTGCGTGCTGATTTCTGCTAGTGGCATATTAGCCTACTGCTTTGGAGCATACTGACCTTTGTTGTGGTGCGTTTTGGTCACGGGCTTGTTTGGCGGCAATGGTAATTTTTACCAAAAAAGACATTGAAATCGAGTATTTCATTATAAACTTCGTCATATACCATACAATAAATAGATCCTACAACCATACTACACGTTCAATGTCGCTTTGAAATGATTTGAAGCGCTGTAAATCGCGTAAATGCTTAACTGGTGCGTTTTGTACAATCCTCCCCAATTTGTGTAGTTGGGTGAACAGATATGAAAAGACTATGAAACGATTTGACTCGCAAACAACATTTCGTGCAAGAAGAAAAGCTTGCGTAAAATAGGATAAATTATATTATCTTGTACCCAATAAATGAAGGAACGGTGGGCTTATAGCCGGCATAGTGTTATTGAAATACCACAGATAACAGACATCCAAGCTAATTTCGCTTTTCGTTCAAAAAGACGCAACGGTTTTTTAGCATGTCGCAATACGCAGTATGGTGGAACACTCAGTAGTCAATAATTTGATAAAATCGATAGTTTTCCAGCTCTTATCGATATAATCGCAAAACGGTACCTCTTGTACCGTTTTTTAATGTAGAAATTTTTAGCAGTCGTAATTTGTACACAATCGACAATTTTATTCAATCCCTGTTTATATTTGCGTTAAATTAATTTGTTTGTTTTGGTGTTGATTTGAAAAAAAAAAAAATACACAAACCTTACAAAATGAGGGTTATATCGTTACAAGAACAGCGACTCTATAATCTGTGAGAATTTTGCAGCTTTCACTATAATCCAGCGCTGCCGTCACTAAAATGGTTGAAGTCGCAAGTTGCAGAAAGATGTCGTTAGCATTCCAAACAACGAAGAATTTGAAATCTTACACGCGATTTCTGGAGTTTGGTGTTCCCAAGCTAGAAGTCTGTTATCTGTGCTACTACTCAGTTATAATTTATTGTCGATTCAAGCGTCTCCTTAAAAACAAATATTAAAAATATCAGTTAAGCAGTTTGTTAACCAATTCGCTATGTTCTACGATTATTGAATTTTATTGGTAAAACGGTTATTTTTTCACGGGCGGGTTCAAACCGGCCACGAGTGCTATAAAATTGACTAGTTTCATCTGCATTGTTTATTAGGATGGGGCGAAGTGATCGATTTTCCAAAACCAAGTTTTTTCTGGTTCCATTTCGGGCCCCAAACAATGCTAAACTCATTAGATGTCGATTGGTTTTGTCTCCGCCTGGCGCATTGCATTTCGAATTTGTATGAAAAATCGAATGGGAAAACCTACTATTTTGTATTTCCCTTTCTAAAGAGCGCAGTACATTGCATCATTGATGTATAGTAATTGAGATGCTTAAAAACCTTGCCAAAGACACTGAAAAGCTGTCCTTAAAAAAGTTATGACTGTTCGAAGTTGAATTTGTCGAATTGATTGCAGAAAATCAAATTTCCTGCCAACACCTGTGTGTACCTGTGACAGTAGTATCACCATCAGAAATATCATGCCGTATCGAGTTTATACACTCAGCTGGATCAAGCAAGCAAATGTAAGTCAATATTCTAGGTGCAGATAGGATCTACACCATGTTGCAGAGGTAACTTCTGATGAAAATCTGACTGACGCCGGTACACTGGTAGTGTTGGCAGAAAAGCTATAACAGTTTGGGATACCCTAGCTCTGGAAGTCGAAACCTAGCTCTTTGGAAGTTATAAAACGTATGGCTTAAGCTACTCTCAGGTCTCTAGAATGTAAAATGTAAAAAGTAGGTTTTTTCATACAAATTTCCATACAAATTTGAAATACAATTTGCCAAGCGGAGACAAAACCAATCGATTACCCATTAAGGGGCTATATCTACCAAAAAAAATTTTTTTACGCCATTTACTTTTATTGGCCTAAATCATGCTAAAACTTTTCTTCAAGAATCAAAATCTAAATCGCCTAAGTATAGATCTAAACTCAAAGTTCGTTCAAATAAATTTTTAACGAACAACTTTCATACTCCAAAATCACATTTTTCGTTTAATTTGGCGATGCTCGTTTTTCATTTTATTTCGAAGCTTTGTAAACTAGCAGAAGTTACCCACGATCGTTGTCGTTTTTCAAACTTGAAGTATAGAGGTCTCTGCCACAAATTTCGACCGTTATAGCGTCTCTACAGAACGTGTTTACTCACAATTTCCCTTTGTTCAGTCGATCATTCGTTCTCGTTGTGTACATTCTTTGTTTGAGTTGTTCTATACTTTTAACTGTGAGTTATATTCAAAAGTACTTGAATATGAGTGACAAGTTTGAGTTTTGCGTGGGATCGGGCGCCAACTGTGTCAAAGTTGCTAAGCATCGCATGTCCGACATCGCGAAAGAGGCTAGGCGCAGCCATACATCAGATGACAAAAAGGAAGAAGTGGAAAATAAAACCCAGGAAGGACAATTTTCCGGCGCAGGGATAGCTGACTGAAGGTAAAAAATTATTAGGGGCTTTGTTATTGCGATTCTCAAGATTTATAGCATTTTGAAAATTTAAACGCGTTTTTCTCAAAACCATGTTTTCAAAATCGGCGGGCAGTAGAACTGAAAAAGTTTACATCCAATTGACTTGAAATTTTAACTGTAGCTCCTTCATTAAATTATCTAGTAAAGTACACACGATTTAAGCGATTGATTAACAACAACTAAAGTTATAAACAAGCAAAGTCGATTTTTTTTGTCGAAACAGAACTTTTTTTTTTCAAACCGTTGCCATTTTGCGAAGAAAAATTCTAAAAATATCATATAATCAGCGAACACTTATGTAGATAATGAAAAAAATTTTGTTTTGGTTATAGGTGGAGTTGAGCACGACTTCTACTGCTCGCCGCGGAACAACTTTTTAAAAAAGGGGTCACGGCAATCGCTGCACAGCTGCCATTTTGTAACAAAAATAGCAATAAAAATATTTTTTATATTCTGCAAGAGTTGCTCAATGCAATGATATATTATTTATATACCTTACATCTCAAATGTCCTGTAAAAAAAATCATGAAAAAAGCCTTGCTTTTTTGTGCATTTGGTAGATATAACCCCTTAATGCAGGATTATTTTGGGCCCTAAAGAGAACAAAAAACTTGGCTCTGGATTAGTGCTATCGAGATTCGTTTTTCTTTATAACGGCGCCCGGCAGTCTGCACATCATTGGCCTCAAAAAAGGCGGTTTTCGTTATTTTTTAAGATGAAAAAAAACAACGCAGAAAAATAATATTTTACTTTTTTGAGGTAAGTTTGGAAATTCTTCGCCGACAACATAAAACATGTGCACGCTCCCGTCCTTCTCGGTCTTTTGCATATAACCATGTACTTTTGTTAAAACTTGTCTAGAATCGAATTAAAAAACAAACACCAGAATTGAGTGCAAAATAACGTCCGCAACGTTGACGTAGAACTACATACAGCTGTTCGTTACAATACTTGCAATACGAATGAAAATGAGGGTAGCTGACCATTACAATCAACTTTGTCGTGCACCCCCTTAAAAGCAAAAACTACAGGCTGAATGGAGAAGTCATTTCTGTTCATTTCACACATGTCAACATTGTCCTCACTGTGAATTCACGCAACAAGTATGCTGTCACTATCAATATCTCTGAGACGCTTTTGATGCTGAATGTCTGAAGGATGATGACTGAAAATGACTGAAATACGGCGACGAAGTAAGTTGGCCTATCAAAACGGACTCTGTTACCTTGTGACTACGAATCTCCCTTCATCTTGATGTGCAGGACCAGTTTGTTTATTTATTTGTTTCTTCAAAAATTTAAAAGTCGCAATCTTGTTTGAGCCGTCGTCGCAGGTATGCGAAAATATTTGCATTATTGAAACACCGTAGCTCTCATTAACGTCCATTATTTGCGTTTTAAAAACTTGCGCTTTTTGCCTCTCTTTAATTTTAATCATGCTTTAATTCAAATTACTCAAATACGGATGACGAGCATTGATACCAAGTATGTGGCGGTTGTGTTTTGTGCCGAGTCGATTTTGAGACTGATCAATTTTCCTCTCATTTCATTCGAAACAGCAATTCGGATCTTTTGAGCGGCGGAATCTAAATGCTTTTTGATGTTTGATCGGTTCAACGTTACTCCAGTAGCTGTAGCAATTGAATCAAAAAGTCGTCAACCCTTCCCATTCCAAGCTTGCGAGAGGACGTTTTGCAACTATCGAATCCGAACATTTTGGACGGCTACATCTTCAAGTCGCAAAATACCCACCCCAGTGCTTTTTCAGTATGTATGGCGAACACATGTCGGTCAAAGTTTCCCGGTTCGTACCTTAATTGCTCGTCATTCTGATAATATCGATGACACATCTGCCATTACGCTCGACAAACTTTGCAACAACACCGACTAAAGTTCTAGCACTCTGCCGCTTTTTAGAGTCTGTTATACGTCGATAAGGTTTGGATGAACCGGGCCTATCCATTTTCGGAACACTTTAAAAATTTTCTTGGCAGCTCTAAATGAAATTATCGCTTCTTCCTCACCGACTAAAAGAATCAAATTATTCTCAAATATCTCAGTCATTTTGTTGCGAATGACACAAACCGTCCTTTGTTTCATGACTGAATACAGGACTGAATGAAGACTAAGTCAACAAAACACCTAAATGTGAAAGAGATGTTAGTAGTTATGTAGCGGACAGGTCGAATGAGAATCTAAAGTTCATGTATCGAATTAATAACGTTGACTCTGAAAGCAAAAGATAGTTATTATACTAATTCTTACTCTTCAATGGACATTCGAAAGGTTTTCAATTGTAAGTACTTTAATTTTTTTTACTTGGCATGTTTCCCAAACGAACTTTTTATTCTGAAATTTCATAATTAGCTGCAGCTTCCGCCAAGCGAAAGCACAAAAGCATTCCCGAAAAAGGAGATGATTACCATTTGTCACAACCCTAAGCCTCGTTTCAAGCTGATGAGATGTTTGAGAAAGAATCAGGCTTAGTGAGAGATGTTACAACGAACTTTTATTAGATGAAACAGGTTTATTCCTTTTTGTTAAACTTTGTGGAACGAATCTCGTATATTTTTTCGAAGCAAAGTCTCTGGTGTTTCACTCACAACAACTTGTTCAACAGAAAATTATCATAATGAAGGTAATGTATAATGTAGACTAGTACAGCTCTCATGACATGAATGTAGCTTCCGCATGTGTCAAATGTGCCCTGCATACGTTTTCTCAAGTGATTTGAATTGTAATCATCAGACATGATTTAAATAATATTGAAATTTGACAGAATAAAGTTTTACGGATGATCGCACGCGTAGGCCTAAACGAAAATTTAACCAGAACATCCGCATTCTGTGTCATTAGTTTTTTTTTAATCATGTCTAATTATTGAAAAGGGTTTATGTAAAAATGGTATCGATGATCACAAATATTTTAAGAGCCAGACCGGTTTGTTTGATCGGTTTGCATCTTAAAAAAAAAATGCTAATAGCACAAAACGACATCTTTAGACCATAGAAACATCCAGATCAAAAATAATTGATTGAAATGGTTGCCATATGTTGCGTGGAATTGCACAGGTTTTTTGGTTGATCCACCAAGGACATTGCCGTGGCAGAACTACCGGGCAAATCCGCATGCATCAGCTAGCTTGGAGCATTGGAACCGAGCTGTGACGATTCCTTACCTTGATTCACTTGTGACCTCACTGGAAACACGGTTCGGTGAAAACATTCTGTATACTTTCCCGAAAGCATGTGTCTAGCCTCTTGCAAAGTGCGATAGTGGTCAACCTCCTGCAAATCTCCATAAAGTTTTCCAGCCTCAAGATTTTTGTATAACTTTCTGTGGAATTTTTCTCCTTTTTTTAATATATACATATTTTCCTTGTTGCACTGCTTTGGTGACAATCCTGTCGTAGGCTTCGAAGCACGTCGAATAGAAGGAGATGCTGAAAAATATGAAATATGGTTGGGTTTTAGTGACTCGATTTGGCACAAATTCGCGGCAAAAATAGAAAACACTATATTGATTACAAGGTATCAATTGATTGTTTCAATTGAAAATACCCAAATCTTACCTGAGCATTTCAGAATCCGTCGATACTGCGTTGTGAAAACAGGAGATATGAATGCATCGGGAGCAAAATGCGCCGAACAAACAAATAAATTTTTTGTGACCGTATTCGGCAACTGTCCGAAAAATCTGAGCCAAACTCGCCTTCTTTTCTCATTCTTTGGGAAGCGATGAAATGATCATTGCTGTGTCGGCTTCGACGGATCTGTCGTTGTTTTCTTATGGGCTCTATTACCGCAACCAGGAACATGGCACTTTCGCATTCTGTGTAATAAACAAAAATATGTTCAGCACTTTTTGATAACTGTACGAATGATGCTCACCTGTATTCTATGTAAAAAGATTCAGAAATTACTGAAGAATCAGTACGTTACAAAGAAAAAGCGAAATGCTAACTAACTAAAATAATGGATATCCCATACAATTTTTCACGATTTAGTACCAGTGATGTCACTTTTGAAATGGTATGTGTAATTTTGTGTATATACAGTGATTCCAATATGGCGTAGTGAAGTACCTCGGATAGATATTTCTTGGGGTTTGATTATTTTCAACATAGATCCATCTCTGCAATAATGGTAAGCAAGAACATCGATTTTTGAATAGAAGTTTCAGCTACCATAATTTACTTCCGCACGACTATCAAAGGTTAGTCGTGTTCTGACAAGCACGAACGAGTAATTTTTGTGAACAGCTCAAGCAACATGGTGCAAAATACAATGTTTTATCAACATGTAGAAGATAATGTATACGTTAAAGATTTAGTTTTGCTTAAAAACACCATAAAGCTTATATGTCCAAAGTAGTTCCGCATGTGAAAAGAAGCCCCGCACGGCGGTACGCAATCAAATCTCCTCAGCGGTGCATCGACTCAAAATCATTGGCGGTGCACAAGTCTAATTTTATCTATAAGCTTGCATATAACTTTGGTGCAACAACTTGTACAGAATATTGCGTAAAATCTTTTTTTATGCAATTGACTTTTCCTAACTTCGCGCGACGGCAATCTTGTTTGTTCGAAACTCCGCTATGCTAGTATAGTATAGTATAACAGTTATAATTACCTGTTGCAAATATGTGATTAGGGGTGCACAGGAAATCATTTTTTAATGTTATGTTACTCAATGCCCTTATTTCATTGTTCTATGACTATTTAATTTTATGTGACGTGGTATTAAGAAGTTAACAAAGTCTGGTTAATACGATACCTTGGTTATTTATAAGGAATATGTTTGATGTACGAAACAATAAGAACTGCTACCAGATATACATGAATATTCAACAGACAAAGAAGCCTTCCCACCTGCTGATGACAACGCATCATGGTATCTACATGGTACCGCTTCCTTGTGGTTATAATAAATTATAAACATTGTTTACCATTTTCTACAAAGACCATATCGCATAAATTATCATATTATTATTATAACGTTGCTCATCGAAACACAAGCGCTCAAAAGCAAACTTTTCACTTCTTTTCGTATTTTGTAAAATGCCAAAAAAGCTAGGTTATGAAAGTCCTTTCAAACAATTTTCAGCAACTTTTCGCAAAGCCTTTGAAAGCGCTAAATGTATTTTGTCTCTGTAAGTATCTGTAAGTGGGTTTCCGATGAATCATTGTGTTGCTATTTTAAAGCTGTTCCGAAAACTTTACGACACTCCCCACAGAGTGTGGTTTGGAACGAACGAAACATGAAAGGCCCCTCTTGTTTTGGACAAAAACTTGAGCACAGTAAAGTGCAATAACCATAAACATAACTATTCCCGTTAGTGCACGAAGGCAATAATGAGCAACGATTACACACATACTGTATAGCTGCATTCTCGACAAGAGTGGTTCTGCTTCCACCAGCGGGTCCAGCTTGTGATATAGATTGGACGATGGAGACGCCCGGTATCAAGTTGGCATAAAGTGGCAACTTTTTAACACCTTTCAGTTTCTTGGCTGCTCGAAGTAGTTCATTGTACAACTTGACCGCCGTCTTCACTGCTCTGCAGTGGAACCGAAACCTAAATAGAGCCATTCGTGAAGCCCCCTCGTACCATGATGTCCAGTACTTGGGTACAACTGAAGGAAACACAAAAACAACAAACTGCAATAATGCATTAATTTAATTCTTCCGCCTTTCTTCTCACTTCGCCGGGCTTCATCTAAGCTGCCGGGGCATACTGACATCTCAGACTTATCCTCAACTTTCATCACAACGGCGAGTGTAACGTGGCAAGCATCTTTGAACAACTTTGAGAACGCCGAGAGGGACCATAGTGCGGAAAGCTTTCAGGTGGCGGCCAAGTTGCGCCGTACAAACGCGGGACCGGAAGAAAACACTTTAGAATATGGATTATCGTCTTGAGAGCCCGAGATGAAACATTAGACTCCAGAAAGGCGCCTCACGAGTAAGGGCGAAACTTGTGTGCTGTGATCCAAAGTGTGTGTGTGTGTGTGGTAAAGTTTCATCTAAGCTAGATTGGAGGTGCCGTATTCGACTGTAGAAGAAAGTTTCACACAATGTAAATAATGTACAATATTGTAGTGTCAGAATATGACCGCCAGAGTTTTTTTACATTAATAGGAGAAAGATTTTTTTTATCTGGAATTCATCCCCAATTGAGTCGTGTTGATTTTCAATTCCGCACGACTATCAAAGGTTAGTCGTGTTCTGACAAGCACGAACGAGTAATTTTTGTGAACAGCTCAAGCAACATGGTGCAAAATACAATGTTTTATCAACATGTAGAAGATAATGTATACGTTAAAGATTTAGTTTTGCTTAAAAACACCATAAAGCTTATATGTCCAAAGTAGTTCCGCATGTGAAAAGAAGCCCCGCACGGCGGTACGCAATCAAATCTCCTCAGCGGTGCATCGACTCAAAATCATTGGCGGTGCACAAGTCTAATTTTATCTATAAGCTTGCATATAACTTTGGTGCAACAACTTGTACAGAATATTGCGTAAAATCTTTTTTTATGCAATTGACTTTTCCTAACTTCGCGCGACGGCAATCTTGTTTGTTCGAAACTCCGCTATGCTAGTATAGTATAGTATAACAGTTATAATTACCTGTTGCAAATATGTGATTAGGGGTGCACAGGAAATCATTTTTTAATGTTATGTTACTCAATGCCCTTATTTCATTGTTCTATGACTATTTAATTTTATGTGACGTGGTATTAAGAAGTTAACAAAGTCTGGTTAATACGATACCTTGGTTATTTATAAGGAATATGTTTGATGTACGAAACAATAAGAACTGCTACCAGATATACATGAATATTCAACAGACAAAGAAGCCTTCCCACCTGCTGATGACAACGCATCATGGTATCTACATGGTACCGCTTCCTTGTGGTTATAATAAATTATAAACATTGTTTACCATTTTCTACAAAGACCATATCGCATAAATTATCATATTATTATTATAACGTTGCTCATCGAAACACAAGCGCTCAAAAGCAAACTTTTCACTTCTTTTCGTATTTTGTAAAATGCCAAAAAAGCTAGGTTATGAAAGTCCTTTCAAACAATTTTCAGCAACTTTTCGCAAAGCCTTTGAAAGCGCTAAATGTATTTTGTCTCTGTAAGTATCTGTAAGTGGGTTTCCGATGAATCATTGTGTTGCTATTTTAAAGCTGTTCCGAAAACTTTACGACACTCCCCACAGAGTGTGGTTTGGAACGAACGAAACATGAAAGGCCCCTCTTGTTTTGGACAAAAACTTGAGCACAGTAAAGTGCAATAACCATAAACATAACTATTCCCGTTAGTGCACGAAGGCAATAATGAGCAACGATTACACACATACTGTATAGCTGCATTCTCGACAAGAGTGGTTCTGCTTCCACCAGCGGGTCCAGCTTGTGATATAGATTGGACGATGGAGACGCCCGGTATCAAGTTGGCATAAAGTGGCAACTTTTTAACACCTTTCAGTTTCTTGGCTGCTCGAAGTAGTTCATTGTACAACTTGACCGCCGTCTTCACTGCTCTGCAGTGGAACCGAAACCTAAATAGAGCCATTCGTGAAGCCCCCTCGTACCATGATGTCCAGTACTTGGGTACAACTGAAGGAAACACAAAAACAACAAACTGCAATAATGCATTAATTTAATTCTTCCGCCTTTCTTCTCACTTCGCCGGGCTTCATCTAAGCTGCCGGGGCATACTGACATCTCAGACTTATCCTCAACTTTCATCACAACGGCGAGTGTAACGTGGCAAGCATCTTTGAACAACTTTGAGAACGCCGAGAGGGACCATAGTGCGGAAAGCTTTCAGGTGGCGGCCAAGTTGCGCCGTACAAACGCGGGACCGGAAGAAAACACTTTAGAATATGGATTATCGTCTTGAGAGCCCGAGATGAAACATTAGACTCCAGAAAGGCGCCTCACGAGTAAGGGCGAAACTTGTGTGCTGTGATCCAAAGTGTGTGTGTGTGTGTGGTAAAGTTTCATCTAAGCTAGATTGGAGGTGCCGTATTCGACTGTAGAAGAAAGTTTCACACAATGTAAATAATGTACAATATTGTAGTGTCAGAATATGACCGCCAGAGTTTTTTTACATTAATAGGAGAAAGATTTTTTTTATCTGGAATTCATCCCCAATTGAGTCGTGTTGATTTCAATTCTGATCATCACATGGACCACCTTTTAAATTGATGTAATTCACGATAAAATCTCTACACTTCAAGTACACTGTCAGTTCTATTTGGGACGCTCACGTTGTTGGCACTGCTTGTTGTCCAGCTTCTCGACAAACACTTTTGTGGCATATTCATATTTTCAGGGGGCTACAGGCACTTTTACCCGACTTCAAGCCGGCGGCGTCCGCTTTTTCATATTGTTCCGATTTGCAAAGCGGATTAATGTTTTAAAATTTTCGAAAAGCGGATTATTATCATACGGTGTTACACTTAATTCTACCCCGTCGCTGTATGTGGGGGAAATTACCATCACCACCGGGCGACGGCAATGGAAAATTTTACCCGTTCTTCTCGCCGGTCGGGTTCATTAGCTAAAGCCGCCGGCAGCCCAAAATCCCATAGTAAAACGAAATAATCTAAACAGCTGTATGCAAGTGGCAGCAGCCGGGCAGCCACAGAAAGCGTATGCGTGGACTGCCAGACGAAAGTCGGAATGCGGAAAAAATAAACTGCAAATGCAAATGTTTAATCCTTTCCCGGTGCCGTACAAACCAACGAAACTGCCGGTATTACTGGAACAGTTGCAGAAGTCCCACCGGGAACGAAATGAAGTGACGATAAAAAGTTTCCTACAAGCTGGAATTAAACTCTCCGCCGTAGTAGGTACTAATTACGCTTATTTCTCGTTTTTTTTTTTCGATGGTTAAAATGGCAGCCCTTCCGGGGCGGTGCTAATGAGATTCGCTTCCGGGTGCAATCTGCCGGATTGCAACTGCCGTAGGTTTCGTTTTCCGGTTTCGGGCGAGTTTTGCAGGCCGACAAATATATGAGTGGGATTCTGTGTTTAAAACTGTCGCTCTTTGATTTAAGTTGTAAATAAAATGTTCTTTAAATTTAGTCTAACCTCGCTTCGGTCGGTGTCATTCCGTATAATTCGTCTTTTCGGCACGTGCGAGCCCCCAACGCGGTGGCGACTAGATTCTCGCAAACGACTGGCAAACAATTCCGAATCACCAAACAGTCAGTATTCATCGAAACTTTTTCTCGAATATCACCCTTTTCTCGAGCAACTTGTATACATACACACACATTCCGATTGCGTACGACTTCCAGTCCGCAAGGCGAACCTCATGTTTAATTCTAATTAAAACTTTTCTGTAACGAGCTTTTTCCCTCGTTAGGCACGCAATCAATCACCTTGTTCTCGGTGGGTGATCGTTTCGCTAAGCCACCGCCTGGCACTTTTAGACGAATATCCTTTTTGCCAGGAGTGTGCGGAATTCGCACGGCGTTCGAATTCGAACTCTGGCAGGCGACAAACGAGCTTCGAATCGAGACAGTTCGGTCGATTCAATTTGTCGTGCAAGTTGTTTGCTTAAAGAGTCACAGAAATGTAGGGGGTGGGCAGGGTGGTAGACAGAGCGTGATGATTTTGCATCTGAGGTTCGTTTGCATTAACAACGTACAGTGGGAAATTCGACAGTGTGGTATACTAGAGTAAGCTGAGCTAAAAACCACAAACGAACGACCAACTGTAGCCCGACGTTGGTTGGTAACGAAAATTGTCAATAAGCGAAAAGTTTGCTCGCACTCAGCAGAAGATTTATTGGTTAACCTTGGTTCAGTGCTCAAATTGGTTTGTCGGAACGTGTTGCCCTACAAGGTGGCGGTGTTGCTTCGTTCGGCACAATAAATAATAGAAAAAAAAACGAACGCAGCTTCCCACAGAACGTGACAATTTTACATCTCCATCGCAAACCGAAAGTGGCAACGATTGTCCTTATTCAAACCGGTGTCGATCGGTGGGAGGCACGTGGAAATAACAGGCTGATGGTTACCAACAGTTGTAAATCTGCAAACAGGTAAAAACAACTTGACGTGGGTTGAATTTCATTGAACGGAATCGTCGGTGACACAAAAAGTTTCCGTATGTTCCCTTATCCAGAAAGTAATATATTTGAAGGAGAATTAGCATATGTCATTGAAAATTTTAACCTTCTGACAACGGTTCGACACAACGTCTATACAAACAAGGACGGAATAGTTAAAAAAATTAAGCAATTGGTATCACTCAAGCGAATTTAACTTATCTATACTTTAACATGGGTTTGAACTTGGATTTAAACTTGAAATTTAAATCAAACTTAAACTTGAACTCAAACCTGGACATGGACTTGGACTTGGACTTGGACTTGGATTTGGACTTGGACTTGGACTTGGACTTGGACTTGGACTTGGACTTGGACTTGGACTTGGACTTGGACTTGGACTTGGACTTGGACTTGGACTTGGACTTGGACTTGGACTTGGACTTGGACTTGGACTTGGACTTGGACTTGGACTTGGACTTGGACTTGGACTTGGACTTGGACTTGGACTTGGACTTGGACTTGGACTTGGACTTGGACTTGGACTTGGACTTGGACTTGGACTTGGACTTGGACTTGGACTTGGACTTGGACTTGGACTTGGACTTGGACTTGGACTTGGACTTGGACTTGGACTTGGACTTGGACTTGGACTTGGACTTGGACTTGGACTTGGACTTGGACTTGGACTTGGACTTGGACTTGGACTTGGACTTGGACTTGGACTTGGACTTGGACTTGGACTTGGACTTGGACTTGGACTTGGACTTGGACTTGGACTTGGACTTGGACTTGGACTTGGACTTGGACTTGGACTTGGACTTGGACTTGGACTTGGACTTGGACTTGGACTTGGACTTGGACTTGGACTTGGACTTGGACTTGGACTTGGACTTGGACTTGGACTTGGACTGGGACTTGGACTTGGACTTGGACTTGGACTTGGACTTGGACTTGGACTTGGACTTGGACTTGGACTTGGACTTGGACTTGGACTTGGACTTGGACTTGGACTTGGACTTGGACTTGGACTTGGACTTGGACTTGGACTTGGACTTGGACTTGGACTTGGACTTGGACTTGGACTTGGACTTGGACTTGGACTTGGACTTGGACTTGGACTTGGACTTGGACTTGGACTTGGACTTGGACTTGGACTTGGACTTGGACTTGGACTTGGACTTGGACTTGGACTTGGATTTGGACTTGGACTTGGACTTGAAGAAAGAAGCACCAACAAAAGAACCAACACCCAAGAAGCCAATAAATTTGACGAGAAGCTGAACAGTTCCCGTAAAGGTTACGTGCTGCAAGCCGAGATGTGCATAAGCTTGGACAGCAACCTTCTTACGGACGACTGTGAGGGGATCGGCAGGTCGGAGCAGTAATTCGATGAGCATCGGAACGACGAAGCAGTAGAAGAGAAGACAAGAGGATTCCAGTTCCCGATCTCCTGGAGGTGGAGAAGGGGATTGGTCGGCTGAAAAACAATAAAACTAGTGGAGTGGACCAACTTGTCAGCAACCTGTTGAAATACAATGGAGATGTTTCTAGAGCTAGAGCCATTCACTGAGTCGTTACCAAGATTTGGGAGGAAGAACAAGTGGATGGAAGGTATTGTGTGTCCCATCTACGAAGAAGGTGACAAGCTGGAGTGCTGCAATAACCAAATCACTCTGCAGCTAGCTACAAATACTTTATCGTCGACTGTCGCTGTGTGTCAAGACGAGGTGATGGTCGCTCGTGCTCACTGTTTAACATTGCCCTGGAAGTGTGATTAACAGAGCGGGAACCAACATGAGAGGCATGATATTCCAAAGGTCGGTTCAACTGTTTGGCTTCGATATCGACATTGTGGTTCGAAATTGTATGAAAATGGCGGATACGTACATCGGACCAAAGGCCGAAGCCAAGCAGATTGGACTGGTCATCAATGCATCGAAGACGAAGTCCATGAAATAGAAGGGCTCACGAGAAAACAGTGCTAACTTCCCACCTCGAGTTCTAGTTAGTGGTGATTAAATAGAGGCGGTCAACGAGTTAGTGTACCTGGGCTTACTGGTTTGGTTACTACTGACAACAATCTTTTTTTCGCCACGAACAGTCATCGGGCGCGGACGCGTTTTCATTTCGCTCCGCAATTTAACTTGTATTTTTATTTTTATTTTTTTTACACCTTGACGGCGTCGCGAGTGCACGTAAGCAACAATTTATTTATTTATAAACAATCTTTGACCGTCGCGCTACCGCGTGTATCTAACCTTTTCTCGACAATTCGTACTCGCCGCGTAACAATTTTTAATCAGTGCTATGGAAAAGTGTGGCATAACCAACTGTACTTCGACCGACAACCGTTTCCTGTGGAAATGCGAAGGAATATGCAAAAGGCACTTCCACGCTGCCTGCGTAGGAACCCGTAGAAACCAAGAAGAACTACTGCGTTCATTCATGCTGCCCTTATGCATAGAATGCCAGGAACAGTTCATGGACCAACTCCAACTGAAGAAGCTCATCCAGCACCAGAAAATTTTAACAGAAAGTATTGAATCACAAATCAAATCAAATCATTCAATAATCAGTCAACTTCCTAACCTGACTGTAACGCACGACACACTGGACAGTATCAATACACTGCTTTCTGAATTGAAGACGGAAATTAAAAAAGTAAATATTAACACAAACAATGCGTCGGCAAAAACCATAAATCGCATTTCGACGCTGTTCGGCGAACTTGGCCATGACTCCATATCGGACATATCGGACATTAGCAAAGAAAACCGGCAGCACACAAAGAACATACAACAGCACCTGGAAAAAGCATTTACTAATATAGAATCAAAAATTGACAATATGGAACACCAATTAGAAGCTATACATATACAAAATAAGAAAACAAACTGCAGTACAACGGCGCAGGAACTAATTAATGAATTAAAAGCGCTCAAAGAATCGAATTCACTCCAGCCAAAAACAGACAATCATCCCAGTCTGGCTGAAGAACTTCGCCTTTCGTTGCCACTTCCAGAATCGGACTCAGAAGAACACCGTACTCCAAATTTCACATCAGGCTGGCGCCTAATTGGCAATAAAAAAGTATGGAAACGCGACTGGACTGAATATGACGCCAGACAGCGTAAAAGACGCATGCAGGAAAAGCAAGCAGAAAAGGCCGCTCGTAAACGTATGCAGCAACGCAAACGTCAGCAGGAAAACTCAAACCCTATCAGCATAAGTAACACCTATAAACACGGAATAAACCATTTCGCCTGCAACTCAAAGAAAATTGCTGAAATGCCAAAACAACCATTACCCTCGGACAAAGACCTCCTGGCAGCTGCACGCGTTCAATTTGCTGGGCCGCCGAATTCAGACATAACATCAAAATTTATAAATTTCCAAAAAGGCGAAACTATCAACCCATATCGGACAGAAAAAAATGCAACTAACAATGAAAATTCTGCACCGGCTCCTGCCAGCAACGCCAGCATACAATCAGCACCGCAAGACAGCCAATTTGAACTTGACCCCATGCGTCCACCAATCGTCCGACTTACGCAGCAATCATCGAATGGCGACGAGCGCTTTTTGAAGGCTAGACTCCGCGACCCAAAAGTAATGCATATTACACGCCTATATCTCGCATACATGAAGGACCAACCATCATCTGTATGCGTAGAAGGAATGACACCAACCAGTATAAGAATGCTTCTCGCATCCGAAGGACTGCCGACATCTCCAGAACAGCTCCAACGCGTCTTTATTGAAGTCCATCAGGAATATGGACTCACGCCAGCCGAAGCAGTAGCCGACCTTCAATCATATCGTCATTTTTTATCAAATGAACGCACGCACCGTCTTCAACAACTTCGCGAAAGTGTAAATAAATTTAGTACAAATTTTCGCAAGTAAGGACGCCCTCTTCTGAGGCAGAACCATTATATTTAAACATAAGTAATAACTTGACTAACACTTCTTCGCTTCCTCGACAGAATGCGACTGAAATTCTTATCTATTGTCAGAATTTCAATCGCATGAAAAGCCCAAGCAAAATGAAAGAAATTCAACAAAATCTATTGTCGTCATCTTTTAAAATAATTTTAGGAACTGAAAGTAGCTGGGACGAAAGCGTAAGAAGCGAAGAAGTATTTGGAAACAATTACAATGTATTCCGGCACGATCGGAATTTGTCTACCAGTCAAAAAAAGTCAGGCGGTGGAGTCCTCATTGCCATTAATGTAGACTTTACTTCTGAAGAAATAATATCCGACAAATATAAAGAATTTGAACACGTATGGGCCAAAGCATTTATTGCTGGCGAAGAACATATCTTCTGTTCTGTGTACTTTCCACCGGAACATGCTCATAAACATTCGTATGAATTATTTTTCAAAACTCTAGAATCTATTATGTCTAACATGAAACCAGAAGTAAAACTGCATGTCTATGGCGACTTCAACCAACGTAATGCAGACTTTATTGTAGACATTGAAAATGAATCTATCTTACTCCCAGTCGTAGGCGAAAACGAAACACTGCAGTATCTTTTTGGCAAATCCTCAGAACTCGGTCTATATCAAATCAATCATGTCAAAAACAAACAAAATGCTTATTTAGACCTATTATTCACAAACTGCACTGAAGACTTCTGTGTAGATGCATCATTGACTCCCATCTGGAAAAATGAAGCATTCCACACAGCAATTGAATATTCAATAGTAATGAATAACACTTCGTACCCCAGCGACTGCGAGTACGAGGATGTACCGGAATACCACAAAACTGACTTCGAACAAGTCAAACGTAGACTTCGCATAATAAATTGGCGTAGTATAATTTGTAAAGAAGGAAATGTCAACGTAGAAGTATCAAAATTTTATGAAATAATTAATCAAATTATATCAGAAAATGTACCTCTAAAGAAAAGAAGACGAACGAACACCAACAAATATCCAGTGTGGTTTAATCCACAATTGAAGAACCTAAAAAATAGAAAACAAAAAGCACATAAAATATACAAAAAAGACAGCAATAGCGAAAATCTTCAAAATTACCAAGAAATTTGCTGTCAACTTGACGCAGCCATTAAAATTGCACATGAAGAACATAATCGTAAAATCGAATATCAAATCAAGTCTTGCCCTAAGAACTTCTTTAATTACGTAAAAACCAAACTAAAAAGTAACAACTTTCCATCACGAATGCATCTTGACAGTAATGTAGGACAAACTAGTAATGAAATATGTAGTCTTTTTGCCACTTTTTTTCAAGAAATTTACACCAAATATGAAGAAACAGATCGCGACCGCGAATACTTCTCGTATTTTCCTGAATTTTCGAATTCTTTATCTGTCAATCAAATATCTGAATTCGAAATTCAAAACGCACTTAAAAATTTAGACGCTACGAAAGGTCCTGGACCTGACAGAATAGCTCCAATTTTTCTCAAAAATTTGGCAGAAGAACTATCTACACCATTACAACACCTTTTTAACATGTCCCTGAAGAATGGAATTTTCCCAGAACTCTGGAAAACCTCATATTTAGTGCCAATTTTCAAATCTGGCGCTAAATCTGACATTCGTAATTATCGTGGAATTGCCATTATTTCATGCATTCCAAAATTATTTGAATCAATAATTAATGAAAAAATCTTTCAACAAGTAAAACACCAAATTACAACTCAACAGCACGGCTTTTACAAAGGCCGATCAACTACCACAAATCTTTTGGAATTCATAACTTTCACTCTGACTGTAATGGACAACGGTAACCACGTAGAAGCTCTTTATACGGACTTTAGCAAGGCATTTGACAGAATCGACATACCATTATTACTCTTCAAGCTCGAAAAATACGGAACTGAAACAAAATTTTTGGAATGGCTGCAGTCATACTTAACAAAACGAACACAAATAGTCCGCTTTCAAAATTCCTTTTCAAACCCAATAGAAGTAACTTCTGGGGTTCCTCAAGGTTCCCACCTGGGCCCTCTTCTTTTTATATTATACGTAAATGACATTTCCTTTCTTCTTAAGTCAATACATGTGCTTGTATATGCTGATGACATGAAGCTCTTTATAGAAATAACCAATGCAGAAGACTTCGAAATATTCCAGAACGAAATTAATGTATTCTACACTTGGTGCAACAAAAGCCTATTACAACTCAACATTAAAAAATGTAATTCAATAGCCTTTAGCAGAAAAACAGTAACACCACCAACAAACATTTTCTTAGGAAACCAACCAGTAGAAAAATGCAAAATCGTTAGGGACCTAGGCGTAATCTTAGACTCCAAACTCACATTCATAGAACATTATAATACAATTATCAACAAAGCAAATAGTATGCTGGGCTTTATAAAACGCTTCGGCCACAATTTTCAAGACCCATATACAATCAAACTATTATATATTACATACGTCCGACCAATTCTGGAATATTGTAGCATTGTATGGAATCCCTATATTGCCACACATGAAGAACGCATTGAATCTGTCCAAAAACAGTTTCTTTTGTACGCGCTTCGTAAGCTAAATTGGACATCATTTCCCTTGCCATCATATGAAGCACGCTGCATGCTTATAGACATACAAGCACTTAAAGAACGCCGCGATCTTTCAATGCTTTATTTTATCAATGACATTATTTCTCAACGCGTGCAATCTACTCAATTATTATCACAACTAAATTTTTATGCACCCAGTCGTCAATTAAGAAATCGTAAAATATTTTCGGAAAATTCTCACAGAACAAACTACTCAAAAAATGGCCCAATAAATCGCATGATGCGTCACTATAACCAGCACTGCGAAAATATCGACATCACCATGGGCAGAAATCAAATAAAAAAACGACTAACTACTGGAAATAATGTATAGAATATAAGAAAGCATTGTATTATTATAACTGTAGTCTACATTTGCTTGACGAAATAAATAAATAAATAAATAAATACCCGTAGAGAAATTCTTCGGCGCAATATGGCCGGAAATCGCGCATACTTCGGTCTCCGGAGGACACTCCGATCGAGTAGAATTCGTCGCCGCACCAAGTTAACCATCTACAAGACGCTGATAAGATACGGACTAAACCTGTAAAGGACCAACGCGCCCTTGCCGTCTTCTCAAGCGGAAGTTGTTGCGTACCAACTTCGGCGGACTGCAGATGGACAACGGAACGTGGAGAAGACAAATGAACCACGAACTGCAGGAGCTGCTTGCACGGTGTTCCAAATACCGTTATTATAAAATAAAAAACGCCATCAAGACTGTTAATGCCAGTTTGTTTGTATTACTCTCCTGCACTTCTGGCCCAAATTTGAAAATCATCGTTGGACTAATTTTTGAGTTACGCCCTTTTCAAGTTTTATGAAAGATTTCTCATTCAAATATGCTTAAACAACCTTTCCAAAGCGAACATAAATCATAGTAGGTATCGTTTTGCAGACAACATATGCCCATTGAAGACCTTTCTGGAAGATTTGAGCTTTATTAGGACCTTTGGGAACAATTCCGGATCAAAAAGCCCCGGGAAAAATGGCCATTGTCAATCTAAACCAAAAAAACTTCATTGGAACCTCAGTTCACACTGGAATTCGCAAACTAGACCAATGGAAACTTTATATCTTGATGGCTTAATACGAAAGCAAAGCAAAGCCTTGGTGCTACATTCCGATTCGGAACTTGACCTTCTGTTTATTTATACACAGACTTCGCAGCCGACTGTTTAGTGTACAGGACAATTGCGGGACTAGCGCTACGATCCTACTGACACTAACAGTCTCTCGAGCCGAGACTCGAACCTACGACGACTGGTTTGTTAGGCAAGCATCGTACCTCGAGACCTGGGAGATCTGGGAGATCTGGGAGATGGCTTAATACGAACATTTTTAAATTATAATAAAATATACCTCAAAAACTGTTCTCGTTAAATGGTTTGTTGAAGATTTGTTATAAGAATAATTATTTCTCATATACTTCGTATATGTGTATGTGTACCGGGATATCTTTGGCAAAGTTATAAACTATGTTTAGCCTAAATCGTCAACCTTTTCCTTCTAAGACAAATAACCTCTTTTGACTGCGAGCTGAAATTATGATTTGTATGATTTTGAGGTATGATGAGTTTTTATCGCTCCCAAGTTATCGTGAAACAGGGTTCATACATCGTTAGTTGAATTAATGATTGGGATTGGCACAATTCATTTTTTTTTAGGTTTGGTGGCAAACGATGCCCCGTTCCAAAATTTGCAAAAAAAGGAGTTTCAACTTGTATAAATTGCTCATAATATGCACATAATAACCCCAAAAAGGTTCAATTAAAATGGGAGGTCATGAAATTTGAAGTATTCGTGGCAATGAAAAAAGAAATTTTTTGACATAAATCTCCTAAAAAGTGAGTTTTACCTCCCTGTCTAGTTACTACATATACAATTCAATGTTGAAAGGATTTGTGTGCTACTTTAATGTAAGTATATGGTCCATTCATCTTGTCTAATAACTAAACATAAATGAAAAAAAATCAAGTGTTTACACAACATGTTTTTCATTCGATTCTGCACCTATTTTTAAAACGAAGTTCGTGCGTTGTTCGAAAAAACACTGCTTTTTCCCAAATATATCCACGAATATACATAACAAATAATATTGGGGGCCATCCACATACCACGTGGACAGCTTTGAGGGGGGTTGCCTAATGTCCACGGTCCATACATTTTTTTTAGAATTTATATGGGCAGTTGTCAAAAACCACAAACGAACAGATGTTCCTCGTCCTCGTTCGCAACGTTATACTTATGCTCCACCATGTAACCTTACTGTCTACTGACAAATTTTCGTAAAACCGGATTGGACAAAAAAATCATCATTGAGTGACGCGTCTGCTTGTCTGTGGATTCACTTTAGATCTTTTTAAGAACTGACAGGTGTCACCGAACCTGCTGTGTTGATGTTTCTTTTACGTGCGGTACGTAGCTTTAGAATTCTAGTGAACTAAGGCGTCAAATAATGTTTTTTTTGGTTTAGGCCCCGGGTAAAATGGCATTTTTTGCATTTTACCCGGGGTTCTTTAATCCGAACAATTTTCCGATGGTTTTAATACAGCTCAGATCTTCCAGAAAGGTCGTCAATGGGCATATGTTGTCTGCAAAACAATACCTGATATGATTTCTGTTCGTTTTGGAAGGGTTGTTTAAGTATATTTGAATGAGAAATCCTCCCTAAAGCTTTAAAAGGGCTTAACTCAAAAATTAGTCCAACGATGATTTTCAAATTTGGTCCAGAAGTGCAGGGCAGGGATACAAACCAACTGACATTAACAGTTTTGATGGCGTATTTTATTTTATAATAACAGTATTTGGAACACCGTGGCTTGGGAAGCCATCTATCGTCCACACCACTAAGATTGGCTGGTTTCGGTGAACTGGGCATGTCGTAAGAACGCCGGACGACAGGCCGATAAAGATGGTTTTTGAAATCAATCCCTTGAGGACGAGACGGAAAGATGCACAGCGAGCAAGGTGGGTCGATCAGGTGGAAGACGCCCTTCGGACTCTTCGCAGTCTGCCATGGATCGAGTGGAATGGAGATTACTCTTACGTACAACAAAGGCTTGGGACTGTTGAGTAAGGTAAAGTACACAGTGTCCAATATATTCTTATACATTTTTTTATATCATTGCATTGTTGTGATAAATTGGTAGCACATATGCACGAATATGTATTGGTGTAATTTTGTACCATGTTCACACAGGCTATTCAAGATGCATTCGTTCCCTTTCATTAAGTGTCCATTGGTTATCGACGATGAAACAATTTCGTGACGAAATGATATCATCATGATATCAAAGGTTTTTGGAAGGTGAGCGCCCAGGCCATATTTTCAAAAGCTTGAAAAACCTGGGAGTAAAGCGTGATTATGTCTATCGGACCATTAGAAGGTACCGTGACACTTCCTCACTGGATGACCGGAAGAGATCCGGTCGGCCACGTTCAGCTAGGACTAAGCGAGTGGTGAAGATCGTAAGAGAATGAATTCGACGAAAATCGCACCGCTCTGCACGTAAAATGGCCGCTGATCTTAATGTGTCCAAATCAACCATGCACAACGTGCTGAAACAAGACCTGATATGCCAAGCTTTCAAGAAACGTAAAGCTCACGGAGTAACAGCAGCTTCGAAGACAAAAAGGTACGAAAGAACTACTCTCCTACTATCGCGGCACGCCGGAAAAGAATTCATCTTTTCGGATGAAAAATTATTTGTTCTGCAACAGTCTCACAATGTCCAAAATGACAGATTGTGGGCCTACTCTTCGCAGAATATCCCGGACAGTGACGGAAACGTGCCTCGGTTCCAAAGTGCCGCTTCAGTGATGGTTTTGGGAGGTATTTGCATGCGAGGGAAGCTACAGCTTGTTTTCATTGAGAAAGGCGTTGAAATTAATGCTATTTATTATAAAACGGAAATTTTGGAGAAAGTTGTAAAGCCAAGCATAGATAGAATGTACGGAGAAGATCATTATGGGTTTCAACAGGACGGAGCACCCTCTCACACAGCGAATCTGGTTCAGAACTGGTGTCAGGAAAATTTTACCGACTTTTTTGCCAAAAATGAATGGCCTCCCAGTTCACCAGATCTGAATCCCTTGGATTACTTCGTATGGTCATACATGTTGTCGAAGATAAACGAGCCGTAAAACCGTAATCCTTCGTATATGGGACGCCTGCAACGGATTTGAGAAACGTTTGGAGCTCGTCAAAAGGATTAAAGGTGGAGTTATTCCAAAACACTTGTTGTAATTTATTAATAATATAGTACCTTTCAAATCGAACAATAATTAATAAAATCGGAACAGCTGTTGTAAAATAAATGAAGTTTCAATTTGTATGAGAATATATTGGACACGGTGTAGATGGCATTTGGCCACAGTTTATTGCATCAAGAAGTCTTTGCAGGATGGTCTTAAACAACGGAACCCGGAAAATGGAGGTCCGTGGTTTACACGTATGCTAAACGTGATCGAAGACCTCACGCATCTTCTTAAACTAGACCGAAACACCACTTTATTACGAAGCGGCTAAAGAAGCTACGAGTGACTCTTTCGAGGGAGTTGCTTTTTCCGTTAGAAAAGGATAAAATGATGATCCTGTTCTACGACGAAATACTGTTTAGCTTCGATGCTGTTTTTGGTTTTTAAGTTTCAAATCATAGCTAGCGGCGAACCAGCTAAAAGCTAAAAGAGTTGGACAGCATTAAGGTATGGTTTATTCCCCTGTGGGTGTCTAACTCAGAGACATTTCTCAAGGCTATGGCTGAGCAGAATACTGATCAGTGCGTGCAGTTCTGCGAAGATAAATAGGCAGATTATGAGCGAGTGCGTGTGTGTTAGGACTGTTGTCCTCCTTCACGTTCTTCGGGAAACTTTTGATCCAGAACTTGAGGCGAAGTGGGTGCGACTGGGACCAGCAAATCGATCGAGAGTGCACTGAAAAATGGAATCGGTGGAATCCGAAGTAGAAAAGGTTCGGATCCCTCGCTAGTATTTCTAAGGTGGCCAAGTCGGTCAGTAACTGCATGTCTTCGTTGACACAAGCGAAAATGCCTGTGGTGCTGCGGCGTACTTCCGGATCGAGACTGCTAGCGGTGCTCTCGCGATCGAAAGCATCTGTCGCTTCCTCGCCTGGAGCTGTAAGCGGCCGTGCGGAGAGCTAAACTCTCTAATTATATCGTCGGAATGCAATCTCTGGAGGTAAAGCAGCAATACATCTAAAGCGACTCGAAGATAGAACTGTCGTGAATACATTTAGACCAGTGGTTCCAAACCTTTTGGGCTCCGCGGCCCCTTATGCTAAACACAAAGAGCTTCGCGACCCCCCTAAAATAATTTCAGATACAAGTTTTGCAGTACGAGGCTGCGTTTTTCAGTCTCAAGTCATTCTGCAAGTCTAATTTGTTTCACGTTTTGGTCCTAATACACAGAAGAGTTGAAAATCCGTTTTCACAGAGGTATCTAGAAAAGAAATTTCAACTACCAGTCAAATTTTCCAAGAGTTTCGTGGCCCTCCTGGATGAGCCTCGCGGCCCCCTTGCCGGTCACGGACCCCCGGTTGGAAACCACTGATTTAGGTCACCGTCACTTACCGGATCGGCGAAATCCTCAACCTCACGGAGCTGGACGTATGGTGATGGGTTCCATCGAAAGTCAATATAGCTGACGCGATGACAAAGTGGGTGAAAAAGCATAGCTTGTGTTCTGAATTCTGATCGCCCGTGGTTTCGTAGTCCAGACTTCCTCTACCAATCGGAGGAGAAGTAGCCGAAGCAGGATAGAATCACACCGAAAGTGCCCCCGATGGGGGATGTACAGCGCTTTTCGAGATGGAAGGTGTTTCAGACGATAACGAGGGAAGCATCAAAAAGCTGAGACATACCTATCTATGGAGATCAACGCAGGCGGAGGCCTTTATGAACGAGGTCAAAGCGTTGAGGAAGAATCGGGAACTCTCAAGCGGCGGCTGGCGACCAATAGAGAAGTGCAGTCTGAGTCCATTCCTAGATGAGTAAGAGGTCTTACGAACCGGTTACCGACAAGCTACTCAAGCACGATCACCAGTAGGTTGCACATGGGAACATAGAAACTGCCGTCAACGAACTGCGACAGCGATTCAGCATCCCCAGTGTGTGGACGAGATTTAAGCAGATTGTTAAAGCCTGCGTCTGGTGTAAAGTGGAGAAGTGCCAGTCGCAGAGCCCACGCATGGCTTCGCTGCTAAAGTCACGCGTCACGTCGAATTTGCTCCCGTTCAGCCACACCGGCATAGATTATTGTGGACTCTTCAGGGGCCCCGTTGAACCCCGTTGGAAGTAGATCACAGCTTGACGACACAATCGTGTTTAATGGCTATTCGACGTTTCGTGCGTCGTAGAGGAGTTCTATTTCGATAACGGGCCGAACTTCCAAGCAGCCAACAAAGAATTTATGAAGCAGATAACAATGGATCTTTAAGACGCCTTCACCGATGCCAGAACTCGGTGGAACTTCAGGTCGCCAAGCGCACCGCACGTGGGCGGGTTTGGGATCTCTCACGACTGCACTGCGCGTTCTCAACGATGGGCGAAAGCTGACCGAAGAAATTCTGCTGAATACACTTTCGGAAGCGGAAGATTTGATCAACTCCCGCCCTCTATCGTACGTATCGTTTAAGCCAGGAGTGGATGGAGCCTTGACGCCGAATTACTTCATTCGTGGCGTTTTTGCACAGGTGGAACATGCCGCTCAACCGACAAGCGAAACAGAAGCTCTACGAAAACGTTACAAGCGGTCGCAATCACTAGCGGACGCGCTGTGAAAACCACCCACCAGAGAGAAACCATCAACCAGAGGATGAAAAATCACCGCCACTAAGTGGTGGGGACTAGGAGTCTACGTAGCGGAAGAATTGGCATCGTAGTCGAAACTGCCTAAGACTCGGATGGAAGGAACAGGCAAACGGTAGTCAGAGCTGCCAAGGGTGAATCAAGCGGCCAGTGGTGAAGCTCGCAGTGCTACATTACTTCATTTTTCTTGAACCCGAATCTCCCTGGGACGCCGTTATGCATTGCTTCAGGGAGAAGAGCGAGTATGATTAGTACAACCCCTTATTATGAATTGACTTAGCTGACTTCGTAGAGGCAAGGTAAGCCTTCACTGGCATTTCGATGGCTGTTCCGTCGATAGATGCTTTGCAGCGTGAGAACGATCTGGGGAGCAGCCATGATGACTGCTCTCCATGTGCTCTCGTCATCCACATCCTCCTCACTATGTTTTCCGTCATGCACATCCTCTCCACTATGTTTTCCGAAGTATTATCCGGCCCGCTCACTGTCAACATTGAGCTCGTCACTTGTGCGAAACATGGACAAACGAATAGCGCATGCTCACCGGTTTCATCCGCCCGCACGTTGTGTGCAAGTACTACCTAAAGTAGCCATGGCCTGACAGTATCTGTGTCAGGTGGAATTACCCAAGTAACACTCAAAACACGTTAGAAAAGAATTTACAATGACAGTAGTCATATAAGAGTACTAAGCGCAATTGCAAACTTGTATTGTTATATTCTTGTTCTCGAGATGTTCTTTTATAGCATATTGTGTTTCATAGACTATTGAAAATAAACTGCCGCTGCTTGTCCGTAACTTGTGTTTATGATATGATCAAAACTGCACAGAAAACAACTTAAAATACATCATTTGCGAGAAGTTGTTTGTCACCAGTGATTCAAACACATTTCGAAAACATGCTCGTTTTTTCCTGGGTGTTTTTCAATAGCATGGATTAAACGAACAATAACTATTACATGAATGGCATTTATTCTTAAGTTGTCTTTCAGATGTTTGTACCATTAGAAAATCTGTGTAGGGATGCTTCCTCTGATTTACAATGGAGAAGCGTTTTAATAACAAAATAATAATTTTATTATTTGAATTTATGTTTTCTATAGTCATCCTGTTAATTTGGCAGCAGTACAATGTCAGAAAATGTAAATATATACAAAAAACTGTTTTCGTAGCAAACGGTCTAATTTTATGCCCAGTTGAATTAAGTGTTTTTAGCCGTTCATTGTTGTTTTTCACTAGCAAAATATGTTATTGTATCGAATATATGTCGAGCAACATATTTCCGATGAAATATCTGTAAGTTTCAATTAACCTTACCGTTATGCAAGTAGAAACGTTCTGTTGTTACATTTGGGGCATAACGCTTCCCGTAGCTCGGGGCAAAAGGACTGTTTGTAAAAAAATTTTTTGCTTACATTTCATCTCGTTTCCAGCAGTGTCCGGAAGTCCAATCGGCGGTCCTGGACCGTTGAACAGCTACGAATGATGCTAGAGGCAATCAAAAACGGTGTTACCAAAAACCATGCCGCTCGAGCGTATGGAATTTCGAAGAAAACTATTTTGCCATTATTTACCAGATGACAAAATGAGCCGTACTGCCCCAATATTGTGGTGCATTCTGCCCCGTTGATGGGGTGCATTTCACCTCATTTACATGGTGCTTCTTGCCCCTTTGTTGCGGTGCATTTTACCCCAGCAAGGGTGCATTTTTCCTCGATTGGTGACTTTTATAGATTTTTACACTCACCTATAAAAATGTGTGTTATGCATATTCTATAATGTTTTTAGCATCTGATGCGAGTTTGAACGAATAAATAGTGGTTTTCATGTTTTGATCAGTATATAACATTGGTTTTATCTCTCAGCTTTGACAATAATATACTCTGCTTTCGTTAACTGGTGCGTTTTACCCCAGGAACCCCTATAAAATGCCGGGACAGCCGCGCCTGTTCAATATTACACGCCTAATAATAATACTACGTACCTACAAAGTGCTTTTCGTATGATTGATCTTAGTATTCTGCAGCCAACGCAAAATTACTTGATCAAATTGTTATTAAAGTATTTGAACGATTTCAATAAAACTATTCGAGGTGGGTAGACATGTGCGATGAAAAGATAAACAAAACGCTTGCAGTGCAACCAATATCACCTCACTTTTTGTTGCCGTATATCTAACAATGTTTTCTAGTTTTGTTATATTTTAAGTCTAGATAACGTTGAAACAATTCGAAAACAATTTTAATATTCAAGCTACAGAAACAATCAATTTTGAAAGGCTGTACATTGCTTTTTATAATCAATTTAAAATTAATTAGAAGTGCCATTGATGACACGATTGTCGATCTAGTTGCATTGCGCATAACACCACATTTGCGCATGCGCTGGGTAAATGTTGTCATAGCAACGCATTTGCGTATGCGCTTTGTTGTGGCAGATTCTGACCCACGAATGCGCGAATTTCTTTATTCCACTCGTCTTAGTGACGGAGAGAATAGCATCCACCGTGGACCCACCTTTGCGGAAGCCGAACTGGTTGCTTGACAGCCCGGTATCACCCTCTCAAGCCACAGATTGGTCTATATGCCGATGGGTCACCTGGTGGTTTCCCGGCCTTCGGTAGTAATACCAGTCTCTGTTTCTTCCACTTATCCGGGAAGAGGCAGACGTCTAAGCATTTCTGTATGACCGCCCTGAACAACCCGGGGCTACCTTTATGCACATCTGTTCAACTGAAGAACCAAAAATGAGACAAAATCTTTTTATTTTAAGTATCGACATCTAGCGGTGGAGAGAATGCATTTTACACTCGAAATTTTATTACGCTTATATTCCATTCATTCAACAAAAGGACTGTATGAGGTCTCGCCGCTTTTTCGCCTAGAGAATTCTTTGTTCTCCCCGGTACTTGTATAGCGAGGGTGCCTTTCATGATAATCGCACAGTACCACCCGCATACGTGCAACGGTTTTTATGTAGATATATTTTTAATAAATTTCATTGTTGCCCAAGTTGAAAACTGAATATCTTGACTAACGACAATCATTTTTTTACATTGTACCTAATGTCGTTAGCAGTGCTGCGTATAGCGCGTCTGATATGCATTACTTGCAATGTTAGGTATAAAAACGATACAAGAAAAAAATATTGTCGTTGGTCGAGAAATTCAGTTTCCAAGTCCAACGAAAATATTCAAGTAAATCAACTAACAGGTTAAAATAGTTTCAACAGCCGCGAGGTGTACGATCCAAGAAAATTTGTTAAACAATGTTTGAATGGTTGAAAGGTTTTCAATTTAATTTGTTCTAATGACGTTGATTGTGAATTGTTATTGAATTTCTGCTTTAAAAATCTCTTGAATGCGGTCCTGTCTTAACTTGATTTTGATGGATTCAACTATTCATGATCGCCTTTTCGCCTGGTCATTGAAGCAGAAAAAAATATTTTTTGGTGCATGCTCAAACTATTGGAGCGAACTGTTCGAACGATGCACTGTAAAATCAATGTAGGATGGAACAGCAAAAAATGAAAGCGAAAGCTTGGGCACCGATTTGCTGCAGAGTTTTGTTCGAAGATGCATATCTGTTCTGTGCTTTATGGCAGTCTTAATAACCAGGTTCGGGATTCCGTCTGGTAGTTTGCGATCTCAATGAGTTCACCGTTCGTTACCTTTGCCGCTTCCTCGACCTCTCGCTGCTGTCGTCACTCGCTATTTGTGGTGACTCAGCAACTGGAGCCCAGGGGTTTGGCTCGTGGTAAGGGAAAAGTCCCTCAATAATCCGTCCCAACATCGCTGGTGATTGCTCTGCCGGGGTTGACGAGTCTGTGGTCTTGGCTACCCTATAAGCAAAGTGTGCGCGGTTAAAAAACGGTACCCCGGTACGGATATCGTGCGACACTTTGTGGACGCCGGATATGTCCGTTTCGGCATCTATAATTTCTTGGCACTATTGGACAAGAATCAAAGCATCGAAAGAAAACCCGGTTCCGAGCGGCCGACGAACCTGAGCGATAAGAAGCTCCAAAAGATCCTGAAATGGAAGACAGAGGTCAGGAGGTTGGTGCCACCGGGTAAACTGTGAAAATTTCCTGGCGAACATGAATGGCAACGACTGGCAGGGCATTTCGTATTTTACTTCCTCTACGAAGGAATTGAGCTCCTAGGTGAAGACAATCAACGAGAAGGGAACGTAAAAGCCGCTCTTCTTTCACTTCGTACTGGTCGTAAACGGGGGCATTGCCGGCCTGCCGAAAGCTGCGTCGTTTATCAGAAATATCATAAGGGAAAAGAAAGAACTTAAATACTTGCCTACACGCATGTTTCGTCCACCATGGCGATTGTTCCTGTTAACTGCCGGAAGGCTACCCATGAACCTTCCCTATTTCTAACTACCCACCCGGAAGGTTCCTCACGGAGGAGCAACTACGAAATGTGCGGTCGATCAAGCCCAAGATATATTCAACGGAAATTGACGCACACGTTTGAGGATTGATCTCTAAAATAAAATGTTTTGTAGGCTAAATACTTAAGAAAAAGATTTTCAGTGGATGTACAAAGTTATCGAAGTAAAACGTGTACTATTTTCCATCAAAAATATGGCTCAAGACGACGTTACTGTAAGTAGCATGAGCCACGAAGTTGGAAGTTTGAACATTGATTTACTTTAGTAACCGGCAAATGTATTATTCATTTAATTTGATTTTGCAACGGAAACAAAGTTATTGATTACAATATAAAGTTCAGCTGGTAATCACGATAAAAACTGCTATTGCCAACAAAAAGATTGAAATAATATTTGGAGCGCGTTACCGTGCTGGGTTGTCATTGTCTTCCGCCGTGATCTGGTTGCATTCAAGCGAAAAAGTTTATTAAATGAAACTCAAACATTTGTACCCCTCACCGTTTGACACTTATTGTCAACAAAGGTCTCGCATCGAGTACACGCTGCTGTATTTATTTAAACTGATGAAAACGAGCATGCTTCCATCAATCATTCACTGTATGCGACAGGTTGAGGTTTACTTCTATCCTGGGCAGCAAAAAGTACTGCATCCTGTTTGAGCATTATTTCGATCCGCACATTGAGGGGGGAATTCAAACTACCCCGCTTTGGATGACAGCCCTGTCTGTCTAGCCAATGGTCGGTTGAAATTAATCAAATTGCAACCGCGAGGTTCACGCTGCTAAATACTACCCCTACTGCGGTGGGCTCGAGTAATTACCGGACTCAAAAAATCACAGGATTATCACATTATCCACTCGTGATCCTCTGCAAAGCTAATTGAATATGATATGAGTGGAAATTTGAATGTCTGCTTGGTAGAATGTGTGGCATGGAAAATCCCTGGGGTTGAATATTAGATTAATTGATTGAGCAGATTTCGCAGAAGGGTGTTTCCAACATGTACGCGACTTACTTGTGTATGATGTTCGAAAAAGGAATCATTGGATTATTTGAGAGTAACGTTTTGAGCAATTATTGCAAAATTGTTGAACTTTGACTGTCCTTAAAAATGTTATTACCATCTACACAATTGCCAAACACCTACGCATTGTAGCCAAATTTGGCCAATTCAAAAGTGCAACCGAATCGGCAGTCCTGTCCAGAACCACCAACAAATACCAGTCTAAACGTGTCGAAAGGCTCCGCCATCATTTGTTCTGGTCCATGCAGCATTTGTCGGTAACTATTCAACACACATACGGTAATTAATTATATGGCACTTGCCGGGGCACGCCGCGTGGAGACGCAATTTGCATTTGCAACAATAACGCTTCGCTTCGTCGTCGTCCGTCGTGTCGTTCAGTAGTAGCCCCGTCCGTGATGGGAGCCATGATGTTACGTAACGTTCGAATGGCAGCCGACTTTCTGTATCTATCTGAAAATTGAACATAATCCCAGCCAACAAACTTGACATTAGGCAAATTAGATCAAGTGCAACTCTGGCTCATTTGCTGGCTCGACGCTGCAGTTCGGGATTGCGTGTGCAACAAGCGCATCGTCATGTGAACTGTTATTGCTAAATACCACGAGATGACCGGAGCACGTTTGGGATGCTCAGTAGAGGGAAAATTAGATAGCAACAGACACCATCAGCATCTGTTATGAGATCTTGACGAGAATCATACAATAATGGCTTCAACAGTTATGGGAGCGGAAGAAAAACGTTTTTTCGTGATTGTTACATTTCAAGTTAATTTGTAACATTTCCACTGTTGATTTATATCATTGCATAGACTACTTTTCCACACTCAAAAATATCACATCTGTAGACATACTTCAAGCTCTATCGCATAACCAGATATACTCTTGAAAACACTCACTTTCCATGCAAACGTCTGTAGTAATTAGAACTGGTTTATACATGAATTAGACTAACTGTATGTGTTGTAACCTCGTGACAGGAACAGCATAACCGTACGATTATTTCGATGCTCCGGATCCATAGCGCCAGCAGGAACTCGTAACTCAGGAGCCCACTTCAGAGAGAGAGAGAGAGAGAGAGCTGTCTGCTTGACCGTTTCCGCTCGAGTGCCTGCCATTGACCGAGGCCTACGACTGACCTGATTAGTATGCTACGTACGTACGCTGGCGACACACCCACAATCACATTTGTCAAGTCACAAGTGGCGATCGGATTCCATTCCCGTTGGGAAGACTCTTCAGATCAACTCCTGTTTTCCGGACGGCGTTGGCGGTCAATCCGCACGCGGTCAATAGGCTGAGAACGATGGCACCAGGCTATTAGCAGTGAACCGAAGAGTGTTTGTGTGCTTCGTACATACCACACCGTAGAGCACTTGATAGTGCTCTCAGGATTGCTGTTTGGTTCGCCAGTGAGGCTCTGGTCGAAACAATTTAGTTTAATTTAATTGGAATTAATATGCTTCCTTACCGGGCGCCGGGATGCTTTCGTGACTTTGTAGGAACTGCACTTACTAGGGACGATATGCGTTGTGTAGAGAATTTAAATAAAATGTTAATTAACAATTTTGTTTCTGGTTCATCCAAATTTTCAATTCAAGCAACGAAATGCAAGTCATGACAATATTTTATTGTTTACCATCGGGGTTAGACCATTGTTTGTTTCTGATATACGAAAAGGTTTCAACACCTTATAGCCAGGGCTTAATAAACACATTTTTGCTTTATTCACCGAGCTATTTTTAACTTGCAAAATGTTGACTCTTGACGTATTCATTTTTCATTTAAAAAAGTAATTATAAATCAAAATGATTTTAGCAAGGGGTTACCAGATCTTTTCTTCCACGGAGCACTTTCTCAAGCCAATATATTTGGCGGAACACCTGCATATTGTAAGTTGCAATCAGCATGAAAATTGAAGAAGTTTTTCCCCACCAAATATTTCGGTTTAAAAAAGTGTTCTGCCGAGTAAAAGACTGAGAACACTGACAGCAAAAATTATTTTTTGAAGTTGGTTTTTGTTTTCGGTTTTGTGGAGCACGATCTGGAAATCCCTGATTCAAGCTACTTTCTGTTTGTATAAGAGCGTTTCTGGTTAGGAGCGGACCACATGTTTGAATGAAATTGCTGCAAATGATTCAAGTTATGTTTGTTTGGAAGCCCATTGTTAGGTATGAGAAATACGTTATATACGTCAAAACTTGGCCCATCAAATTAAACAAACTTTCCGGTGCCACTATTATGACACACCAATAGCACTTTTTAGCGCCCCAAAATTATGTAATCGAAGAAGTTAATATTTTTCAACAACTCGCCAGAACGTTGCTGATAGTGATAAAACTATAGTAGTCCTACGTCAACGCGGGCGTATCTTGAAAACCACCCTCCTACTATTGTTTCAGTACAATCGTTAATCGTTCGAGTTCAGTGTACCATTGTTGATTATTTGGAGATTTGTATCGCATAGTTTTATAGAATCGAGCTACTTATTAAAAACAACAAAGTAAATAAAGTTCAGAAATCAGAAGAAAGAATTATAGGTTTCCATTAAACTCTAGTAGAAGTTTGAGAAGTAAATATTGAAAATATTACTAGTCCGTACATTACATATACGTATTTCATCATCAGTCATTAAGTGGACTGGTAAAGAGCAAAGCGTAAATCCTGTTTTTCATTTGTAGTAGGTAAAAATTGATATATAGCCCTCTTAATTGGAGTATTGTAAGTAGTGAATTATGCGGTCGGTTGTTTACCGTACCATGTCCAGAATTTGTGGGAAGAAGATTGAAAAGCCATACGGGGTAGTTACCTGCGTATTTGTTAAGAAGCGTGGATCAGTGTTGTTTAGAAATTTCTAATCTTTCTGCCTTCGTTACTTTTTGGTTATTATTTTTTGTGTCTATTGCTCGGTCACAAGACACAAAAAGTAATAAAATGTTGCTCAAAAGTAACAAAATTTTCTCCGTTTGCGTTGGGTGTACATCAGGGATGTTACGGATGTGATTTTTCAGACATCTGCAGATGCGGATGCGAATGCGGATATGTGATTACGGATGCAGATGTTGATGCGGATTCGCGGATGCGGATGCGAATATCCGTAGCATCTCTTGTGTTATATTTTGCTTTTTTCACACAACCATGCCCCTCTCCAGTGCAAAAGTTATTTGGGCGAGCAGTAAATACACCAAGGAAAATTTTTCTGCAAAATTTCATGAAGCGATATTTTTTTTCAATATCCGCATGGTATGATGCGGCTGCGGATGCAAATGCGGATGTCAATTTTCATGCGGATGTTCCGCATTTGCGGATGCGGATATCCGTTACATCCCTAGTGTACATACAACCATCATCAGTGCGTACGTGATCTGCCACTGCCACTGTCTAAACTGTTTAAAGTCTATCTTGACATTAGTTTCATCAGAATAAATTCTTAAATTCCTGTTCCATGAATCAAACTTCGTCAGCATCTTCACGTATAACTTTCGCGATCGCTGTCTGACCGACTAGTTTTGCTTATCGTCACGATTTAGAGTCACCACTGTTTTGTAAGTGGACAGCTCGGTTCGTTTTGTAGCTTGATTCACAGTTGTAGACGGCACTTCCAGCTTGCTTGCAACATCTCGGACAGAAAGGTCGAGATTCTGCTTGAAACTGCTATCCACTCTTATCGCCGTTTTGTTACCTTTGGATTTCGTTTCCCCTTGACCCTGTTCTGGCAGTCGACAAACGTTTTCCAAATAGGTAATAAAACGTTAGCGACGATTGATTTGGCCACATTCAACAATTTTACCAACTTGGCGTGCGTGTAGTTCGGATTTCCGCGATGCGCGAGCAAAATTTACTTCTCTTGGTTCGATATCATTTGCCCAACTTAAGGGCAAATGTCAAATTCAAGCATGAGGCATGATACTATACACACACATCATTAAAATAAGGGGTGTTCAGGCTTAATTTTTTAACCCTATCCCCGCGGAGAGAAATCAGTTTTTACATCGAAAATTGACATTTAAACTCATATTACTCACCAACCGCATGCATAATTGGCACAAACTATATTGCATGTTGAAGATCAATCTGTTATCTAACTGCTTAGAACATTTTCATCGTTAGAAGTTTCAAGTATATTTGTTAAATTGTTATTAAAGTTTATATGTCAGGGGATGCCATATGGCATCACCCGCGGGGAATAGGTTAATACACAATGAAATTAATACGGCGAACTGAAGTTCATCAATTTCTGATCGTAACACTCTTTAGGTGTCTCAGCTTATTCATCATATCAACGGATTTGTTCATGCGCATAGTTTACTCCCATAACGGGCAGTTTTCCACAGATCTCGCATGCGCTATTGCAATTGTGCCCAGTATGTCTAATTCAGTGAACACCTCGATCACGTGGTTTCTACTTCACCGTTTACTCGAGCACATGATTTCTAGAGAAACATTTCAAAAGGTCCTATCTGCTTTGATCGATTTTTTATCGATCATTTTCATTCTATCACCACAACTTATCAAACACCTTTTATGACATGGTATTTGCACAAGTTGATAGCGGAGGGATCACTCTAGCCTTCTGAACGAAAACCACGCTTGGGAGAGTTACTAAACCTGAACCATTACCAAAATCAAAAGACGCTCTGGAAAAACGATGAAAGCAGATAGGACCATTTGAAATGTTTATCTATGATTATGAAATCACTGGAAAAACAACGCGTTTGAATTTTTGTTTTAGGTACAACTGCCAATTATTCGCGTTCAGCGTTTGGTCGTTGTGAAAGGTTTGGTTCGCTTTTTACAAAATTAACCTATTCAAAAATTCGTGAACACTCAACTAACGATAGCTTCTTCCCATAATACTTGTGGATGATGCCACCAGCCCGTTCGTTCCTGAAATTCCTCAATTGATTGATAGAACGTTGCCAGCTACTCTATTGACCATTTGACAGTAACATCAGAAAGGGAGTTACACACGCAAGACGATGTACTACTCCCAGGAATTATTTCTTCGATTCTCGCAGCTGATTATGATCAATTACGGTTATCACACGGGTGATCAAATATGCTATACTACGATTCCTGAGATTCCTACGAATTGGCTGACTCAAAAATAATTAAACATTTCTCAATCTGAACCCCGGTCCGGTCTATTCTTACACTTCAAGCGAATGGTGGATTGATCTGTTAAGTTTTTTTTGTCAAATTTTCAACTGACGAACCGACAACGATATTTATGCTTAGGATTTGATGAATTGCCAATTGCGAAACATGTGTTAACACTCGTCATATAAACATCGCCAGTACGTTTCGAGTCAATTACCTAAAGGGAATCAGGCAGGGCAGGAGTAGGATCAGATGGTTGTTCCTGACTTGCGCCGGTCGGTAGAGTCATAGTTGCTCATAAGGCGCTATGATTGCTTACCCTAGCCATGACCTCACTGCTTCGGCATAGTCCACCATGGCACCACATAAGCTACTACTCCACCATGGACAAGGATAGCGGCTGGAAGGGGGGCCATTTAACATCAAGATAAACGCAATCAAAATGAAAGAGACTAGTGCGGAGGGATTACAAAATCCGCTGGCTTCGAAGAAGAAGGCGGAGACGGATGCGGCGAATCTGGAGGTGGAAAAACGGCGAATCCGTCCGTGTCCAGACCAGACATTTCGGTAGATGGTCCTTTGCTAGTCAAGGCCGTCGAAAGATGTATGGACACGCGGCCGAGAGTAGCAGCGCTGTCCGAACAACTCGACGCAATTATCGTGTGAGAACAGGCGGAACATCGCTGGGGACCTGAAGCAGAGCCTCCTCCTGCTTCGGAACACCATTGACGAAGCCAGGAAAAAGTACGAAGAACTCGTAGCCCGAGTGAAGGTGGCCGAGAAAGCGACCAGGACCAGGAGGGCGACTGCATCCAAAGAGTTGCAGACAGACGGCTCCTCGTTCGCGGCGGTTTGCTCTACGGGGCAGGTCGCTAAGCAAACGAGGCAGTCCCCGGGGGAAGCGGCCCCCGGGAACACCAAAAAACGGTTGGTCCTGATACTCCCACGGGATAACACACCAACCAGGTCAAGGTCCATCGAGAAACCGGCTGAGCCGGGCAACCCTTGGACTACCGTAAAGGGTAGGAAGCCTCTGGAAGCTGCGACGCGCCAAGATGGAGGAGCGGCCAGAGAATCAAAAAAGGTCGAAAAGGCGCGGAGCAGGGGCGATACCCTCATACTCAAAACGGACGGGTCCAAGTACTCGGAAGACTTGAAGAAGATGAGGGGGGAAACCCAGCTTATGGATCAGGGGGCGGATGTGCGGAATATCCGCCGATCTCGCACTGGCGGGATGATAATTGAGCTCCGGAAGGACGCCAAGAACAAGGGGGCTACCTACAAAACGGTAGCTGAAAAGGTCCTAGGGAAGGAGGTGCAAGTGCGGGCACTCACCTCAGAGGTGACTCTCCAGCTTAACCTGGACGAAATCACTGAGGGGTGCGACATTGTACAAACCCTCAAAGCGAAGTGCGGGGTGGAGGTGGCTAAGGAATCAATCCGCCTCCGCAATGATCCGGCGGGGACCCAGGTAACTACCTTCTGACCACCGCCAATGGACGCTAACCTGGTCCTGAAAGAAGGCAAGTTGAAGGTCGGCTGGTTCAGCAACCAGACATCTGCTTCCGGTGCTTTGAGGAAGGACATGGACCTGCAAAGGGCCCGACAGGAGCCAGTTGTGCAGGCGATGTGGAGGTGCAGGCCATAAAGCGAAGGACTGTGGGGAGTCGCCCAAGTGTATGGTATGTTCCGGGAAACGGGACGCCAAACATTTTATGGGAGTCCTCAGGTGTCCAGTCGGTAAGCCGGCTGCGAAACCACAGGCGTAACGGTGACACAACTGAACCTGAACCATTGCTTCGGGGCCCAGCAGCTGCTACACCAAGCAGCCACTGAGTCCTTGTCAGACATCGCCATCATATCAGACCTCTACCGCATCCCACCCGGAAACGGTAGTTGCTGTACTATCGCGGGCGTGCGACGCCACCATGCCTGGGACTCCCCAACCTAGGAATGGGAAGCCACTGGTTTACTGATGGACGGACGCGATAGCCGACCTTCGCAGTGCGTGCCTCCGGGCAAGACGGAGGATGCAGCGTGCGCGAAACGAAGAAGAGAGAAAACAGAGCGCCGGGCAGCACTCAGTTTTGCAAGATCGATGCCAAAGAGTGCGATAAAGGCCAGCAAGAGGGCCTGCTTCGATAGGCTATGTGCGATTGCCAATACAAATCCGTGGGGTGACGCCTACATGATCGTATTGGCCAAGACTAAAGGCGCGCTGGTGCCTGCAGAGCGATCACCAGCGATGATGGAGCGTATCGTCGAGGGACTCTTTCCGCGCCACGAGCCAAGCCCTTGGCCTCCGGCGGTCTAGTCTCACGTCCGACCTGGCGATCAGGCTGGCGATAAAAACGGCCCCCGGACTGTTTAGGGCAGTCACGCAGAGGTGCCTGGATGACTGTCTCTTTCCGGACAGGTGGAAGCGGCAGAGACTGGTCTTATTGCCGAATGCTGGAAAACCGCTACAGGACCCATCGGCATATAGGCCTATCTGCCTGCTGGACACTGCGGGCGAGGATCATCCTCAACAAACTTGTTTGCTGATCACTTTTCTTCTGTGTTTGCCAATGGTTGTACAACACAGTCTGAAGCTGAATTAGCTGCAGCTGGTGTACCTGTTGGTGCTGTTGACATGGATATTTTCGAAATCACCCCTGCTATGGTCATTGCTGGTGCTAAGAAGTTGAAAAGCTCCTACTCTCCTGGTCCCGACAGCGTTCCAGCTATTATTTTCTGTCGCTGCGCTACTGCTCTTGCCGTGCCCCTCAGTCGGATTTTTACTAAATCGTTTGAACAACGCTGTGGAAACAATCTTTCATGTTTCCGATACACAAGAAGGGAGACAAACGTGACGTAAGGAACTATAGAAGAATAACCAGCCTTTCTGCCGGATCTAAGCTCTTCGAAATCATCGTCCACAGTGTTATTCTAAACTGCACCAGAAGCTATATTTCAGTTGATCAGGAAGGGTTCATGCCGGGTCGTTCATTGTCGACCAACTTGAACGAATTCACAAGCACCTGTATCTCACAGATGGAAGCTGGATCGCAAATTGACACTGTTTATACAGATATTAAGGCCGCTTTTGACACAGTTGATCATCGAATACTTTTACATAAGCTTTCTAAGCTCGGTATGTCTGAGAGACTAACTTCTTGGCTGAGCTCGTATCTTTTAGGCCGCACCTTGAGTATTAAGCTGGATTCCGCAGTTTCACGGACATTTAGCAACACTTCCGGAGTCCCTCAGGGCAGTAATCTTGGTCCACTGCTGTTTGCTGTATACTTCAATGACATTGCCATTTTGCTAGGAGCCGGGTGCGTATTGGTATCCAAAGTCTCGAAACAACTTGGTTTCATCACCAAAATTGCTCGAGACTTTACAGATCCATACTGCTTGAAAGCATTGTATTGTGCATTAGTTCGGCCAATCCTTGAAAATGCCTGCATCATCTGGAATCCTTATAACCTGTGCTGGAAAAACAGAATAGAACGCGTTCAACGAAGGTTTGTTCGTATCGCTCTGAGACATTTACCCTGGAGTAGACCCAATAATCTTCCCTGCTACGAAGACCGTTGTAAGCTGTTGGATTTGGATACACTGGAGAGTCGGCGAAAGATTCAACAAGCTACCTTTTTAGCCAAGCTGCTGAACAATGAACTTGATGCCCCGGTTTTACTTTTTCACCTTGATTTTCGAGCACCAAGTAGACTGCTTCGTTCGTCAAACTTACTGACAACTAGGTCTCATCGGACCTTGTACGGCTTTTTTGAACCACTGACGTCATGCATCCGTACCTTCTCGTTGGTCGAAGATTTATTCGATTTCGGAAATGTTTCCTCACGTGCTTTTGGCAGAATAATCTCAAGGTCTGGGATGTTGCAATAGTTTTAGATTTAAGATTTTCATGTAGATAATATCAAAATTGTCAGATGAATCGACCAAAATACAAATACAAATACAAACTGGTGAGGTACACGGAGGGTGTACACGGTCTGACAAGTAACCAGTTCGGCTTCCGGAAGGGCAGGTCCACGCTTGATGCAATCTCTTTCGTCACCAAGACGGCGGAGGTAGCAATCCAGCGCAAGAGAAGGGGAATACGCTATTGCGCAATCGGCACGCTCGACGTGAAGAATGCGTTCAATAGTGCCAGTTGGGACTCCATATCGCTCGCGCTCAGGAGCTCATTGTGTCTTCCTGATTCGCACAAATGTTGCACAAAAAACGCACAACAAATGTGTGAAACGCATAACGCAACAGTTGTACTGCGAATACATTGACATAGAATGAAATTCCAATAGTTTTCGACTATCATATTGACGATCAGAAACATGAGAGAGTGGATCACATTAACGGAGTTTTATTGGACACGAAACTTTCTTTTAATTTGCATCGCTCGAACATCATTGCTAAAGCCACACGTCAGCTTGGCTTCATCTCCAAAATAGCTCGTGATTTCAACGACCCTTACTGCTTGTAAGCATTGTATTGCTCATTGGTTCGGCCCATTCTCGAATACGCAAGCATGGTTTGGTGCCCTAATCAACTGGTATGGACTATTCGTATCGAACGTGTGCAAAAGAGGTTCATCCGTTTTGCATTGAGAAACTTGCCTTGGCGTGATCCAATTACCCTGGCTCCTTATCCTGATCGCTGTCGTCTGCTTGGACTTGACACTCTTGATCGACGCAGGAAAATTGAGCAAGCGCTTTTCGTTGCTAAAATTATTAATGGTGAAATCGACTCCCCGAAACTTTTGTCACTGTTAAACTTTCGTGCTTCGCAACTCAGTCTACGATCTACTGGTTTGCTACAACCTAGTTTTCATCGCACTACGTTTGGATACAATGAACCTCTAGCCTCCTGCATTCGTACATTCCTTAAGGTGGAAGACCTTCACGATTTTGGTGTGCCGTCATATAAGTTTAGGCAACTACTTGTTAAATGTAGATTATTTTAAACGATTTTGACAATCATTCATGTAAACCTAGCTTAGATGAATTATATGCAAATACAAATACAAATACAAATCAGAATATGTATCATGTACCGACACTTTATTTCACTTTATTTCTTTATTTCTTTAGTGCAAGCAGCAAACAACAACTTGTGAACTCACTAGATTTAAATAGCTATAATACTCGATCGATTTATCTCGATGGATTTGGTCATTAAAAAGTATCACTGAATGATTTGCAAAAAAAAAAAACGAAACAAAATTCTGTTCACAACATTTTGAAATCAACGCTAGCTTCACCGCAAAACTAGCAAAACCCTCTATTCCACAAACCCGCAAAAGCGTTGATGATTTTTTATGGCAACACTTGTAAATTGTGAATAATTATTATTTGTCATTCTGTGCACGCGCTTTTTTCTCAAGCGACGAGAGAAATTTCTCTCTCGCTCGTAGAATTTCCATGTATGTACGACAAGACTAGACACGTCACATACAGTTTGCAGGTTACTCTTTCGCTTCTCTTTCGGTTCGGATTGCGACGCGCAAGGCGATATCTCGTTGCTTCACGAAATGAGCGAGACACCCGTGCTGTACATACTTGATACCAGTGTTGTTAGTCTCACTCATACTGTTGGTTCGTGCTTGCTGCTATTCAGAGGAATGCGTGAAGAAGAAAAAGTATCTCGAAAGCGTGTGTGCAAAAGACTTGAAAAGCGTAGCATATGTCTCGTCCTCAAGCAGAAAGGAGGAGAATGGTTTTGCTTCTCGCTCGCTTTGCAATGCTGCTTGATACCAGTTGAAACTGTTTAGGTGTAGTAGTTTGGAGCTACCAAATACATTGGAGAAACGCTAGAGCATTAATTGCGTTATGCCCAACACGCAATCATTGTACTGGTTCCGAATTACATCAACAATTGCGCTAAAAACGCACAATTTTGTACTGGTTTCGCACCATCCAACTTTTGCGTGAATATTCTGGAAAATTATTTCCGGAATCGAGTACTTGTTTACGACACGGAGGAGGGTCAGAAGTGCGTCCCAATCACCGCAGGAGTTCCGCATGGTTCTTTCCTGGGTCCGGTGTTGTGAAATGTCATGTATGACGGAGTGTTAAAACTCAAGTTCTCTGTAGGGGTTGGGATCGTCGGCTTTGCAGGGAGTCGAGTTGACGGTTGCGCACTGTATACGCAAGGTCGAGGACTGGATGCGCTGCAGGAAACTGGAGCTCACGCATCATAAGACGGAGGTCACGGTTGTGAACAACCGTAAATCGGAGCAACAGGCGGTGGTCAGAGTCGGAGACTGCACCATCACCTTAAAGCGATCTCTGAAGCTCTTGTGGGTTATGGTGGACGACAAGCTCACGTTCGGGAGTCACCTCGACTATGCCTGTAAGAGGGCCTCATCGACTATTGTAGCACTATCCCGTATGATGTCCAATAGCTCAGCGGTTCATAGCAGCAAACGAAGACTTCTTGCCAGTGTGGTTTCGTTCATTCTTGGGTATGGCGGGCCAGTGTGGTCCAAAGCGCTAGGTATTAACAGTTATCGCGGTGAACTGGAAAGTACCTACAGGCCTGTGCGGCCGCCTCCCAGATTGTCCTGGAGCTGCAACGTGTGTGGCGGGTCAGTTTTAGTGGGTCGGGACAGGGACCAGTGGGTGTCTGGGGAAGTGTAACTACCCAAGCTTCTCTCCCCTAGTCTCACCCCCACTCTCTGAGTTCTCTTCTCAGGTGTCTGTTCGCTGATTTCTCAGCCACTTAAAAAAAAGGCAGGTTTCATCTCTAAGACTCATATATTTCCGACTTGAAAGGTTCTCAACACAAATAAAAACCAGCAACACTAAAAGTTGATCACAAAAGAGGCGAGAAAATGGTATCAAACTTTGTACGTACAAGCCGATAGCTGTGATTGGGAGGACTTGCGAAGATTTTCTTTGTAACATGCACTGCTCTTAGCGCTGTGTAACTGTGTTTTGTTTATTTCTTTTCCATGTCGGTCGGTGTGGATTACAGTAGCGCGGCGACAAGACAGACAGACTGAAAGTGGCAAGTGAAGTTGTGAGATAAGCTCGAAAAGAATGCGGAACTTTGTCACACACCCACAGGCATGGTGATTTTACAGAGAACAATGACGGGGAATGATGGCACGGAAACGGTAGCTGCTTCAGCCGTCTTCAGATTCAATAAAACTGTAAGAAAGGCAATTGCTTTTTGTTTGACTGCTGAACTGGTGTGATGTAAACAGAGGAGGATATTAGGGCCTGCTCATCAAAGGATTTAAGTACGTTAGCTGTCTGAGCTGAGTGCGAAAGACGTCACCTTTTGTTCGCAGCAAGAATTTAATAATCCAAACCAATGCACAACAAGACCAAATGCAATTTTACTGTCTCCCGTCATCTACACAAAAAGGTAGGAGCATTCATTCTCCACTGAGCAGCGCTTGCGGGAACAAAGACTAAATAAATTCAATTAAGCGAACGCTAATTAAATTGAAATCAGTCTGTTTTTACCTTAGCTACTATTACTTTGAAGTTAGTTAGCCATGGCGATATGGGTATACAGCCACAATGCATTGTGTTTCTTGTCAAAGGGACGCATTTTAATGAGGCTTTCTATTTAATGCTGTTGGGTATTAGTTCAATTCGAGGCGCAAAAAGGATGGAAAGTTTTATTAAATAGAAATCGATTTCAAAATAACACCTGAAACTGAAAATTTATTCGTTTTTCTCACGGAGTCAATTTATATGCATTGTATTGAAAATGCAGTACAAAATTACCACAGCTTCTGAGCCACCTTACTAATCAGGAACGAATTATAAAATAATTAGTTTCCTAATTGCGCTCGTTTGTCATTTGTATTGAACTGCAAACCAATTTTATCCACTCAAAATAAAACATATGCAAATCAATTCCATCGAAACACCAAACCATCAACGAGTCAACTCTCCTTCCAAGCAAACAAATCATAACTTTTCAAATTATAAACCTTTTATTTTTGCAAAACAAATTTACTCTGCTCGTAAAATATGGAACGAACGTTTCTTGTCGCTCGTTCTCGTTTCGAAATCTGCCAAGTCCATGGATGCAAGCCCACACGTCGCCACTTTTGAAGAAACTGCTCAACAAAATTCACAAACACTGGAGAAGAAAAATATTGACAGCCACTTTGCCGGCTGTGAACATTAATCTCTTCGATTGTTGATAGAGGGCATCGCTATAGTAAGCGAGGCGAAGTCGGGAGAAGGGAACATTTTGTGCAGAGGTGCTTCTCTGGCTCCGGAGGCTTGAGGAATGAATGTATGTTTTTGCACAAATCCTTATATGTTACCTGTTTTTTTCACTGTCGAACACCATGGATGAGATCTGTATTGGGAAGTCAGCCTCAAGGGTTCTAATGTTGTCAGTTCCTACTTCATAACTCATAAAAAAACAATAAATATAATAAATTAGGTAGGATTTAAATCGCAAAATTTATTCAATCAAAGAACTTCAAAACGCAGCTTAGGGCTATAAAAATCGGATTGTTGATTGCTCGATACATAATCTTTCAGAGCTCTCACTACTCGAAGGGTCATTAACAACTGACTCAAAATTAAAAATGATATGTTATAATTTGAAGGGTCTTTTACTGTTTCCGGCAAGCATTATTTCAAAACTCTGCAAGGTGGAACTCATGATAAAATCGGGAATCACATCCCCTCGATGCAAGAAGAGCACTAAACGTTGATTGCCTGTATCATTAACTGTGTGGACGAAGGTGCGTTTGACAGCTCTATACTCAGTTGACAGTTGACGCACCAGTGTCATTCAGCAACCCCGGCTGAAACCCATCGACCGGGCGAGTACTCGAGGAGACTATTGCACGGCACCAGCTGGCGTCGAAATGTATCAGCCCGAAAGCCCTCCAGTTTGACATCGGAAGGGATCATCTCGGTGGATTATTGCAACTGCTTTCAATCTGTGCGCTGAATATTTACCCGTTTCCGTGCAGCAGGCATATCGAGAGGCAAATATTTGTCCCGCTTGACGCTACTCTTCATTGGCATCCATTCAATGGCAGGCACTTCACTCATTGTGTGTGAGCAAACAACATGAGCTGTTGGAAAATTCACGCTCGTCTCCCTGATTGCTCTCGAGTGGACGGCAGCCGCCTGCTCGATCCCGATTGACATGTTTTCGAGAACAACGTATCGTATCATCAATCAACTCGATGATGGTTCGTATTGGATGAAATATGGTGGAACAGATGATAAAACGTTTCGGGTTTCAGTGAATTTATGCATAAAAATTTCTGCCAATAGTATTAATTGTTTTGTGAAAAATGACAACTTTTATCATATTTTCTCGAGCAGCAGCGCAGAACAAAATGAAAGCAGCCGAGTACGTGTAAATCACTGAAGTTAACTTCCCCAAAGGAGCACTGCATTCTCAGTACATTGCCCTCCGTCAACGCATTAAATTGGCCAATCTAATCCTCAATTGAAATGTTATCGATACCCCGCAACTGATCCGACTACGAATGACTTAGTTAGAATCGCGCACACACACAGGAGCGAAAAAAAAACGCTGAAAGCGTGCAGATGAGATCCCGCAAAGCCTCAAGACCAAATCCAGGCCATAAATTATTCAGCACGTAACTCTTCTGCCAGCACAGCAGAATCAACCTCAGCCGTTTTGAGGCCGGAAAAGTGTTCCACACTTCGACAGCCGTACGTCGTTGAGCCTAGTTGGATTTCGATTTACAGCTTCCTCCGCTTCAGGCGCCAGCCGGGAGTCAATTACATCGCAGCTACACACACTCCCTCTCTCTTACTGTCTGCCCTGGATGCTGCCGGATGCCGCCTACCCGCGAAGGAAATCAGATAAGGAACCGAACCTTGACTTGCAATCAACTCGTAGCAGCCATTAACCGATCAAAGAGGCAGGGTAAAGGTGGAAATTTATAGACGCTCAACCGGCAAAAGAAACCGTCGGAGAGTTGTTTTTTATGATAATCGAGGAGCGGATATCCTTCCAATCAGCTGACGGTTGAACTTTCGATTCGATCGATTGGGCTCAGCTCGCAGGTTAAATTTTTTTTCCTTATCGAAGCAACTCAACTTTACGATAATCTATTCCGGGGAGATTTGCACTTCAGCACGCATTTCGAAGAAAAGCAATAAAAAGAGAGTCATAAAAACTGAAAAAGGGCATTTCGGGAATCCGGTTTTGTTTTCTACGCCTGATGGAGACGCTTGGTGTTTTAGCTTCGTTGTGTAGAAGGGGAGCTCCATCATCCAACTCTAATCGGTTCGCCATCGAAACTAACGGGCCTACTCTAAACTTTGGCCCATTAATCTCAATTTGACGCGGTTTCGTGTCGATACTAAGCTCATCGTTCCATCTTTACGGTGAATGAGTTCTCCGCTTTTTTTTTTCTTCACATAACATTTATTTGACACGGCACAAATACAATTTAATGTTTAACGGCGCCAATTATATCTGATGACTTAAAAACTAAAGCAAATTTTTTATCCTCGCTGCCGACTACGAGCTGAAATTAAGTCTAACTTAAAACTAGCATGGGATTTCCAATCAGTGTTTTGTTGTTCAATGGTCGTCTGATAATCGTCGAATGGCATGTATGGATTCGTTCTGCTGAGCCACGATGTCTTGAGTTGGGACAGAGGCTCGTAGTCCTTGGGTCCTGGTTCTGTTGTGCGGGGTCTGGTTGCTGGTTTTGTGCTTAAGGTTCAAACGTGTTCTTGTCGTTTTGTTGGGTGTAGACGGAGGGGAACGGGACTAGACTGGGGCGTGGATGGATTTCAGGAAAACGTATATAAGGGACATGTAGGATAGGTCACGGCTCGCCAAGACATCACGAACAGGAACAGCCGGCTGTCTACCCTCGGCCTGCAGGGAAGCTATTAATTTAGACCTGGCGTCACGGTGTACAGGGCATGACCAAACCACATGCTCTATGTCGTGATAACCTTCACCACAGGCACAGATACCACTTTCCCCGAGCCCAACACGACGGAGGAGCGCGTCAAATCTATAGTGATTGGACATAAGCCGGGACATCACGCAAATGAAATCCCGACCTACATCCAACCCCTTGAACCACGGGTTCGTCGATACTTTGGGGATTATGGAATGTAACCACCTTCCCAATTCCCCTCTGGTCCAAGCATTTTGCCAACTGATGATCGTATTCTGACGTACAAGTGCGAAAAATTCATTAAAGGCAATTGGTCTTTCATAAATATCACCGTTTGTTGCGCCCACCTTAGCCAAAGAGTCCGCTTTCTCATTACCCGGTATCGAGCAGTGAGAAGGGACCCACGCTAAGGTAATCTGAGTAGATTTTTCGGATAAAGCACTCAGATGTTCCCGTATTTTCCCCAGGAAATACGGAGAGTGCTTAACATCTTTCATCGATCGGAGAGCCTCAATGGAACTGAGACTGTCCGTAAAGATGAAATAATGGTCCGTGGGCATTTTTTCGATAATCCCTAGGGTGTACTGAATTGCAGCTAATTCTGCGACGTAAACAGAAGCAGGATTATCGAGCTTATGGGAGACGGTTAAATTGTTATTGAAGATACCGAAGCCAGTGGACCCATCAAGAAGTGATCCGTCAGTGTAGTACATATTGTCGCAGTTGATGTTTCGATATTTATTGGAAAAAATTTTAGGGATCTGCTGCACGCGTAAATGATCCGGGATTCCACGAGTTTCTTCTATCATGGATGTATCGAAAAACACAGTAGAATCAGAAGTATTTGATAAGTCGACACGATTTGGAATATTCGAAGAAGGGTTAATATTTTGGGACATGTGATTGAAATACAATGTCATAAAACGGGTTTGAGAATTAAGTTCGATTAACCTTTCAAAATTTTCAATCACGGGACGGTTCAAGACCTCACATTTGATTAGAATACGAGAAGACAGGCTCCAGAAGCGGTTTTTCAATGGTAGTACTCCAGCTAAAACCTCCAAACTCATCGTATGGGTCGACTGCATGCAACCTAAGGCGATACGCAAACAACGATATTGTATTCGCTCCAGTTTGATCAAATGTGTGTTTGCTGCGGAGCGGAAGCAGAAACACCCGTATTCAATAACAGACAATATCGTTGTTTGGTAAAGCCTTATAAGGTCTCCTGGATGGGCTCCCCACCATTGTCCGGTTATTGTACGAAGAAAATTCACTCTTTGTTGACATTTTTTCATCAGATACCTCACGTGACAACCCCAGGTGCCTTTAGAGTCGAACCAGACACCAAGATATTTGTGTACCAAAACCTGAGAAATCGTTTTACCCATTAATTGTGTTTGAAGCTGAGCAGGTTCATGCTTCCTAGAAAAAACTACTATCTCAGTCTTCTCCGGAGAGAATTCGATACCTAGCTGTAAAGCCCAAGCAGACAAATTGTCCAAGGTATCTTGCAATGGTCCTTGCAAATCGGCAGCTTTGGCTCCTGTAACAGAGATTACACTGTCGTCTGCAAGTTGTCTTATCGTGCATGAATTTGCCAGACATTCGTCGATGTCATTTACATAAAAGTTGTAAAGAAGGGGGCTTAAACATGAGCCCTGGGGAAGACCCATGTAGCTAATGCGAAAAGTTGCCAAATCGCCATGCGTAAAATGCATGTGCTTTTCGGACAACAAGTTGTGCAAAAAATTGTTCAAAATTGGAGAAAATCCTTGTCGGTGAAGTTTACCCGAAAGAATGTCAATAGAAACGGAATCAAAAGCCCCCTTAATGTCCAAGAACGCAGACGCCATTTGTTCTTTACGAGCATACGCCAGCTGAATATCTGTTGAAAGCAACGCAAGACAATCATTCGTCCCTTTGGCACGGCGGAAGCCAAATTGAGTTTCTGATAGTAGACCATTTGATTCGACCCAGTGGTCTAAACGACGGAGTATCATTTTTTCCATCAATTTCCGGATACAGGATAGCATTGCAATCGGCCTATAAGAGTTGTGATTAGAAGCTGGTTTCCCTGGTTTTTGGATGGCGATCACCTTCACTTGCCTCCAATCCTGCGGTACAATGTTTTGCTCCAGGAACTTATTGAACAAGTTCAACAAGCGCCTCTTGGCATTGCCGGGTAGATTCTTCAACAAGTTGAATTTGATTCTATCTAATCCAGGCGCGTTATTGTTACAGGACAGGAGGGCAACTGAAAATTCTGCCATCGTAAAAGGTGATTCTATCGCGTCGTGGCCCGGAGACGCATCGCTAACAATATTTTGCTCAGGAACAGAGTCCGGACATACTTTCCTGGCAAAATCAAATATCCACCTACTTGAAGACTCCTCGCTTTCGTTGACCGTTACGCGATTCCGCATTCTTCGGGCTGTGTTCCAAAGAGTGCTCATCGATGTCTCCCTCGACGTCTCGTTCACGAACCGACGCCAATATCCACGTTTCTTTGCTTTAGCCAAGCTTTTAAGCTTGGTATCAAGCTCCGAATACCGTAAATAGTCGCCAGGTATACCTCCCGTCTGGTAGGCCTTAAACGCGTCGGATCTTTGCGTGTAGACATCGGAGCACTCTTGGTCCCACCACGGAGTGGGAGGCCGTTCTTTGATCGTTACGCCGGGATATTTCTTCGTTTGGGCTTGCAACGCGGCGTCGAGAATCAAGCCCGCGAGGAGGTTGTATTCTTCAAGTGGTGAATGATGTTGAATCGACTCGACCGCTTTTGAAATCATTTCCTCGTATAACTTCCAATCGACATTTCGTGTGAGGTCATACGGAATGTCAATTGGTCGCATGCGAGTTGACCCGTTAGTAATTGAAATAAGAATAGGCAGATGGTCGCTACCGTGAGGATCGAGGATTACCTTCCATGTGCAATCCAACCGTAGCGACGTCGAACATAAGGATAGATCCAAAGCGCTTGGGCGCGCTGGAGGTTTCGGGATACGTGTCATTTCACCGTTGTTTAAAATAGTCATGTCGAAGTCATCGCAAAGGTTATAGATTAAAGAGGAGCGGTTATCATTGTATGGGGAACCCCAAGCCACGCCATGAGAGTTGAAGTCTCCCAAAATCAAACGTGGCGAGGGAAGAAGTTCTATTAAATCAAAGAGCAGCCGTTGCCCAACCTGTGCTCTGGGGGGAATATATATTGAGGCAATACAAAGCTCTTTACCTTGTATTGTCATTTGACATGCGACAACTTCGATGCCTGGAATCGAGGGGAGGTTAATACGATAGAAAGAATAGCACTTTTTAATCCCTAAAAGTACTCCTCCATATGGGGTGTCTCGATCAAGGCGAATAATATTAAAATCATGGAAGTTGAGATCAATATTTGAAGTAAGCCAAGTTTCACAAAGGGAAAATGCATCGCATTTGTTTTTATTTATCAAAACTTTAAACGAATCAATTTTTGGTAAAATACTTCTACAATTCCACTGTAAGACAGAGATAGAATCCTTCATATACGCAGTTGAATTAGGCATCGAAGGATACAATCGCTGCAAGGAGAGGCCATTGGGCAGTCAACTGCTTCAAAAATGATCTAACTGTTGGGAGGAATGCTGTAAGAAAAATTTTAATTGGATCGGGTACATTGAAAGTTTCAAAAATCCAGTCCACAATGTCAGAAAATTTCACTAATCCAGAGTTTGTTTCATCAACTGGGAGTGTAAAAGGAGCAACTGGGGTTTTAGATGTTCCTGGCAGTGCTGGGAACTCCTTCTGGGACTTTAAATTTGCCAGCCCAGGAGGAGTTTGCTTCGGTTTTTCCGCAGCACTGTTTGGTTTGTTTGTAACCTTCATTTCACTTTGAGAAATCTTAGGACCTTTTCTGGGAAGTTTAGGAGAGGAAACACTTTTCCTCTTTCTAGACTCCCCAGGATTGGCGTAAGATGCTCCCGCTGGTGAATCGTCAGAATCGGTTTCCTCAGAGGGCAACAGATCGAAGGGGTTCGAAGTAACGGGAGAAGTGGTAACGGTCTTCTTCAGCATGTCAGCGTAGGAACGCTTTGAACGCTCTTTGAGAGACCGTTTTATTTTATCCCTGCGCTGCATGTACACCGCACATGTCGAGAGCTCATGCAGATTTTCTCCGCAGTGAATACACTTTTCAGCGTTAACACTGCAAGAATCTTCCGCATGAGACTCCCCACACTTGCCACAACGTGCCTTATTGCAGCAGTAGGCAGCTGTATGGCCTAACTGCTTGCAATTCAGGCAGTTCATGACGCGGGGCACGTAGAGCCTCACAGGGAGACGAACCCGGTGGATCGAGACGTGGCTTGGTAGTGCAGACCCGGCGAACGTAACTCGAAACGAGTCTGACGGAGTGTATACTGTTTTGCCACCGATGATCGATGCTGACCGCAATTGCTTGCAGTCGAGCACCTTTACTTCGGGACACGTTTTGTTCTTAAAGCACCCTTTGGCACTTTGCAGTATACACTCGACGGACAGACTCGAATCGGTTATGACACCGTCGATCTCCACGTCTCGTGCGGGTATGTAAACGCGATACTCGCGTGTGAAGAGCTCAGAGCAAGCTATATCGTTGGCCTCTTTCAGGTTACCGACCACGACACGGAGCTTGTTAGGCCGGACCTTGGAAATTTCGGTCACGCCCTTGTACTCCTTCGTCAGGTCTTTAGAAATCTGCAAGAGGTTCAACTTTTTCGATTTCGGTCCTGCCTTTGGCCGAAAATAAACAGTATAGCTGCCCTGGGCTCCGTCTGGGTAAAGCCTGGGGCGAGGGGGGACTGAAGGATGAACAGGGGAGGGGGTAACAGAAGGGTCAGGGTCAGAGGGGTTCGGGGATGGTGGCGCGGGAGGCGAGGGATCTACATCCATCGCGCTATGTTTAGCGCACTAGCGCTGACAAGAACACGTACCTTTTTATTTCTCCCTTCCAGTAAGGTTGGTTGTCCGATCGTTCGAAGTAGCAGCCGTTACAGCCAGCAGCACCAATACAGCAGCACCAAACAGCCACCAGCAGCGAGCCAGGTGTGAGATCACTCCACACAGCGATACGACTTGCTGACACTGATGGCTTCTTCTTTTTCCTCGTTTGTGTCTCGTCCACTGCTGTAGCACAATCCAGCCAGCAGCCAAATCGGCTTACGCACCAGCTGGCAGTCACGATGCGAAACAGTTGCACAAAGGAACGACCTTGAACCCGGATTTATTTCACTCGACCAGGCAAACAATGCCAACACTTGTTCACACGTCTTTTGTTTTATACTCTATCGGACCGATCACCAAACACGTCCAGTACTGATGCGTGTTCGGCACAGAATGAGTTCTCCGCTTATCAACTGGTTTTGTTTATTTTTTTTTTAGGTTTTAACGTCGAAGTCGATCCTATAGAGTTGAACGATAGCAGCCGCGTTGCCGGGTGCTTGCCGAGCAGGTTTCGCTCCATCTTTTCGAATCAATCAATCAAAATAATGAATGTTCGTTACTCGTTTCAAGTGCCGATAGAAACAACATCAAATCAGAGATAATAATGACAGCCTGGCTTGTCGGACCCTTTTGTTCGCCTCTCAACTTGGTATGGATTTGTGTTTCTTGCGGTGTAACAAAAGTGGTACAGATTTTTTTAGAAAAGCCTTTCACCCATTTTTCACTCGTTTGTTAGTGTTGAATAGGAAATTTAACATTTTTTACATTCTTTCGTAAAAATTGGCTTAAACATATTTGTCTCAAAATCATATCTTCAAATTGTATTTGTTATCATTGTTCTATTTATATGTTATCCACAAGAAAATCTAGTTTTCTAACAGCTTTCGCGTGATTTTTAAAATTTTGAGAATTTTGAGAGATTATTTGAACAGAACAGGTCGGGAAGAAGAATATCTTTCGACCAAACATTAGTAAACTTAGTTATTAATAGACACAGTGGCTACTGATTACCACTGTGCAGTGGCGTAGAAAATTAGAGGTTGGACCACCCAGAGCTTTTTTAATTGGTCGAAAAAGTGAAGCTTTGACTGCTTTGAGGCACAATTTGGAGAAGTCAGATTGCAAAGGCATGAACCTTTGCCAGGGACGCCAGGATTCAAGTCTATTGCTAAATTGAGTTTATCAAACAAATTCTACTGAAATCCTAGAGAGCCACGATTCCCATTTCCGATTTTCATCGCTGTCCTTTTTATCTTTTTCATTCCTTTCTTTGTGGCCTACTCATTTCGCTGCCATGCGATCGTCGTTGTTCCTCCCACGAGAAACAAGGTGTCTAGTATCAGCGCATTATTCTTACGAAGGAACGTCGACAGAATACACTATTTCTGTCAGAAGGAATGAAATTTTTTGACTATTCCCGGTTCTGAAGAAGGAGAAAGTTAGAAAAGATGATTTCCATTGGCACCCTACTGTTTATGTTATGCGATTCGAATGTTGTTTTCGAATTGATCATTCACTATCCTTTGCAACGATTGATTTGTTTTCTTTCTTTCTTTTTTTATGAGATCATGAAGATAAAGAATCGCTTATTCTTTGCGCGATCGTTTAACTGAAAGCTTTATTCAAGCTAATTTTAGAGAGAGGCGTTCAACGATGGGTCAAATCTTTACCCCCACGACAGATCCTAGATAAGTTTCGGGAATACAACGTGCAGACTCACCATATGTTTGTGGATTTCAAGGTAGCGTACGACTTAGTCAAGTGAAATGAGCTGTGGTTTTTCCGACGAAATTGATTAGGCTCAAGGGATCATGTGTACGAATAGTGGGTTAGGTCAGTTACTTTCATAACTATCACGACGGATCCCTGGACGCAACGCAACGATTCAGACTGCAGCGCGGCATTCGTCGCTGATAAAGTCACGTGAGGATCTGTCATAACCCGTCGGAACGTCAACACAAATGGGAATGGGAGAGAACCAAAACCAAAATTATTTTTCATGCGGTGACGACGTGCAATTCATTTTTCTACGCAATTCAATTCATTCACGAATTTCAAAATGAGGTCTGTCTGTAGTCGTTTCGGTCTCTGGGTATCATTTTGGTTCCATGACAAACCATAACAGTCGGTGTTTGATCATTTTCTGAAACCGGATGTCGCCATGTTGGAATTCAAAATAGCGTCTAGAATGATTACCAGTCTCGGCACTGCTCTAGTTTAAGAAATATTTATATTGGGTGGTATTGGACCATTTTGGAACGTTTTCCAGATAATAGCATAAAACGACATCTTTAACCCATCGAAACATCTGTGTAAAGTAACTGCCAGATCAAAAATAATTGATTGAAATGCTTGCGCTATGTTGCGTGGAATTGCACAGGTTTTTCAGTTGATCCACCAAGGATATTGCAGCGGCAAAAGTACCGGGCAAATCCGCCTGCATCAGCTTTAAGTATTGGAACCGAGCTGTGACAATTCCTTACCTTGATTCTCTTGTAACCTCACTGGAAACACCGTTCGATTAAGATGGTGCACCTGCCTACGCGTTGTCGTTGGAACCCCAACCCGCTAACGTAATACGCATGTCGTTGGAAGAGTTCAAGCGCAAAACCGAAAATTTCGTAATTTTCTATGAAGTTGACAATTTTGTTGGGGAGGTGGAAGTTTTGTATTAACATTGCAGCAGTATGAGAGCAGACCGTTCGGTTTGGGCCTCGATTGTGCTGCCCGTAAATTGCCCTTGCTCTACCATGGAAACATGCACGATTGAACGCTCGTTCAGCACATTACGTCGGGTGAAAACCTGGCTGAGGTCAACAATATTTGAACAGCAGTTGAGTGCTCTCTGCTTGCTGAGTGTTCATCGGCAGACACATGAATCGTTTCCGGAACGTTTGACGTTTGATGCCCTTAGATTTTTTTGAAAATCTTGACTGTGTCTTCAATCTTCACGCCCTTGGGAAGCTTTGACAGGATGTAGTTGAGACAGCGGCTGTGCGAATGGGTGTCCAGCTTCCGGAGAAGTGAACGTACCTTCGCCGCATTATTCAGCTGGCCTGCATCGTTCTCGAAGAGGTCCTAGTAGCGGTTAAACAACAACGTCCGAACGTAACTCTGTTTCCTTCGTCGAAGACAAACTCGATGATGTTCGTAAAGAGGGACTCCAAAATCTGCTCCGGGGTTTGATACTGACGCTGCTGCTGCTGGACCGCTATCCGCTGAAAAATTTGGGCCATCTTGTGAATCATATCTTGATTTCCCGGTTGCAGCTGCTGATCAACTCTATCTTCTGCCATGTTCGTGGCTTCTTGAGATTCTCGTCGTTAAAATAATATGTCGGAGGGTTTAAATGAACTTAAGAGTTTTTAGTAAAGAACATCTATTTATATTCGAGGTAAGACAAAGAATAATCAATTTTTCCACTCTGATTTCAAGGACAACTTTTCACTGGTTGCCTTGATGTTACAGTCACTAAAGAATTACTATTTACTTTTTTCTATTTTTCAAAACACGCTGGTTTCGCTTGTTACGCGGGGATACTTGCCGCGTAAAAAAACGCGTAAATTCCGGAATCCGCGTAAAAAAACGCATAAATTTCGAAATCCGCGTAGAAAAAACCCGCGTAAAAAGCGACTAAGGTACTATTTTTTTACTTCTAAAATTTTGAAGAGCTTGCCCCCCCCCCCCTATTTGAAATTCTGACTACGCCCATGAGAAACACACCCACCAATCGCAATTGGCAGGGTGAGCAAATTAGGTGTTGCCACGCTAATGGAATATATGAAATTCAAAGTCGTTGAAATACAACAGCTGCAATAGACTCTAAAACCGAATTGATGCTGACCGATCAAGCAGATTTAAAGTCACCAAAGTTTAACATTGTTCACCCCCCCACCACCTTCCCACCTTGTCCTTGCAACGCCTCTGAGATGAATGAGGTCTAGCATCATACACAGGGTCGCATTTAAACGGTAGGAGGCTCGGGGCAAATTTGTTTGTGACGCCCTCTTTTCTAAAAACATTTAGAGGTAACGTTCTGGAAGGTGACGAGCAAAAAAATACTACAAGGTATACAGTAGAGATGGTCGGGTTTGATGTTTTTCAAACCCGTACCCGACCCGAACCCGAGTTTTTTTTCGGTCGAAACCCGAGCCCGACCCGAACCAGAAACTTTTTTTTTTCGTTCAAACCCGAACCCGACCCGAACCCGAAAATTTTATTTCCATGAAACCCGAACCCGATCCGAACCCGAAATTGTGAAACCCGAACCCGAATTTTCATAGATTTTATAGTCGGGTTTCGGGTTTTCATATCCAAACCCGACCTAAACCCGTCATTTTCAAACCCGAACCCGAAAGTTTTTTTTTTCACCAAACCCGAACCCGACCCGTACCCGACACTTTCAAAAATGTTCAAACCCGAACCCGACCCGAATCCGTCAGGTACGGGTCGGCTTCGGGTTTCGGGTTCGAAAACCCGAAACCCGACCATCTCTAGTATACAGCCCTAGGGTTGTATGAAATGGTGACGTGGGACTTAACACTGTAATTAAGGGACATTTGTTACAAAATATACAGAGTTTGCAGACAGAACCAATGTGTTTGCTCAGCGACTGTACTTTTTTTTTGTTTTCAGCCTCCCCTGGAAATCAATTTTTTAAAAATATATTCAACAACACTCGAAACAATATCGTTTATATCTGACGATATTATGCCTTTAGTATTTTTTGTGCAAACAACATTATTCGACGAGGCACAAGCATATCGTGTTTGTTGAAGAAGCATCAAGAATTTCTCGTAATGCGTCAAAGTCAGAATTAACTCTATATCCTCAAAATCCAAATCCAATAATACTTACGTTATCATAATGAATGGTTTTGTCTTATTTAACTCTGATTAAATCAAATCTATAATATAGATCTTACTTTCAAAACAATATGGAAGCCCTTACAAAGGTTCATTAATTGGCAAACATAAGAAGATATTTTAAACAAAATTGTTAACAAGTTCAAGCGAAAAACCGTAGCAATCAACAATTCAATTTTTGTTTTTTGCTTGACATCTTTTTTCATTTTCCTACAACTACATTCGCTGTATGACGAGACAGCTAATAAACGTTTATTATGGTTAAGCTTAGAATAATAATATATCATCTAACAATTTTGAAATGTAAAAAGAGATTCTCAATGAATCTTAGTTAATAAACCAAAAATTCACAAGCATTCGCAGGCTCTTACTCTTCTAGAAATGTGTATATTTGGGGATTCACTCTTTCGATACTAGCCGGTCACGTTTATTTAGTGAATATCGAAGATAAAATTAAATAAATATCCGTTGCAAAAATTTACAATTCTTGTTGAGTAATTTATGGCAATCATATTAATGAGATAAACTTTCAATCACCATCAACAGCAGCATTGCAGTTTTTCCTCGATAGCACACAAATAGAACTGTACGAACAAAAGTGTACCACTGAAATACAAATGGTACCGCTGCAGTACGAATAGAAGTGTACCGCTGAAATGTACGAATAGAAGAGTACCGCTGCAATCATAGACGACGAGAGACCTGCGGTTCTTCACTCCACTGGTACTGTTGCTTTTACCTGGATGTTTTCATTCAAGGCATCAGTTTTTATTAGGTTCTGAACGCAGGTTCAAAAATTGTTTCAAACTTTTCGGAAAACTTTTACTTTCGAGACATCATATCAGTCCAAGCTCATGGAAGCAAAAATAAATTGACCTATTGGGACGGGGAGGCTCTGTCAATTTTTATTTCAATATTTATACAGAGAATATCACAGGGCACAGATGGTGTCCATTCACGTCGTCCGTGCTTGGAATGCTCGCATGTAATTGGTTCATTATTCGCGTAAATTTTTATTGAAACTTTTTATCAATTTTACCGCTTAGTGACGAAATTAGAGTGATAACTAGTATATTACAAAATTGTTATACATTTTATCTATCCAACAACATATTGGTTATTGTTATCCATCATGTGGTTATGCTGTTATGAACGTTTGAAGTTTGACGCAACATCTGCCAGTTTCATTTCCAATTTTATAGAATGCATCCCAGTATAGTAAACAAAAACGTGGTCCCACGTCAAAAAAAAGGTCGCTAGACCTATCTCGGGACGAAAGTTATTGAAAGTAAGATGCCAATATGTTCATTACTCGAACCCCTCTTTTGGTATCTTCCTTTTAATTGTTACTTATTCGTACGTTGTATAAAATAAAAAAAAAAACAAAGTGACGTAGGCACCCATTTCAATACAAAAGTGTCGAGAAATTCATTCGTTTTTGGGCCGTACTGCAAATCTAATCACTTGGATCTACGTCACAATGTCATATCACGGCAGTGAAGTTCAAACTGACTTTTGGATGCAGCAAATATATCATTATAATAAACACTAGAGCAATGATTTTTTTTTCAAATTGATCACTAGGAAAAATTTTAACCTAACACTAAATACCGATCATGGAATAATTCTCCGCCTAATTTCAATCGTAACGTTTTTTTAATGACTACTAGCTGACCCAGCGAACTTCGTCCTGCATTTTTTACTGTTTGATTTAATCATTTTAATAATTTAAAATTCATAGATTCCTTGCGATTTGTTTATATCGTTTGAAATGGTTGTTTTAATCGGAATGACAACATCCTTGACTTTTGGCTTTTGTACATCACCACTATTCCGGAAATATATTGGGTGCATTTCAGTTATTTTCGTTGTTTTCAAGAAACTGAAAGTGGTCATCTTCGAATTCAAAATGGTGTCCAGGGTCAATACTTGGCTTCTTTACATCATTTCAATTACGGACATATCCATATGTAGTAGTGCTCGGTTATTTTCGGCTGTTTCCCAGAAGTTGCCATTTTACTATTCAAACTGGTGTCTGAGGACAATTTTTAGCTCCCTGCATCATTCTGGATCCGGTGATACTCAAATTGGGTGGTATTTGATCATTTCAGACTATTTTTCAGAAACCGGAAGTCGCCATATTTGATTTCAAAATGGCATGTGGAGACAATTTCGGGCCCCTGAGCATCATTCTGGTTTAAGAAACACCCATATTGGGTGTTATTTGGTCATTTTCGGCTGTTTTTCAGAAACCGATGTCACCATCTTCGAATTCAAAATGGTGCCTGTGGTCGATTCTAGCTACTGTATATCATTCTGGTTCCGAAGCTACTTATATTGTATGGAAATCGCCCTTTGTTAGCATTTGTCATTTTTGACTGTTTCCCAGACACCGGAAGTCGCCATATTACAATTCAAAATGTTGTCTGAGGTCGATTTTCGGCTTCAGTGCAACAAAGCTATTCCGAAAATACTACAAGGTATACAGCCCTAGGGGTTGTATGAAATGGTGACGTAGGACTAAATATTTAATATATGCTAAACTAAATATTATTATATGCTGCGTTAAACTGTTCATAGGTAACACTACCGTTCATTTTTGACAGTCGTCGTTTTAAAAGTAACGATGCATGAATACATGAAAATTTTACACTAGTAGTAGTTGCGAAAATTCTCATAACTCTTATCTTCAAGCATCTATAATTCTGAAAAGAACCGATTCCATAATATTCAGTTAGAAATTCGTGCTACAGAACGCTGATAATCGCACCATGAATATTTTGAGTTGACTCGTATGCAGCTCTCGTTTCTCAATGTCGCGTACCTTTAACAGCTGCACTGCACTCGCTTATGTGTAACAAACTAAACTGAAGCTGAATTTTCTACTCGCAGTCTTTTGTATCGAGTTCAGCGTAGGTTTTTACCATTAAGGCGTGGCCACGTAGCTTATAGAAAGAAAGAGAAACAAACCAACACATCTTCAATACTACTGAGTGATTTTCATAAGCATCAAAAGAAAGTTTTTGCTTTCCCGATGCGCAAATCACTCTGGTTCTTAGAATAAATAATTTTCGTTTCTAATATTTGACTGATAACGGTGTTCGAGTGAACACAAACAAACAATTAAACCGGAAAATCACTCAATTTAGCAGTGAAAATTCTTGAAATGAGGGTTATGTCTTGTTGTGATAAACTATTCATAGGCAACACTACCGTTTATCTTTGGTGCGCCCTGGTCGTTATTGTAGAAATGATTATTGAGAAATAGATGAACATTCCACACTAGGAGTAGTTGTGAAAATTCTCATAACTCTTATCTTCATCATCTTATAGTTCTGAAAAGAACCGATTTCATAATCTTCAGCTCGAAATGTATGCTACAGAATGCTGATGATCACAGCACCACCGGTAGCATCGATTATTTTGTTGGCCGCGTATAAAATTTGCTCTCCGCTGTGCCCTCCAGCAGCTGTGCCAGCAAAATATCCTGCAGCGTACGATGGTTATTGTTGTTGCCGTGTACAGAATACAGGTAACATGCTCCGCGGTGCCTGGAAGTTGACTCGTATGCAGCTCTCGTTTCTCAATGTCGCAAAGCTTTAACGGCTGCACCGCACTCGCTATTGTGGAACAAACTAAACTGAAGCTGAATTTTCCACACGCAGTCTTTTGTATCGAGTTCAGCGTAGATTTTTACCATTAAGGCGTGGCCACGCAGCTTAGACAAAGACAAACAAACCAAAACACTTTGTTGAGTCAAAATATGTAGGCAGTGGAATTTATTTCGTCCATGTTATTGTTATCTGTGCTTGGGAAGCAAGCCAATAACGAGGGAAATATATGGGAAAGCTTGACCTTGGAACTTTCCACCTTTTTCCACCATTAAGCAGTAAAGCAACAATGTTGAACATAATATCAAAAAATTGTTACACATTTTATCTATTCACCGACATATAAATGACTAAGATGCATTAAGTCGTTCGCTTGCTATAACCGTTTGAAATCTGACGCAACATTTGCCAGTTTCATTTTCATTTTCACAAAGTGTAATCTAGTATAGAAAACAAAGACGTAGTCCTACGTCAAAAACCAAAATTGGGTGCTATCTGGTTTTTAAGTTTAGTAAAAATGGCAATGTATGCAGTTTTTCGAGAATGCGAAAATGAACGGGAATAGAATGAGTGACTTTTAGGCTTAGAAAAAATTTCCCTCGTCCCTTAAGTCGACATCTTACAATTCGAAATGTTGTCTGGGGTCGATTTTTGGCTTAAGTGCATCATAACAATTCCGGAAATTCGCATAGTCGCCATCTACGCCATCTTGGATTTCGAAATGGTATTTGGAGACATGCCAGAAGAAGGAAGGGTATCGAAACATTATGGACATGTTTGTTACACCAAAAATATTCACTTGCCAAATTTGGTTATATTCGCTTGATTGGTTCTCGAGCCGTGCGAAAATTGAGTTTCATTTGTATGGGGCCCCTCCCTTATAGAAGAGGGAGGGCTGTCAAACCATTATGGATATATTTGTTATCCCTAAAAACATGCACCTGCCGAATTTGGTTCCATTTACTTGGTAAGTTCTCGAGCTGTGCAGAAATTTGTGTTTCATTTGTAAGGAACCCCTCCCTTCCAGAAAAGGGAGGGGTGTCGAACCAATATGGACATATTTGTTACCTCTTAAAACATTTACATATCAAATTTGGTTGTACACTCAAGTCGTCGCGGGTGATACGTGCCGCGTAAAAAAACCGGAATCCACGTAAAAAAAACGCGTAAATTCCGGAATCCGCGTAAAAAAAACCGCGTAAAAAGCGACCTTAGTGTATTTGGTTGATTGGTTCTAGAGTTGTGCGAAATTCGTGTTTCATTTGTATGGGACCCCTCTCTTGTAGAAGAGGGAGGGGTGTCAAACCATTATGGATATATTTATTGCCCATAAAAATATCCACCTACCAAATTTTGTTCTATTTACTTGCTTAGTTCTCGAGATGTGCAGAAATTTGTGTTTCATTTGTATGGAACCGCTCCCTTATAGAAGAGGGAGGGCTGTCAAACCATTATGGATATATTTGTTATCCCTAAAAACATGCACCTGCCGAATTTGGTTCCATTTGCTTGGTTAGTTTTTGAGATGTGCAGAATTTTGTGTTTCATTAGTATGGGGGCCCTCCGTTCCAGAGGACGGAGGGGTCTCATACCATCATAGGAACTTTTCTCGGCCCCTAGAACCCCAACATACAAATTTTTACGTCGATCGGTTCGGTAGTTTCCGAGCCTATATGGATCAGACAGACAGACTGGATTGCATTTTTATAGGTATGGTTTCCTCAGAGTATTATTCGTTTTTATTTCCGAAGTTTTCTATTTAGTTTTTTTGCTTCTGTGGGAAATCCATCTCGGATCGATTTCACTTTGACGGATCAAAGTCATGTATGGAGTGAATCATTCACATATGCTGATTTTGATTCTGACCGTCTTCCCATGACTGTATTCATATCACAAGAATCAGCCCAAGGCTAAAAACTTCGAAAACAAAGAAATAAAAAATAGAATCAGTTTTAAGTTCTATTAGCTCTGTGTTCAAATTTTTACATGGCTTATTGGGAACGAGTAAAAAAGCAAAGTTTTACTACATTCCGATTCGACACTCGACCTTCTGTTTACTGATACACAGACTTCACAGCTAACTGTCTAGTGTACAATTTCTGGGCTAGCGTTACGATACACAAATAGCCTCTTCCGAGCCGAGGCTCGAACCTACGACGACTGCCTTGTAAGTCCAGCATCGTATCTCGAAACAATGTGGAAGAAGTCTCGATAGTAGTGAAATAAAAAAAGAATCAGTTTTAAACCCTATTAGCTCTGTGTTCATTTATCGCATGGCTAATTGGTAACGAGTACCCGTCGTAAATTAAAGAGATTCTAAAAATGGACCCAATAAACAACGACCCATCAATCAACGTTGACGGCCAGTTAAGATTATGAGCAATCACACTAACGCCCCAATCGCTGGTCGTCAGCTTAGAAACTTGATTTAGAAGTGATTTTAAATACAAAATTCTTTTCGATGACTGCCATAAAGATTGTAATCTAGCGTAAGTAGAGATAATAAATTGGCTTGCTACGAACATCGACCTAGAGTTTGTTTTTTTTTTCAATCCTATGATAGCTTCGTGGCTTTCTTGCAATCCTCAATTGCCTTGATAAGCTATTATTAATTCCTATTTCCTGATTCCTATTTTTTGATAAATGGATTCAAATTTCTATGATGATTGGTTTCGACTAGACCTGTGCGCCGACCATATCATCGGCGGAAAGCAAACAAATGTTAACAATTGTAATAACAATAACGCATCTCCAATAGGATTGAAAATACCCACCAAACAGTTGGCTGACTATTTATTGCGAAACACTGTTGTAAAAAATAAGTTTTCATTCAGGGTTCCCTATTGAAGTGATCACCGATCCCTTTACAGCCACATGAATCAAAATTCAAACACTGACTAGAGCTGCCAGTTTTTAAAAATTTCTTCCTCGGCTCAACACCTGCTCCATTATTGAAAAACTTTCTGTTGATAAATCCCATCCCCATCGCGGCGCAGTTTCGCATAGTGCTGCTACAATTTTCGTTGGGTGCAATTCATCGTTTCGATCGAGAACGTGATGAGTTTTCCTCCCCTTTTCAATGTTTTTTTTTTTGTATAGACAATATTGGCAAATTGGACCACAAAGCAAATAGTTTTCATTTTCTGCCAGCTCTAGTTATAATGAGAAAGTTACACTAACATTGGAGAGAACTTTTCAACTTTTAGCAGTTCCTGATTTATTTAATAAAACAGAAGTTGTTGTTTCAATTAATAACCCCGCACTGTTGATTGAATCTCGAAGCTTTCAATAATCTCTCGTAAACCTTAAAAGTGCGATGTCAAGTGAAAATTGACTTTTCATGTACCGCCGATAAACTTCCAATTCACTGTTCATTTCGACAAAACACATTGCAAATTTCCTTCCTTCTTCTCGTACAAAACCATGCTAGTGTACAACGAAAAAAAACACAATGCCAGTGTTTTATGACTCTCATTTGTTACAATGAATGTGCTGTTTCGCACAAAGCGCCACATTCGATTTAGACAGGGTCATCCAACGCACACTCGAGTGGTGCTAAGTACAAACTCCGATAGACACCTCCCGCGCTTTGGTTGTCGGCAAACACAGAAAACTTTCCGGCGTGAAAATTTCTCTCTCCCTCTCTTAGCCCTCAAAACGTGGCATAGACCATATGTTACTGAAAAATCGCGAGTTTGGAAATTTATGTTACATACATTTCCTCAACCTCCCCTCCTAGACAGCGATTATTATGGAGGCTGCCATGGTGGGTGGGGCACGTCCCCCATCCGTTTTGGGCTCGAAACCATAATCGTTTGCGTCACGTAACGCACCATACTAGAGGCTGCTGCTACTGCTAAAGCAATATTGTTCCGAATTGATATGACACCCGGCAGGAGCACTGCTTGTGTGCTTTCGTAAACAAACATTTACGAGAGTAATGTGACCGAAGTGGGGTAAAATTTAGACAAATGAAAGGCACTGGAAATATCGTTATTCGGAATGGATTCGGCGCGTGCAGCATGCTGCGTGCTGTATGGTTAATCCAATACGAGCCGTTTGTCATGCCGAAATTATAATTCGGTGGGAAAAATTGCATGTGTGAGGTTCGGCAAACAAACAATCGAAACAGTGTCTTCAAATGGTGGGAGGTGGTAGCACGCGTCTGAGATTGTTGTGACATCGGTATTTTGGGCACCTGCGAATACTTTAAATCTCAAATATAAAATGTAGACGTCTTTTTTCCAGAGATGTTGCCTGAAGACTACCGTGCTGGGTCGAAACCCGTACAGTATCGAAATCCGTACACCTTGATGTTTTTCTTCAGTTTAAAGCATTATAAAAATGAAAATTTATATGACAGTTACATGTACATGTCCGTTGAACTGTTAGCCAGTAGGCCATGAAATAAAAATATTAAAAATTAAAAATCAATTGTGTATCGGTTTCAGTTGTCATTTCGTCGCATCGTTAGAGAATTCACTAAGGAATCTTTCTTTAGAAAAAATAAACGTTTTTCAAGTGGGATATAAGTGTTTTACTCTGTGAATCTTTTTTGAAATCGATTGAAAAGGTAAGTCTTTGTCATTTTCGAGCTGTGTATTGCCTGGTAAATAGTGCAAATTGTATTTATTCATCAAAAACTGTGCCGTACGGATTTTGATCCTTGTTAATCGTTTGAACCGAAATCCGTACAGCGTGTGTATCATGCATATATTGTTGAACTTTCATCTTTGTTTTCAGCATTTTATGGAAGAAAACAAGCATAAATATACGGCAAACAATTCCGGAAGAGCTGTGACAGAGGTGCGCGAGGGTAGGTCGTACCGGGAAGCTTCGAGAGGTTCCGGCATTCTGGTGACTACGATAAAGGATGCCGTAACGAATGGCTACGAATCTCAATCAAAAGGAGTTCCACCAACCTTCACTGCTGGAGAGGAAGATTTGGATCATGAAGTGGGTGCATGGGCATAGCAATCGGGGTGCCCCTCCCGATTGCCCCCTCCTTAAATCTGGGCGTCTCGTAGAAACATTTTTTTTTTTTGTCGAATCATTCAATTGGGACCCAAAGCTATTCCAGTTTTCAAATATCATTAAAAGAAAGCCTTTCTGAGCATAGTGAAAAACGTAATTTTCAAAAAAAGTTTATCGTTTTCCTTCGATTTTTTAAACGAAGAATAAAAAACTGCTCGAAATTTTTTATATGACAGTTCGCCCATATACTTAGGATTACCATTTCGTCGGAGTTAAAAATCAGGACAATTTTTTTCCAGCAAAAATGTGTTCTAAGCTGTTGTTATTTTTGGAGGTATCAATAAATAAAACACGCAATTTGAGATTTGCACTTCAAAATACGCCAAAAGCCTCATATTTAACGTATTTCTCGAACGATTCAATTTTACAACCTTGAATTATTAGGCGTTAGTAGATACCTTAAATAATGCAACACTAGTAAACTGTTTGAAATAAACTTAATTGTCAAAAAACGTTTAACGGTTTCAACAACTAGACAATTTCTCTCATTAAGATTCAACCAAAGAAAAAAAAATCGTTCGAGATAAATTCGTTTATTTCTGGAGTCAAGATGAAAGTACTGAACAGTTTGCTTCCTTTTTGAATATCCGGCATTATTCAGAAAAATCAGGACAAATATGAAAAATATATCAGGACGCTCCAAATGGATCTCAAAATCAGGACATGTTTGCTAAATCAGAACGAATGGTATCCCTACATATACTGTATATGAAAGAACTGTCATTTAAGGCATTTCGAGCGTTTTTTATTCTTCATTCGAAATTTGAAGGACAACGATTAACGTTTTTTAAAAATCATGTTTCGCTCAGAAAATTGCACTATTTCAGCTGATATAAAAATTAGAAAACCGTGTAAAACTTAAGGAACCATTTGACCGTCACAATATATTTATTCGTAAATTTAAAGATAAATTGAAAAATAAAATTCATTTTTGTACTCCTATATCTATACGGATTTTGATTCATTGTTGTACGGACTTTGATCCAGTCTATATCGCGTGCGTGCGGATTACGATTCAAAAGTGAACGGATTTCTAGACAGACGAAGAACTGCGTACGGATTTCGATTCAAAACATGTCCTAATCAAACAAGATTTTTTTAAGTAAACGTGTCAGTTTAAAGCAGTATGTAATGTAATTAATGACGCATAGCCTGGCTGACCAACACTTTCGTTTTTTAGAAGAGTTTGAAAATTGGAGGTATTCGGCACATTGGAGGTTTTCGGCACATTTTGCATGTTGTAGGATAAGCACAACAATACACCGTGCCCCAGTGCTAAGTCGAGAAAATTTCTAGCTCTAAAAGGTCCTCGACCTGATCGGAAATTGAACCCGATATCACAACCGTGTGGGAGATCTAGCGGACCGACATCGCTAACCACAGAACCACGGGGACCACTGCCAAGAAATTATGCATTGCTTTATTTTTAACACTAGCTTAATACTAGATCTTACTTGGGAGTCAATATTAGCTCTCGTTGCTATGTTACTAAGCACTGATTAAATTTGTGAATTGATATTCTGAATCTTTACTGGAAAATTCATCTTTCATTTTTCAAATAAAGGGGTCTTTGCTTCCCATAGGGCTTTATCTCGAAAAGTATGACTTTTTTGGGTTCCATGTACTACTTCATCCTTTCCTTGAACTACTAAACTCTAACTAACATGAAAAATTTCATGGTTTGCTGTGACAGGTGCACCGCAGTGCCAATGTAAACAAAGGAAACATCAAAAGTTGTAAACAAAGGAAACATCAATAAGTTTGAATGAGAAAGGCTGGGTCTGACCGCTAGGTGGATTAATTTAGGTTTGTTTTAATTAAATGCTCGAAGTTGCTTAAAGTATTAAAGCCTGCACACACCAAAAGTTTCATTGAATCTCGGCCATAAAGTCTGTAGCATTCGGGCGGTGTGAACCTTGCAAGCGACGAATAGTTAGTTTTCTGTCATGTTAATGGTCACTCCAAGTTTGTCCACCGTCAAGGGAAGATGTATTACCATTCAGTAGAATATTCGATCTTCGGTCATTGTTTAAACAATGTTTATTTGACGCGGCACAATACAAATTAATGTTTTACGGAGCCAATAATATTGTGTTTCTTACTTCATAAAGTAACTTAGAGTAGTTTGGGGTAATTTGGAAAGGGGTGAAACAAGTATGACTTTTAGTAAAGCAGGCAATGTATGTAGTTATTCGAGAATGCGAAAATGAACGGGAATAGTAGGTGTGACTTTTAGGCTTAGACAAAATTTTCCCTCGTCCAGACGGGACACGAATCTCTGTTGTCTCCGGCAAGGTGTTTTGGCTAATTAAACTACTGGGAAAGGTATAACTCATTCTAAGCCAAAGTCGAATCACCCTCTACTATTGTGTTTTCGTATCCCAGCACGCCACGATGAACTGCACACACTGCCCTGTGGGAGTTTATTTTTGTAACTGAGAGAGTGGTCTCTTCACGCACACTGTGTATAACGACTTATTATATCTACAGCGACGCAAGCAATGAGACACTTCAGTCGGTTGCCAAACCCCAAATGCGTATCACGGAAGAGCTCCGTTGAACTATATTTACTTTACGAACTATTTTTTTTTGTTTTAATTTTTTTTTAAGGGGGGGATTTGTTAGTAGCTTTAGTATTTATGATAAATATTAGAAAATAATGAGTATGTGTGTCCAATCACAAATGGTGACTTCTCAACACTGTTAGTAATTTGTACTTTTAATTGTTAGGATTTGTTTGCTTTCGCAATTAGGACTTATCATTCGTAGGGATTTAAACCTACTTGTCAAGAAAGGAAAGTAAACTTACAACTAGCTTAAATGCTAACTTATTGGCTATAAAGAGAGCTTATCGTAGCAATTGAGGATTGCAACGATTTTTGTCGAAAATTGTTAATAATTTTATTTGACATAGCTTCTAATGGTTCAACACCAGTAAGTCTATGTAATTCGAGTGTACCAAACCAAGGAGGACGCTTCAAAATCATTTTCAGAATTTTATTCTGAATCCTTTGGAGCGTTTTCTTCCTTGTTGAACAGCAACTTGACCAGATCGGTACAGCATAAAGCATTGCTGGTCTAAAAATTTGTTTGTAAATCAAAAGTTTGTTTTTTAAACAAAGTTTAGAATTCCTGTTAATGAGAGGATATAAACATCTCGTATATTTGATGCACTTGGCTAGTATACTTTCAATGTGCTCTTTGAAAATAAGTTTTTTATCGTAAATTAGTCCCAAGTACTTAACCTTGTCAGACCAACTTAATATAACCCCATTCATCTTGACAACGTGATTATTGTTTGGCTTGAGGAAAGAAGCCTTAGTCTTATGGGAAAAAATAATCATTTGAGTTTTAGAAGCATTGGGAGAGATTTTCCACTTTTGCAAGTAGGAAGAAAAAATATCTAAACTTTTCTGCAATCGACTGCATATAACACGAAGACTTTTTCCTTTTACGGAAATGCTTGTGTCATCGCAGAACAATGACTTTGTACATCCTGGAGGCAAATCTGAATCTGAAGTGAATATGTTGTACAGGACTGGGCCCAAGACTGAACCTTGAGGCACACCTGCTCTGACAGGAAATCTATCAGATTTTGAATTCTGATAGACAACCTGCAGAGTTCGATCAGTAAGTTAGTTTTTCAAGATTTTGATTAGGAAAATTGGAAAATTAAATGTTTGCAATTTCGCAATCAAACCTTTATGCCAAGCACTGTCGAATGCTTTTTCTATGTCTAAAAGAGCAGCTCCAGTGGAATAACCTTGAGATTTGTTAGCTCGTATCATATTAGTAACTCTGAGCAATTGATGAGTAGTGGAATGCCCATGGCGAAATCCAAACTGTTCATCTGCAAAAATTGAATTTTCGTTGATGTGTGACATCATTCTGTTAAGAATTATTCTCTCAAACAGTTTACTTATTGAAGAAAGCAAACTGATTGGTCGATAACTTGAAACTTCAGCTGGATTCTTATCCGGTTTTAAAATTGGAGTAATTTTTGCATTTTTCCATAATTTGGGAAAATATGCCATTTTGAAGCAGCAATTGAAAATTTTTACTAAAAATTCCATTGCGCTCTCAGGGAGATGTTTGATTAATATATTAAAGATTCCATCGTCACCAGGTGCATTCATATTTTTGAATTTTTTAATAATTGATTTAATCTCATTCGAATTAGTTTCAATTATTTCTGTAGGTGAAAAATTTTGGGAAGAAATTAAACCAAATCGACGTGTGACTTCATTTTCGATTGGACTCACAAAAATCAAATTTGACTTAAGAACACTCCCAAACTGCTGGGCAAGTCTTTGAGCCTTTTGTTCATTGGATACAATCTTTCTGTAAATCTTTATAAATAGTTTTAAAAACACGGTCACGAGAACGTTGATATTGACGTCTGCGGACATTTTTCAAACGAATTAGAAGTTGAAGATTTTCGTCAATTATTGGTGAATCAAATTTCACTTGAGCTTTTGGAACAGAATAATTTCTAGCATCAATAATTGCACATTTCAATGATATTATATTAATGATATTAATTAATATTCACTTCGTTTTGCAAATCAAGCTCATTATTGAAATTTCTCTCAATATGAGTTTTGTGTGTTTCCCAATTAGCCTTGTTATAATTAAAAACAGAGCTCATAGGGTTTAAAACTGATTCATGTGATAAAGAAAAAGTTATTGGGAGATGGTTAGAATCAAAGTCAGCATGTGTGATCAAATCACTACATACATGACTTTGGTCTGTTAGCACCAAATCAATTGTTGAAGGGTTTCTTACGGAAGAAAAGCATGTAGGACTATTCGGAGACAAAATAGAATAGTATCCTGAAGAACAATCATTGAATAAAATTTTGCCATTGGAATTACTTTGAGAATTATTCCATGAACGATGTTTAGCGTTAAAATCGCCGATTATAAAAAAAATCGAACGATTTCTGGTGAGTTTTTGTAAATCACCTTCAAAATAATTTTTGTGCTCGCGTGTGCATTGAAATGGTAAATATGCTGCGGCAATAAATAAAATCCCAAGTTCAGTTTGAACTTCAATTCCCAAAGTTTCAATAACTTTCGTCTCACGATGGGGAAGAGCACGATGTTTAATTCGGCGATGAATAACAATTGCTACTCCACCGCCGGAACCCTGAATCCTATCATATCTATGAACCACGTAATTGGGATCATATTTTAATTTTATGTTAGGTTTCAAAAATGTTTCAGTAATAATTGCAATATGCACATTATTTACTGTACTGTACCTTCAATGAGCGAGGATTCCATTTTAATATTTTAATTGTTTTATTTAAAATCATTGCTAAATTTTAAATTAGAAACAATTTTAATAGTGAAATTTGTGCCTATTTGAATGGCTTCAAACATTGATTTTGCCTGCAACATGGCGTTCGTAAGATCGAACATTGCTTGTTGCAGAAATGAAAGTTTACCTGCTGTCATAGGTCCCAGGCAGTTGACATTAGCAAAAATATTTTCGGTAGTAATATTACAATTAGGTGTACAATTATTTTCTAGCGTGTTTTGCTTACCCATATTAGCGGTCATTTTCGAACTACCAATATTAGGCGGTAGAATGTTCGAACTACCTGTAACCTGTGCATATGTTAAACGAGAATTTTGTTCTAAAGTTTGTTTTGAATTTTGTTTACCTTGCCTTGCCTTAACAATTGCTAAACGGGCTGCGCATTGATAAAAATTTGACATATGGTTGCCGTTACAATTCGCACAGCGAAAATTTTTACTCTCTTTCACAGAGCATGTGTCCTTTTTGTGAGAAGAGTCTCCACAAATGAGGCATTTTTGGTCCATGTTACAAAACTTTGAACCATGGCCATAACGTTGGCAAACACGGCATTGGGTGATATGCTTTTCACCTGCGCCAAACTTTCGATATAATTCCCATTTTACACGCACGTTATATAAAGCATGTGCTTTTTCAAAAAATTTTAAGTAATTAACCTCACTGCGGCTTAAATGAATTAGATAATTTACAAGGGAAATTCCAGTTCGCTGACTGTTTTCGCCTCGTGATTTTTGTTTCATCAGAATTACTTGGGCAGGGGCTATACCAAGTAACTCTGTCAAAGTAATTTTGATCTCATCAACGGTTTGATCGTTGGTGAGACCTTTCAATACGACTTTGAACGGTTGGCGCTCTTAGTGTCATATGTAAAAAATTTATTCATCTTTTCAGTTAAATACTGAATAAGACGATTCCAATCTTTCAATGTTTGGGCCAGTAAACGGCATTCGCCTCTTCGGCCAATTTGATAAGTAACTTTGACGTCGGAGAGAAACGTAGAAAGTTCTCTTTTAAAAATATTAAATTCAGAAGCAATAGCTACCACAATAGTTTGAAGGTGGACCTTTTTTACAGAAATTTCACTTTGAATAGTTTTACTTTCGAACATTTCAATTTCGCCGGCTTCTTGCTCAGGCAGAATATCATATAAATTTTCACTGCATAAGCTAGTTTCAGAAAGAGATGCCTCTCTTTTCCTCCCCGTAGCGATGCGTGGTTTCTTTTTTCGTCCTGCCATTTCAGGTGATACGAAAAAAGTTCAAAAATAATATCAAATTGCAAGTATTGAGAAAGAAAGGAATAGGAAGTCTTGAGAAAGACTGATGTAAGTTAACTTCCAGGTAATCTTTAAAAGACACACTGACAAAACACAAACTTTGAAGCTATAGGCAGTCAAAGACCAGTCCACAAGCTACCGAAAATACGTCTGATCTGTTGGGCAGCTCAAGAGTCTTTTTTCATATGACTTACATTTTAAGTTTAGTAAAGCGAGCAATGTATGTAGTTTTTGGAGAATGCGAAAATGAACGGGAAAAGAAGGTGTGATTTTTAGGCTTGGAAAAAAATTTCCCAGGGCAGTGTGTGCAGTTCATCGTGGCGTGCTGGGATACGGGAACACAATCCGCCAGGGGCGGATTAAGGCGAAGCAGGCGGAGGGCGCCAAATGTGGGAGCGAAAAGATTGAAAAAAGAAAAACAAAATTTGAACCATATTTGTATTGTGTCGTGTCAAATAAATGTTGTGAACGAAAAAAAATTCAAACCACAATAATTAGTTGAATTTTCGGAAAAATTAGTTGGTATTTTTTTTCAGGCTTGCTTATCGAGTCAATAAAAACGCTCTCAATTGTTCAATATGTGCGAAATTGGAACGGAAAGTTGCGCCCGGATTTCGGTTCAATTCGGTCGAGAATCGGTACAAGCTCGTTCCGGTCTGTTTTAAATCCGGTCCGCCCCAAGGCCCAAAGGGTAATTTTCAATCACAGCAACGGAGTGAAAACTTTAATGTACACTTTTGTTTATTTTGATCCATGCATGCGCACGGTGAATTTTAAATAACAAAACACCCATTGTTTGTTGAAGTTGCTATGCTACGTTACGACGTTGTTATATTTTCTACTCTGTTACTGCGATTGAAAATTCCCTAACCTGCAGAAAACGTCAAAAAAGGCTGCGTGCACTGTCCGCCATTACCGCTCGTGGAAAGCTGGATTTGCTTTGAAATATATTACTTGGATTGGAATTACGCACATCTGCTGCTTGCGATTCAAATAACGATGAGTTTGATTTTCAACCGGACTTTTCCGGACTCCGGAAACATTACCCGGTTCAGATAGCTTCGTTCTAGTTCGGTCCGGAAATCAATCATTGAAGCCGGAAAATCTTTGGACCGGAATCTCTGGAATCCAGGTCCAATGTCGAACATAACTAGTGATATACAGTCAGGATCAGGCCCGGATTTGAGGGGGAGGCAAAGGGGGCAAATGCCCCGGGCCTGCCGATTAAAGGGGCCCCCCTAGTTCTAGGGCGACCTTTTTTTCGCTCGTCACCGTCCAGAACGTCTCAAGTAACAATCGAAATGCTCCAAAGACTTAAGATTGTTTTGTTTTCGTTCTATGTTAACTTACATTAAAGTCTTTTATTATAATTTAGTTTTATTTGATAGCCACAAAATATGATCCGCAAGTATTCTTTACAGCCATCCTATGCCATTAAGATGTATGATTAATATGCATTAAGTTGTATGATAGTCCCTCTGATGGCCAAATAAAACTTAAAACCTGCAGACTATAATTGTGGCTAAAATAAAATCTGATGATCGTAACTTAGACAGATGAAAACCGTGATAGAAGTGTTGGGTTTAATATACGCTATGTTCTGATCAGATTAAGAGAATCAGTTATGATGAAGGATTTTGAGAGCGTTCGAGGTTTATCCGAAAACAACATGTCGCCTTAAATGAAAAAAATGCAAAATTATGAAATTTATTCCCAAATCAGTATTTTATTCTACAACATCACCGATACCACAGAGTAGTTTTGAAATTCGAATGACAAAAATGACAAATCATGGCATTTATTCAATCATCACCTTAGTTCAGAGGAATTAAATTTTTATTAAATAGTCATTTTCTGCAGGATTACGGCGGCGATCGGTAATTACCGTAAAATTCGTGACCGGCTTTACCATGAATATTTCACGGCATGTGTTTTTAAATACACGATAACGATTAAAATGATAATAATAATCAATCAATATAGAAAGAAAACTCACACATTTCTGTTTTCACGACACTGTCCGAATATAATGTTGTCATTGAGAAATGAAACCAAGATTAAATTTATTGCTTCACATTTAATATGGAGAATATATCTCAGTTAAAATTGCGTGGCCATTCTATGGACAGCAAACTCGCCTGTTAAAAACATCTGGTCCTATGATGGAGAGCATATGAAGTTTTGATGACTGCAATAAACCTGGGCCAACTAGCCATGACACATGTATATAGCTGTTGTTAATAGGTTGTTATAACCGCGTGGTCGGCATTGAAGGTTTTATGTTTTGGTTCTAATTAGCACTAAAAAACTAAGATATAACCTATTTTGTTACTTGTGGTTACCTCTAAATGTTTGAAGAAAATAGGGCCTCACAAACAAATTTGCCCCGGGCCCCCCTGCGTCTAAATCCGGCCCTGGTCAGAATTATTTTACGCGAATTTTTCACGAGTTTTTTTACGCGGATTTTTGAATCACGTGTTTTTCTACATGGATTTTTGAATTCACGCGGATTTTCGAATAAACGCGTTTTTTTACGCGATACCGCGCTAATTCAAAAAAAAAAAAAAATTCACGGGTTTTCGAGTTAACGCGGGTTGAGAACCAAAAACTTATGCGTTTTAATTGAGTAAAAGACTTGGTCAAAAAAATTCTCCTCCCTCCGAAAGATCCGAAATAACCGTCAAATAAGACAATTTTAAATACTGGTTGTTGAGTGTCTTGGGTATTTTTTAAAACCTTTGTTGGTAGTTTATATTCCGCGGATTTTAGAATTAGCGCGATTTTTAACGCGGATTTTTAAATTAACGCGGTTTTTACTCGGATTTTCTAAATGACGCGTTTTTTTAAAGGACGTAAAAAAAACAGACTGTAAACGAAAAATTACGATAAATTTGATCGAAAATAGTAGGAAAAACTGCGTTTTTTTTTGGAAGGCGTTCTGTTTGGGGTAAAATGGACAGTTCTTTTGGGGTGATATGTTCTGGGTGAGTTTGAAGTAATTTCTTTTGTCGCCGATGCGGCGGGCTTACAAAACGGACGGACAGACGGCGGTGTACAAAGGATGAACTATGAAAAGTATTGCAGGTAATCCGGGATGCAATAGTGCTTTTTGTCTTCTCCTTCAGACTTAGTAACCTACTTCCTTTCTTTCTTATCGACCTTATCATATCCTCCTGCAAGCTATCACAGCGTGTAACGTGCTATAGTCTATGATATTATCAAAGCTTTAGAATCGGGTGTTAAGAAGTCGGGAAGGAAAATTTGTGTGGAAGAGCCTGAGTATAAACTCATACTTGAGTCCTTTTTTCGCCAACGAATGGCTTGGTTCTACTAAGATTTGAACCTATCACCACTCGCTTGTTAAAGCGGACTCTGTAACCTTGCAGCTACGAAGCTCTACAAAGCACTATTACACGGAGTAGGGTACTTCTCAATAAGTAACACTGCCATAAAGGGTAGAAACAAAAAATGTGCGAACAGCAAAAACGTCCGGACAATGCCACAAAAAATCAAAAACATACAGAAAAAAAAACGAAACGACCTGGTCTTTTTCTTAACTTACTTACATACTTACTTACTTAGATGGCCGTACGTCCTGGCCTGCATAACGTGGTTCCGCCAATTTTCTCGGTCCATGGCTGCCTGCCTCCAGTTCCGCGGGCACCCGGTACTCTGCAGATCGTGCTCCATCTGGTCCACCCTTCTCGCTCGTTGCGCCACCCGCCTTCTCGTTCCCGCCGGATTTAAAGCGAACACCAATTTTGCAGGGTAGCTATCCGGCATTCTAGCTACATGCCCTGCCCAGCGTATCCTTCCAGCTTCAGCCACTTTCTGAATACTGGGTTCACCGTAGAGGCGCGCAAGCTCGTGGCGCAAGCTACGCCTCCACACTCTGTTCTCCTGCACACCGCCAAAGATGGTTCTTAGCACCCGACGTTCAATAAATCCGAGTGCTCGCAAGTCCTCTTTGAGCATTGTCCACGTCTCATGCCCGTAGAGAACGACCGGTCTTATTAGCGTTTTGTACAGGATACACTTGGTGCGAAGACTCAGATTTTGCGACCGAAGTTTTTTATGAAGCCCATAGTAGGCACGATCATTCTGTGCCGAACAAGCATCAGTATCGGACGTGTTCGGTGATCGCTCCGATAGAATATAAAACAAAAGACGTATGAACAAGTGTTGGCATTGTTTGCCTGGTCGAGTGAAATAAATCCGGGTTCAAGGTCGCGCCTTCGTGCAACTGTTTCGCATCGTGACTGCCAGCTGGTGCGTAAGCCGATTTGGCTGCTGGCTGAATTGTGCTACAGCAGTGGACGAGACACAAAAGAGGAAAAAGAAGAAGCCATCAGTTGACAGTTGAGTTGTATCGCTGTGTGGAGTGATCTCACACCTGGCTCACTGCTGGTGGCTGTTTGGTGCTGCTGTATTGGTGCTGCTGGCTGTAACGGCTGCAACTTCGAACGATCGGACAACCAACCTTACTGGAAGGGAGAAGTAAAAAGGTACGTGCTCTTGTCGGCGCTAGTGCGCTAGACTTAGCGGTATGGATGTAGATCCCTCGCCTCCCGCGCCACCATCCCCGAACCCCTCTGACCCTGACCCTTCTGTTACCCCCTCCCCTGTTCATTCTTCAGTCCCCCCTCGCCCCAGGCTTTACCCAGACGGAGCCCAGGGCAGCTATACTGTCTATTTTCGGCCAAAGGCGGGACCGCAATCGAAACAGTTGAACCTCTTGCAGATTTCTAAAGACCTGACGAAGGAGTACAAGGGCGTGACCGAAATTTCCAAGGTCCGGCCTAACAAGCTCCGTGTCGTGGTCAGTAACCTGAAAGAGGCCAACGATATAGCTTGCTCTGAGCTCTTTACACGCGAGTATCGCGTTTACATACCCGCACGAGACGTGGAGATCGACGGTGTCATAACCGATTCGAGTCTGTCCGTCGAGTGCATACTGAAAAGTGCCAAAGGGTGCTTTAAGAACAAAACCTGTCCCGTTGTAAAGGTGCTCGACTGCAAGCAATTGCGGTCAGCATCGATCATCGGTGGCAAAACAGAATACACTCCGTCAGACTCGTTTCGAGTTACGTTCGCCGGGTCAGCGCTACCAAGCCACGTCTCGATCCACCGGGTTCGTCTCCCTGTGCGATTATATGTGCCTCGCGTCATGAACTGCCTGAATTGTAAGCAGTAAGGCCACACCGCCGCCTACTGCTGCAATAAGGCACGTTGTGGCAAGTGTGGGGAGAATCATGCGGATGATTCCTGCAGTAAAAATGCTGAAAAATGCATTCACTGTGGGGAGAGTCAGCATGAGCTCTCGACATGTGCGGTGTACATGCAGCGCAGGGATAAAATAAAGAGGTCTCTCAAAGAGCGTCCGAAGCGTTCTTACGCTGAGATGCTGAATAAGACCGTTACCACTTCTCCCATTACATCAAACCCTTTTGATCTGTTGTCCTCTGATGAAACCGATTCTGACGATTCACCAGCGGGAACATCTTACGCCAATCCTGGGGAGTCTAGAAAGAGGAAAAATATTTCCTCTCCTAAACTTCCCAGGAAAGGTCCTAAGATTTCTCAAAGTGAAATGAAAGTTACAAACAAACCAAACAGTGCTGCGGAAAAACCGAAGCAAACTCCTCCTGGGCTTCCAAATTTATAGTCCCAGAAGGAGTTATAGTCCCAGCACTGCCAGGAACATCTAAAACCCCATCTAAAGTTGTTCCTTTTGCACTCCCAGTTGATGAAACAAACTCAGGATTAGTGAAATTTTCTGACATTGTGGACTGGATTTTTGAAACTTTCAATGTACCCGATCCAATTAAAATTTTTCTTACAGCATTCCTCCCAACAGTTAGATCATTTTTGAAGCAGTTGACTGCCCAATGGCCCCTCCTTGCAGCGATTGTATCCTTCGATGCCTAATTCAACTGCGTATATGAAGGATTCTATCTCTGTCTTACAGTGGAATTGTAGAAGTATTTTACCAAAAATGGATTCGTTTAAAGTTTTGATAAATAAAAACAAATGCGATGCATTTTCCCTTTGTGAAACTTGGCTTACTTCAAATGTTGATCTCAACTTCCATGATTTTAATATTATTCGCCTTGATCGAGACACCCCATATGGAGGAGTACTTTTAGGGATTAAAAAGTGCTATTCTTTCTATCGTATCAACCTCCCCTCGATTCCAGGCATCGAAGTTGTCGCATGTCAAATGACAATACATGGTAAAGAGCTTTGTATTGCCTCAATATATATTCCTCCCAGAGCACAGGTTGGGCAACGGCTGCTCTTTGATTTAATAGAACTTCTTCCCTCGCCACGTTTGATTTTGGGAGACTTCAACTCTCATGGCGTGGCTTGGGGTTCCCCTTACAATGATAACCGCTCCTCTTTAATCTATAACCTTTGCGATGACTTCGACATGACTATTTTAAACAACGGCGAAATGACACGTATCCCGAAACCTCCAGCGCGCCCAAGCGCTTTGGATCTATCCTTATGTTCGACGTCGCTACGGTTTGATTGCACATGGAGGGTAATCCTCGATCCTCACGGTAGCGATCATGTGCCTATTCTTATTTCAATTAATAACGGGTCAACTCGCATGCGACCAGTTGACATTCCGTATGACCTCACACGGAATGTCGATTGGAAGTTATACGAGGAAATGATTTCAAAAGCGGTCGATTCGATTCAACATCATCCATTACTTGAAGAATACAACCTCCTCGCGGGCTTGATTCTCGACGCCGCGTTGCAAGCCCAAACGAAGAAATATCCCGGCGTAACGATTGGTGGGACCAAGAGTGCTCCGATGTCTACACGCAAAGATCCGACGCGTTTTTGGCCTACCAGAAGGGAGGTATACCTGGCGACTATTTACGGTATTCGGAGCTTGATACCAAGCTTAAAAGCTTGGCTAAAGCAAAGAAACGCGGATATTGGCGTCGGTTCGTGAACGAGACGTCGAGGGAGACATCGATGAGCACTCTTTGGAACACAGCCCGAAGAATGCGGAATCGCGTAACGGTCAACGAAAGCGAGGAGTCTTCAAGTAGGTGGATATTTGATTTTGCCAGGAAAGTATGTCCGGACTCTGTTCCTGAGCAAAATATTGTTCGCGATGCGTCTTCGGGCAACGACGCGATAGAATCACCTTTTACGATGGCAGAATTTTCAGTTGCCCTCCTGTCCTGTAACAATAACGCGCCTGGGTTAGATAGAATCAAATTCAACTTGTTGAAGAATCTACCCGGCAATGCCAAGAGGCGCTTGTTGAATTTGTTCAATAAGTTCCTGGAGCAAAACATTGTACCGCAGGATTGGAGACAAGTGAAGGTGATCGCCATCCAAAAACCAGGGAAATCAGCTTCTGATCACAACTCTTATAGGCCGATTGCAATGCTATCCTGTATCCGGAAATTGATGGAAAAAATGATACTCCGTCGTTTAGACCATTGGGTCGAATCAAATGGTCTACTATCAAATACTCAATTTGGCTTCCACCGTGCCAAAGGGACGAATGATTGTCTTGCGTTGCTTTCAACAGATATTCAGCTGGCGTATGCTCGCAAAGAACAAATGGCGTCTGCGTTCTTGGACATTAAGGGGGCTTTTGATTCCGTTTCTATTGACATTCTTTCAGGTAAACTTCACCGACAAGGATTTTCTCCAATTTTGAACAATTTTTTGCACAATTTGTTGTCCGAAAAGCACATGCATTTTACGCACGGCGATTTGGCAACTTTTCGCATTGGCTACATGGGTCTTCCCCAGGGCTCATGTTCAAGCCCTCTTCTTTACAACTTTTATGTAAATGATATCGACGAATGTCTGGCAAATTCATGCACGATGAGACAACTTGCAGACGACAGTGTAATCTCTGTTACAGGAGCCAAAGCTGCCGATTTGCAAGGACCATTGCAAGATACCTTGGACAATTTGTCTGCTTGGGCTTTACAGCTAGGTATCGAATTCTCTCCGGAGAAGACTGAGATAGTAGTTTTTTCTAGGAAGCATGAACCTGCTCAGCTTCAAACACAATTAATGGGTAAAACGATTTCTCAGGTTTTGGTACACAAATATCTTGGTATCTGGTTCGACTCTAAAGGCACCTGGGGTTGTCATGTGAGGTATCTGATGAAAAAATGTCAACAAAGAGTGAATTTTCTTTGTACGATAACCGGACAATGGTGGGGAGCCCATCCAGAAGACCTTATAAGGCTTTACCAAACAACGATATTGTCTGTTATTGAATACGGGTGTTTCTGCTTCCGCTCCGCAGCAAAAAAACATCTGATCAAACTGAAGCGAATACAATATCGTTGTTTGCGTATCGCCTTAGGTTGCATGCAGTCGACCCATACGATGAGTTTGGAGGTCCTAGCTGGAGTACTACCATTGAAAAACCGCTTCTGGAGCCTGTTTTCTCGTATTCTTATCAAATGTGAGGTCTCACGAGCGGGGGCCTAGTGTGGTTGTTAACGTCTCCGCCAACCACGCTCGACGCCTGGGTTCGAATCCCACCGCCGACATAGGTGTCGATGGTTGTGAGGTGGCGTGATCCACTCACAACCAACCCAACTGGTCTAGATTCAATCCTAGCCGACACCGGGAGATTTTCTGAGGCGAAAAATCTCTGGGCTCACGCCTTCCATCGCATGAGGGAGTAAAGCCGTTGGCGCCGGTCCGTTAATAAACGGGTCGTGAGTTAGGGTCCTGGATGTGGAGTCGCCTCCCTTGGCGTCGGTGATTGGCCACAACAGTGGCGGAACTAGACCGACGGAAAACAAGCGAGAAAAAAAAAATGTGAGGTCTTGAACTGTCCCGTGATTGAAAATTTTGAAAGGTTAATCGAACTTAATTCTCAAACCATCTTTCCATCACATGTGATGGAAATACATGTTATCACATGTATTTCCATCACATGTCCCAAAATATTAACCCTTCTTCGAATATTCTAAATCGTGTCGACTTATCAAATACTTCTGATTCTACTGTGTTTTTCGATACATCCATGATAGAAGAAACTCGTGGAATCCCGGATCTTTTACGCGTGCAGCAGATCCCCAAAATTTTTTCCAATAAATATCGAAACATCAACTGCAACAATATGTTCTACACTGACGGATCACTTCTTGATGGGTCCACTGGCTTCGGTATTTTCAATAACAATTTAACCGTCTCCCATAAGCTTGATAATCCTGCTTCTGTTTACGTCGCAGAATTGGCTGCAATTCAGTACACCCTAGGGATTATCGAAAAATGCCCACGGACCATTATTTCATCTTTACGGACAGTCTCAGTTCCATTGAGGCTCTCCGATCGATGAAAGATGTTAAGCACTCTCCGTATTTCCTGGGGAAAATACGGGAACATCTGAGTGCTTTATCCGAAAAATCGTATCAGATCACCTTAGCGTGGGTCCCTTTTCACTGCTCGATACCGGGCAATGAGAAAGCGGACTCTTTGGCTAAGGTGGGTGCAATTAACGGCAATATTTATGAACGACCAATTGCCTTCAATGAATTTTTCGCATTTGTACGTCAGAATACGATCATCAGTTGGCAAAATGCTTGGACCAGAGGGGAACTGGGAAGGTGGTTACATTCCATAATCCCCAAGTTGTCGACGAACCCGTGGTTCAAGGGGTTGGATGTAGGTCGGGATTTCATTTGCGTGATGTCCCGGCTCATGTCCAATCACTATAGATTTGACGCGCATCTCCGTCGTGTTGGGCTCGGAGAAAGTGGTATCTGTGCCTGTGGTGAGGGTTATCACGACATAGAGCACGTTGTTTGGTCATGCCCTGTACAACGTGACGCCAGGCCTAAATTAATAGCTTCCCTGCAGGCCGAAAGTAGGCAGCCGGCTGTTCCTGTTCGTGATGTCTTGGCGAGCCGTGACCTATCCTACATGTCCCTTATATACGTTTTCCTGAAATCCATCCACGCCCCAGTTTAATCCTATTCCCTTCCGCCTACATCCAACCAAACGACAAGAACACGTTAAGACCCCGGATCCGGAAACAGCAACTAGACCCGCACGATACTCTCAGGTCCCGAGGGAGACAACCCAATATGCCAGTCCGTAATATCTTGGCCCAGCAGCGGAACATATTCAATATGCTGCTTACCTATGGCGATGGAAAACCATCAAACAACAAATCAGTACTTTTAATGCAAAACATTCTAGCTTTAAGTTAGATTTAGTTTCAGCTCGTAGTCGGCAGCGAGGATAAAAAATTTGCTTTTAGTTATTAAGATACTTTAGAAAGTAAGCTACCAGATATAATTGGCGCCGTTAAACATTAAATTGCATTTGTGCCGTGTCAAATAAATATAGATGAAGAAAAAAAATAGTAGGCACGACTTCCACTGATAATACGTCTCCTTATCTCCCGACTGGTATCGTTGTTTTCAGTTACCAGAGAGCCGAGGTACACAAACTCGTCGACCACCTTGAACTCATCCCCGTCGATTGTTACCGTATTGCCTAGGCGTGCCCTGTCGTGCTCGGACCCACCTGCAAGCATATACTTAGTTTTTGACGTATTAATCTTCAGTCCGATCCTATCTGCTTCACGTTTCAGCTGGGTATACTGGTCTGCCGCCGTCTCAAATTTTCTGCCGACAATATCCACGTCGTCCGCAAAGCAAATAAATTGACCTGATCTGTTGAAAATCGTGCCCCGCATGTCAAACCCCGCTCGTCTCAAAACACCCTCTAGCGCGACGTTGAACAGTAAGCAGTAGAGACCATCACCTGTAGCAATCATGTTGATGAATTTAACTTGCATAGTTATTCTTCGTCAATTTCCGAATTTATAGCTGATCTACTGTAAAGATCATGGATAATTGGCTAACCAGGCGCAATTACACCTTGCGTACGAGTTAGCCGTTTGAATATTTGCTCTTCTTTTAGCCTCTCATTCGCGGTGACGCAACCCAAAATCTCAAGACGAATCTGCGACTTATACTTGCTTGTTCTTATTGGTAAAGTCCCAGCCAGCGCAGGTCATTATACTCGGGAAATGAAATGGTTAGATGCATGAATCTAACGGGAAAGGGAGATGTAAACTCGGGTTTGAAATTGCCGTGGAAGTTCGTTGCAAAATTTCCGGTTTCAAACTCAAAATCTCGTTTGATCTGAGGAGCAAACCAATCTAGCTTCGATCATTTTATATTGAACAGTGGCCGAAGTCAGGGTGTGTGATTTTGTGTTAGCGTGAGGATGTCTTTAGATTAGTTAATTGTATTAAGTGTTGCTCTTCTTTAGGTTTAGCGCAGGAGTAGCTTAAATTTAGTGGAGACTTTGCTAGCAAGTGTGATAAAACAGAAAGGTAAAGTTGGTTTTGGTCTGGCTGCCATAATTATATTTACCCGCGTCGAACAGCCGTTCGACGGCTTTTTGTGCGATATTTTGAAGTGCACCAGAGCTCATCCACCCTCCTACCTCGCATGTCTGAAGGCACTGTTAGCTGGATCCGGACCAGCCGCCGAACATACTAAGTCGCTGATCGGACGGATCGGCCCTTGCCGCCTTCACCATCGAATCAGCCGCTGATCGGACAGATCGGCACATGCAGCGCATCTAGTGACTGACGCCATTGCCGAATACAGCCTACCGTACCCGGACGGTGCGGTGATTGCTGAGTGTTGCAGTTACGGTCGATGCAGAGCTACTGTTAAATTATCGGAAGGAACGGAAAGGTTTGAGTAGCCACCGGACGCGTGAGTACAAGCTATAAAGTCCCTGAGCAGGGTAAAAGTTCAGCCAAGACCCCCACCTTGTAGATAGCTTTATGGCATAACCACAAAACTCCACCCACGCAAACAATAGTAGAGTAGATAGTATTAGATGGCCAAAATTTAGTTAGTAGTGAAACGAAGCATGCTTGTAAATATATAGGTATGTGTAAAATTGATGTAGTGCGTTTCCCTGTTAAGAGTAATGTTTAGTGTAATTTAGGTGATGTAAAGGTTTCTCACGTCTCGCGTTCGTCTCTAGTTTCGATTATTTTGGTACTCCAGGTGGACTGCCTGGGAAAACAGTCCCCGCACTCTGATTTCATAAGCTGGGCATCAATCTGATTGCTCAGAATTGGTCCAGTGATGAGAATCACGAGGTCGGTGTTTTGAGGTTTAAGAAGTTTTTCGCGAATTTCTGTGGTAATTCAAGTTGAGTTTCGGATCGAAAGTTGAGACTGAGTACCTTAGTGTAGTGCATCTGCCTTTTCGTTTTCCCTCAGTTTATTACCCTGACCCGCCCTGAGGCGGAGTTTTTGGCCGGGCAAGCCAAGACAGGCAAGTGGTCCTCTTCGAGGTGGCGCTTAAGCCACTTGCTTGCAGATACGAGGAAAGGAACCGCAGATTTGGGAGTGTGGCATTTCAGGCCCGCTACACACCTTGTCGGAGCCCCATGTGAGACTCGAATGGGTCCGACGTTCCACCCGAAATTCTCACACAACACTTCACACCCTCCATCGTAGCCTTAATCAGTCTTGTCAGCTTCTCCGGGAAGCCGTTTTCGTCGGGAATTTTCCATGGCTCTTGTCGGTTCATTGTATCGTATGTGGCTTTGAAATCGACGAAAAGATGGTGTGTAGGGACTCTAAACTCACGGCACTTTTGGAGGATCTGCCGCAGTGTAACGATTTGGTCAGTCGTAGACCGTCCTCCCATTAAGCCGGCCTGCTGGCTAATGGTGACAGGCGTTGGAAGATGACCTGGTAAACCACTCTGTATGCGGCATTCAGGACTCTGATCGCTCGATAGTTCTCGCAGTCTAGTTTGTCGCCCTTTTTGTATATGCGGCAGATAACCTCTTCTTTCCACTCCTCCGGTAGCTGTTCTGTTTCCCAGATCTCGACGATCAGCCGATGCAGCGAGCTAGCCAGTTTGTCGGGGCCCATTTTAATAAGCTCAGCTCCGATGCCGTCTTTTCCGGCCGCTTTGTTGTTCTTGAGCTGCCGGATCGCATCATTAACTTCGCTTATTGTTGGGGGTGGCAGATCTTCGTCGTTCGTTACACCAACCACGTCTTCTTAACTCAATTTTAACTCTTTTCTTAACTTATAATTTACATATTTTACATTCATCAGAACGAAGAAAAAAAAAAGATTTTAAAGAGGCATCGTCTAACGTGGCATTTGCCTTGCAATATTTCGAGATTTGTGAAATTATTCCTGGAAGTATATTACAACACTCAATGGTTAGTAAAAAATGTTCGCATTAGTCTTAAAAACTATAGATGGGAAAAAGATGGGAAAGTAGAATGAAACAAATATTTTCTCCTGAGCCGGGATTCGAACACACGACAACTGGCAGGAAAAAAACTAAATTAATCCACCTAGCGGTGAGACCCAGCCTTTCTAATTCAAACTTATTATTTGTTGAAATAGATTTACACGAACACTTCAATTTTTAGAAAAAAATAAACGTTGAAAATTTCTGCTGAATTTATCTTCCACTTTATATAACGAATATCTGGTAGCCATTTAAAACATAACATTTACACACTCACATTAGCATACATTAACACATATACACGCAAATACAACGAAATAAATATGTTTCAAATACATCAGGCGAAAAATCCAGATGACTACTCTTGCGGCCAAATTCCGAGCACAAGTTTTTTCGAAGAAAAGAAAATTTCTTGACCGATAGTACCTACATGAACAAATCTCCTTCTCTTCGAATAAATGCGTGCTCGGAATTCGGCCATTGGCCACCTAATCTGTGTATTTCGATGGTGAAGATGCCGTTCTAGAAAATTTTCAGTTTCTTGAAAACAGCCCAAAGTGACCAAATATCATCCATTATGAGTATAGCGGAAGCGTTATACCCAGAGGCCAGAAACTAACTTGGGACACCATTTTAAATTTCTAGATAGCTTCTGATTTATGGAAAACAACCTAAAAGGGAGAAACATTACTCAATGTTTTTCAGGAACCGGGGTGAAATCTATAGTTTACTATGAAACCCGATTTTGGAGGTTTCTGGAACATATCCTTAATAGTCTAATACAATCCAATGAAGGTATATTCCCTCTTTGGGTTCTAGAATATTGATGTTATATATAAAGTACTAAGCTAAGTATGTTTGAAACTAGTTTTGTGAAAATCGGTCCAACAATTCTAGAGAAATTGAGTGAGCTTAGCAGTCTTTGGAATATGTTTCTTTCAAAAGGTGGTTTTCTTCTTTTATGCATAACGGACAAAGTTATAGTCCAATTCCAATTAAATTCAATAGGGTCCTGTGGGGTAACTAGACCTTCAATACGACACTAATTTTGAAAAAGTTAATTCAGCTAGTTCTAGGAAAAATGAGTGAGTTTCGAAGCCTCCGGAACACGTTTCTTTTAAAAACTTTTGAATCATATGTTTGATCATTAGTGAAGGATTTTCAAGACAGCGTTCATTTGACACCAGCTTTGTTTAAATTGGTTAGGAAGTTTCTGAGAAAAAGAAGTTTCATCATATTCACATTTTGAAACACGGTGCCCAAACTAAAATCCGATTACAATAAAATTCAATAGGGTGTTATAAGACCACTAGTCCTTTCATTTGCAACTGATTCGTGTAAATCGGTCTAATAATCTCTGAGAAAAGTGAATGAATTTAAGTAGGCTTTGGTATAAGCTTTGCTTTTATAACATTTTCATAAATAACGGACAAAGTTACCAACCGATTACAATAAAATTCAATAGAAACGTATGGGACAACTAGACCTTTTGTTCGAGACTAATTTCGCGAAAAACGGTCAAGCCATCTCTGAGAAAAATGAGTGAATTTGAACAGCCTCTGGAAAAAATTTCTTTACATAACTTTTGAACCATATGTTTATTCATTATAAAATTTTTAAGTTGAGGGTTCTGGAGATAGCCCGTTAATTTGACATCAGTTCTGTTAAAATCGGCTGTGTAGTTTCAAAGATATTGATGTTTCGTGATTTTTACATTTTGATTCAAACTTCGAACAGTCTCAAATTTCGAACACTTCAGATTAAAAATCACATTCTTATAGCTAGGGTAATCAAAGGTATGATTACTATATACCATTTTGTTCCTCGGAATGCCCTTTACCCAGTGATGTATAGTTCTTTACTCTAGGACCACTTCCAGGGAACCAGCAGGCGTTTAAAAAAGTTACAGTCAGTGTTGAGACGGTTTGCCTATCTATCTCTTAATGATTACATTCAAGTGTTCGGAATTTGAATTAAAGACGAGTCCTGAACTCTCGTCAATTTCATAAATAAACCATGTTTGAATCAATATAAATAGAACTTAATTGCAACAACAATAGAATAATTAATATGTTAAAACTTTATGATCGACGAGAAAATTCATTTTCCGTTGATATTTTAGTGTAAGAAATTACAACATTAAGTGATCGAAATTTGATGCAGTACGGTATCTCTAGGTCCATTTAACGTGATTGGGTGAAAACCATCAAATACACAACCACTGTTAATCGGCTGTTTGAATTAATCGGGTTCCTCGAACAGTTCATTGGATTTATTAATCAATGAAACACTTTTGACCTGTTTTACCTATTCCTTCCTTACTTTCAGCCCCTCAGACGGCGCGAAATTCTTAATTAACAATAGGTCAATTTTAATGATCGTAGATGATTTCCCGATCATCAAAGTTGCACGAGACTTAGACTCGGTTGGCGACTCGAAACTGACATTTTTACCCATTTTGGCTAATGTGATCTGGTTCAACATCATTTTTTTCAGAACCCTCATCAAACAGTTAAACCAATGTTCACTAGCCTAGGTTCTAGAACAGAATGAAACAAAAAACTAATTCTAAAATCCCATCTGGCAAATGAACACCTCGGAAGAGGTTATTCCGGAAGGCAAATCCCAACTACACGAGGCGAGACACGGTGGAAAAAAGCAATCCGTCCATCACGAGCGCGGTATTTTCATCAACTCTGAAAGACAGGATGCATTTTCAATGTCTGGTGCTCCGGAGGCGCAAACAACCACCGTTCTTATCCTCGTCGATTCCCCGCTTGAGACCTTGGGTAGTCTTGGAGTGTTTGTTGCTTCCTCGCAAGCAGACCGGCAAGCAGGTAGGCTAGTGGAGGTGGCCGGTAAATTGAATTTCTAGCTCCGGCAGCCTGCAATTGTAACATTTTATTCACCTTACGTGCGCTTCTGCCGGAGCCGCATTCTTTCGTTTTCACCCTGCTTCCTGGGAATTTCCGCAACAGCAGCGGCGAGGGTAACACGAACAAGTGGATTGAGGCCCGCTTTCCGACGCGTTTGATGGAGCTGCATTTTCCGGTTTGCATAGCACACCGAAGAAGGCAAGAATAAACGAAGATCTCTGGCATGTTTGGCACAACAGAATACTTAAACAGTGCGAAAAGGGTCTCACGAATATTCAATTACCGGCAGAACAGAACAGATAGGTTATTTCATGCTTATTTACGGTTGAAATTTAATTTCCAAACAATTTCGAAGTGCAACTCGTTACCATCCAGTCGGCGGCCAGGTCCGACCCCTTTCGGTTGCTTGGCCGGGGTGTGACTTCCGTTTCGCTGCTAGAGCTGAGGCGATGAGGCGGCCGGGACTTGCATGTAGGTAGGCAAAAGCACAATGAAACAACAACAAAAAAAAGCAACGATTCGTGCCACGTCTTCGTTTTTGATTGACTGATGGCTACCAGCTTCTAAAGGAACGTGCGGAAAAATGCTTGTCAAAATCAATTTCAGCATTGTTTCGCTTATTGCTTTATTTGTTTGGCAATAAAGAAATGATGAGGACCTACTTTTATATCTGGTCGGCACGATGTGGGTTGGCGCTTCGTTGTTAGGTATGTTTGTATGAAATTTCAGTTGTTTGATGATGTATCGACATTCTTAGTAGAGAAATTCTATCTGTTGTTCATCTATAAATAAGCTCACAAACTGTCTCCAATTCCGTTTCCAGCAGATAGCCCGCACAATACTATATCAGTCAAATCAAAGTTCATAATCGAATATACACTTTACATCCGCATCTGTGTAGGCAGCGTTATCGAGTTGTTGAGATTAGTCATAGCCAAACAATTGTATCAGAATTCGTTCCAATTGGGGCTTGATTACGCTTTATGGCTAATGTGAAATTGCCAAAAGGAACGAACGGGGTTGAACTGAAACGAAACACTTCATCGCTTGCATGCATAGCAAGAACGCCGGGATACGGTACATTTTTCCAAATCTGTATCAGATTTTCAGTTCGCTTATTTTTCGCTTTCCCTGCTGCACACATTGTCTGCCGTAACCCACTGGTGCCCAAGTTAGTTTTCAGACGGACTTCGAAAAAATCACTGTGAATTTTTATAAACATTTTTTAAGTATTGATTCGAGCTTTTCAGAGGTTCAACTGTAGACCGTCTAAGGGTGGCACTTGGGCACTAGAGGGTTAATGAACTTGAATGTTAACGGGTAAAAGCCGTTGTTAAAAATAGAAACTAGTTCGAAAGAACGATAGAACACACATAAATCTAGACAACCTCAATGCCAATAACAGAGAACTGAATTAGGACTAAGACTTCTACTTTATCAAATTCTCGAGTCCTATAAATTGAGGAGCAATTACTGGGTCGTAAACCAAGCAAATAGTTTCAAGTACTGTTTTCTGGTTGGCAAGATGCATGATAAGCAATTCGAACATCATGATGTTACTGTTGCTTATTATGCCCATACTCCCCATATATTTTGTATCCTTCAACATCTTTCTTCAGTCATATCACCGGCCCTTTAAAACAGAAATAATAATTTCGGCTTATCGATAAGTCAATTAAGCCAAGTAGAAGAACATCAATATTGTCGCCGAAACCCCCCCGTTGCGGCGAAGAGGGGGTGAACAACAAACCGTTTCATATCGAGCGAAAAGGGCCGAGCGAACAAAATGACAATTAGGATGTAAACATCCGTAAACGTCATCGTTTATTCAGTTTCGATAGCAAGTGAAACCGCATATCAGTCGCGAGTTTATTAAATTAAGTAAATTTAAACAAAAAGTCGTTCCACAGTCCGGAACAATATTAAATTTATTACTACTCACCACGTAGTAAGTGGTATTTATAAAGCAGGTTAAAAGGCGAAGGTACGTTGCTGAAATAATTATAAACTTATACTTACCCGTAACTTAACCTAAAACACACAGGAAATACTTACCGCTAATAGTTGTTCATCGCTGGTGGACCTGAAAAGAGAAGAAATAGAAGGTTGCCTGAAAGGTAGAAAGAATTAGTAGAAGGATTTCGGATATAAAAACCAAGAAACACTGAATAAGTAAGAAATTATAAATTATCTTTAACACTTTATTAGAACCTAAAATATATTACAGCTTTGTAGCTGCTAAGTAAGCAACTAAAAAGACGGTGTTTGTTTCGACGTCGGGAACAAATATAAAGAAAAATTTACCAGGAGTTATTGCACTGACGATCACCAATACAATTTTTACTTCCGGCTACGAAGCTAATAAATCAGGGCTGATTAGTAATAGGTGAGGTTGATCAATTAGCTCAAAACATTCCGGACAACGGAGAAAACAGGTGGGCAGAAGTAGTTAATACTTACGATGGTTAGTGTTTGAAGTTATTAAACGCTCAAACTCGGAGTACTTTGTTTAATCAACAGTTAGCTACGAAATAACATCGTGCCAGGAAACTCCCGGAAAAGTCAGTGGAGTATTCTGGATACAACCATTCCGGCTTTTCTCGTGTACTGTGATCACACTCGGAAAAACGGAGGTTGGACCGTCATACATTGACGATTCGATGGCAGTTTGAATTTTAATCGTCCCTGGGCTGATTATCGAGAGGGATTTGGAGAGCTGCAAAACGAGTTTTGGTTGGGTTTGGAAAAAATGTATCAGATCACACGGACTGGTGACTATGAGCTGCTAGTGGTGATGAAAAGCTTTAACGATGTGACCAAAACTGCTCGCTATGATCGGTTCTGGGTGGCAAGTGAGCTTGAAGGCTACACGCTCAATTTGGGTCAGTTCATGGAAGGTGATGCAGGTGATAGTCTCCATAATCACCAATCGGTGTAAACCCTGTAGAACTTGAGTGTTCGAAGACATGGAGAAGCGGCTGGTGGTTTGACTGGTGCTATGACACGTAAGTAACGAATCTTGGAAATAATTTAGAGCTAGAATGTGCAGGGTTCACACTGCAGAAATGTCAACGGAATATACGGAGAAGGACTAACAGCTGGTGCTATGAGTTGGTATACGTTTTACGGAACTAACATTGCTTTAAAAGGGGCTCAAATGCTTATCAGAAGAATATAGAGCAGAATTCATGTGAATCCTGAGGAATAAACTATTCGACATTTAAATAGAGCTGAACTCGCTATTAACTTGGCTTGATCCTGATCAGTGGTAAAGAAGTAGGTAATATTAAGACGTGTATTTATCCTGTCATTGCTAACTTCAATAATTTGTCACAGATGTAAAAAATATTCCCACAATCTACACATTTAAAAAAAATTCTGAAAATATACGTAACTGGAAATATTGTTTGAACATTAGACTCAATGAGATTTAATCATACTCTCATATGCACAAACGATCATAGATGAAAAACCTCCCACCTCTCACAACTGTCTGAGGTTTATTATAATTTGCACTAATTGTATTACAAAGTATAGTAAGGGGATAAAATAACGATAAATTGTAAACTAACCTTAAGGAAACTATGTGAACTGTTTTGAAAAGGGGTTTTTATGCCTGATTGAAACCTGCTGAATGTAAAAATGTTCCCATCTTGGCTTTTCCCCTTACCGGTAATTAATAAATAAATAAATTAATAAATAAAAATGCGAGCTCGGGAAGCAAGGCAATAGCGATAAAAATGCATGGAAAAGCTTGTTCTTGGAACTTTTCACCTATTATCGCCATTAAGCAGTAAAGCAACAATATTCAACATTATATCAAACAATTGTCACACATTTTGTCTATCCACCGACACATAAATGACTAAGATGCATTGAGTCGTTCGCTTGCTATAATCGTTTTAAATCTGATGCAGGCTTCTTGCGTTCTCTTGATTTTTGACCAAATTTCCTTTTCTACCTGCCAAACCCCTTGTAGAACCAGACTTTCTCTCACACAGAGTGAGTAATTATCCATATTTAGGCGTAGAGAATTTCAGTCGCAGAGTTCCTTTTCGCTCTTCATCATCACGTGTTAGGGATAAACATTTATTTGCTCTCTCAGTTTAAGGGGTTATATACCTTTTCAGTTTTCAAAAAACCGAAATTTTTTTTATTGTATTATCTTCAAATAAAACATCTTGAGAACATTTTCACAATTTTTTTATAAAGATCTGAGCAACAGGAAGAGAGTTAGAGCGATTTGCAGCGCGCCTCGCCACGGCCGCATAAGCTAAACTTGAAACTTTACACGCGATTATCTCGGAATAGTGTTTTTAGAAAAATGACTTTGCCGTGATCCTGATTGCGGGAAAACTACTGAACCGATTTCCTTCATCTTTTTTTTTTAAATTTCCGTTATCAAATTCGCCGGTCCATGAACGATCGCTTTTTGAAACATACAGTTACATTTTGCCGCAAAAAAATTTTTAATGCAATTTTTAGCGCTCAAAACGTGCATTTTTTGGGAAAAACGTTCCCGTTTGCACTGAAAACAAAATACTTATAAAAGCGATCATTCAAACCCCGGCACACTTCTAAACTAATGAAATATTATGTGTTTTTTGATTTCGGTTGACCCGCTGAGTCTCTATTAGGATTACCGCGAGCCTCTGCAAAAAAATAGCGTTTCGGGGAAACGGCCATTACTCCAGTAATAATTGGTATATCTCAAAATCAAACGTATTTTTCTGTTGTTGATAAACTGTACTTTCAGAAAAATACCACTTTGATGCAATGAAAATGGTGCTATGCACTTAAAGATAAATTCAAACTTCCCTCATTTTTCTCGACCAAAAAGGTATTTAACCCCTTAAGGCTTGCTTTCTCTAACACGGTCGACAGGATAACATACCGAGTAACCTGGGACTGCACTCTTTGGGCAATATGTATAATTCATGGAGTTGCTATGGAGTTTCTGGTAGCTGCGGAAGTTTTGGAAATGGCAGGAAATTCTACCAAAGGTAACGATATCATAAGAATCATCGATCGAATCATCAAATTGAACAAACTTGCCAGTGTGTTTGGCGCCCAAAAGTTATATATCTGAAGCATTTGAGATTTTTCTATCACTTGCCAAAAAATTACTTATAGTGACAAAAACTACGCAAAATCGTATAATTGAAATCTCAGTTTTTGACGTAGAATACGTCTTACGGCAACAATTACAGGGACCCAATTTCAATACAGGGATCGTATTTCAAAACCGAAAACATCTAGAGCGTCACAAAAATTGTCCAATTTCAAACGTTTTAAACCCAGTCAGTTTCCAACCGATTTCTGTCATTTTTGCAGCAATCGATTGGAAAATCATTTAAGCACCCGTCCAAATGCAGAAAATTGTAATCTGATTGTTCAAACTATTGTGATATTGAAAATCGTTGAACAATGTCGAAACGCAATTGTCGATTTTTGATTGGTCGCTTGCTGCCTTTCCCTAAATAGGACGACAAAATGGAGTACCTAGTTAGCCGGGAATGTAAGAGACTGTTTCTCCTCAAGCACATCAGTTTACTAGCAGCAGGCAGCAGCATCGGACATCAACACCGATGGCAGTAGGCAAAGGCAGCGTGGATCTGCAACGAGCAACAGCGGCGGTGGTAGTGGTTAGCTGCAGTTCTTACCTCTTTCAGTTCGGCTCCCCTTCGATCTGAGTTGGACCCCACCAGCGGTAATCCGATTCAGATATCGTTGGGCAAATACAACCCGAAACTGAAAGAGACTCGCAACGCCAGGTGGATTGAGAAGCCACCATCATCCAGCGTATGTATATACAGGGTGTATGCACATAACGTGTGTGAATATTTGAAGCGTGTGTCTCTAATATATAAGGTGTGTGGCTTGCTTTAAAGCGTGTGTGAATGTTTATGGCGTATATGCATGCCTGTAGCGCGTGTGTGCATGTTTACAGCGCGTGCTGCTTGGCCAGAACTGGTGGCACAAGCCGAACACCGCAACTTTGTGGGTAGTAATGATCACGCGATAAGTTGAAGTCTAAATATGAAAAACTTCATGCACCCTAGCGCCGCATAGCAGGGTAATTCAGTATTAAATTGTCTACCATGTAGAAGCCTTTAGCCTTCTGAACAAGTTTGCTGAACACCGCAACTTTCTGGCAGGTCGGAATCGTGAGATTATTTAAGTTCAAAATACGACTCATTGTGTGCCCACTAACACCAAATAGGGGTAAAATTTCACACTGAATTGGCCACCATACAGTAGCCTTTGACCTTCGGAACAAGTTTGCTGAAAACCGCAACTTTCTAGGTTGTCAAAAACACGAGATATCCGCCTATTCCAGGTGATGCTAAACTTTTCGGGAGGCGTTGCAATATTCAAACTGGGTGTTGCAATACTCGGTAAAGCGATTCCTTATGACGGGTAGTGTAATTGCTAACAAATCACCTCATGTAGAATTTGATTATCACTGTGCATCATTCAAAACTAAATAAAAAATTTGCCATGTTGAAAAAATATTCACTTGTCAATAAATGGCATTGACAAACACAATTAAGCTCAAAGTTTATCTGAAGAATTAACCCCAATTCAGTGTATTCCCAAACCTATTCCAAGAAATACATTGGCATGAGACAGGCAGGCTGTCGTATTCTACGTTACCTCTGCGGTCGTGTCTTATAAACAACCTCTTCAATTTTTGTAGGTGTTCATTTTTGACCGCGAATGATCGAAAATGTTTTGATTTCTTCATGACGTCCTCGTCTTTATATTATAAGTCACCAGTGGCCTTTTTTTGTACTTTACTATCAAACGATTTTCCCGAGTTGTGGAATTGCATCACTTTAGCAGTTTAATCTGCACTACCCAATAGCACAACAACAACCCTTCTTTTCGAATTCTTTCATTCTACCAACTACGTCGCACTGCCTGGGCATTTGCGTTAGTCCTCTCCGTAATCATACGGATTTTTTTATCGCTATCCCGTTTGTTCATAGTTATTCCGTTAAATCACATTCGCAAGTTACAATGTCTGGTCGTGGTGGAAAAGGTAAAGTTAAGGAAAATACAAAGATCCGTTCATCTCGTGCTGGACTTAAATTTCCGGTTGATCGAATTCAGCGTCTGCTGCGTAATGGTCACTATTGCCCAAGGAACAAAATGAACATCAAGAATAGAATGAAATTAGATTCATTCTTCGTACATTAGTATTCCGACATACGAAATAAAAACATGAAACAATGTCAGTGTGGATGTCGTACACGATCTGACCATGACGCATTTATGCGCTGGCGGTAAGAATTTTTCAAGGCTATTACATGTTTTTAGAAGAGCATTATAAAAAGTTCAACCCTTCATTGAAAAGGATGTAACGTCCTGAAAAAGCCGGCCAATGCTTGATGTCACAGCTGAATGTCGAACTTCATGCTCATGTCTACCATCAGTTAACGCTGGCACGAATAGAATTTTTCCACCAGACACACATCGGCAATATGCAATACGCAACAGTTGCACTCTTGGTATCGGTTTCCAACCGACACGGGAAAGATTTGATTGTCTTGATTGTGATCTCACAGTTTCTTTCCATTTTTTCAACACGGTCAACATAAGAACATTTCGATCGTATTCTTCCTTTTGCAAGAAATATATTGACATTAGACAGGCTGTCATGATTCTACGTTGGGGCTAACCAATTTCTCATTATGCACATCCGAATATTCGAAAGCAAACCAGGAGGCAACGAAATGGGGAGACCTGCTCTGATCGATGGTCGTGACTTCTCAGACGTTACAGACGTAAAAGCGTAGACCAGAATTACTGTTGGGTACGACTGTGCGTGACAAGACGGGCTAAGACACTTAAATTCAGACACAAGAGCTCCTATCGTTAGATATTTTTGCCTTAAGGAACCCTCATTTAATGGAGACGCATGGTGGTCACGATGAATATTGGGGATTGAATGAAATCTTCAAAATGAAAAAATATACCAGCGTCAAAATTTGATATTCTATGTAATTCCTTGAAGGAGCACTACTTACTTTCAATTTAAAAAGCAGTGGCCCAAGCATTGATCCCTGTGGCATACCTGACAAAATTTCGATTTGGTTTCAAAAACTACCTGAGATCGTGATGTCAAGTATGATTGTGTACGCCATACAGCGGCTCTATTGACCGTAAACTGAGTTGACAATTTTTTTAGAAGCTTAACGTAAAAAATCCCATAGCTATAGCTTTTTTGTCAATAGCAGCATGAATTTCATCATACACAATAAAAGAGACGGCTTACTATTACCTCTACGATAACTGGATTGTTGATTGATCAACCTCAAGTCCCGTACGAAATCTTCATTATTATAAAATCTGTGAAGCGCACACAGCATGTTTATTGAACCTAAGTTGTTAACTGCATTATATTTGCATTTTTGCGCATAGGAATAAGTTTGGTTAACGAGCCCGAGGGTACTTTGAAATATTCTCGAGATCCAGAGTTCATACGCTATATTTCTATCAATCATCGCATCTGAAGTGTCTCTTTTGAACCTCGGATTTTTCTTTTAGATTTACTATGACGAATTGGTACAAAAGTTTAATGTAAGTCGGAGATTATACTGTTGAAAAAATCAACCGCCATATCTGGATCATCAAAATCATCAAATTGTGACCAATCAACGAGATTGGTAGCACTCAACAGGCTTAGCATGTTTTCATTATTATAATCACGGTATGCACTTGTATCTGCACATCGAGAGCGAGATATTAATAAAAAGAGAAGAAATGGGTTGGTTCCATATTCATAGAAGTTAATCCCTAATCCCTGTTACAAACTTCTTTCTAATAGGTATTGAAGTGGAACGACTACAGTGTTATAATAATTCAATGAGTACTCTGTCAACTTATCGGCTAATAACTCTGAACAGTCCGAACAAAGAAGGTTTTAAAATGTTCCTAAAAGAAATTTATTGTGGTTGTAGTTTACTTCAAGCAACACATACTCAGTGATATTTGAATATTGAATTCCTGTTAGTGGTTCGAATTCGATGCTATTCGAGACAAGTTTCAAGACGACAATATGCAAGCATACGTCAACTATTATCTGAACGACTATCCATAAATCATTTGAGGGTTTACTTGTTTTTTTTTTTCATGATCGTGAGTTCTTGCGATACAGAATACGGCCTAAGCAATTATTGATTTTCGATTTGCTATTAGCCATACCTACTGTATGTTTGTTATTAACCTATTTACGCAGGGTAAAGCATTATGAGATATAACTGTACAGTGAATAAGGTATGCTATTGCCCAGGTGATAAAACAGCAATATATTAGCACTAATCACAGCAAAAATCTTTCAAATATCAGTAGTATTTGTCCTTATAAACCACAAATAAACTTTCCGCCTGGTCAGTTGGTCAATTAAGTCAAGTGGAAGAGTTTCAATATGACAAAAATTTTAGCGGTAGTTATTGCGCTACGATCGCGAATGTAGTGCCTGCTTTCGGCTCCGAAGATATTGGACTGGTTCTTGAAGAGTTCGATTCACTACCACGAAACATTCCGGACAATGGAGATAACAGTTGGCGAGAAGTAGCTAATACTTGCGAAAGTTAGTGTTTAAGATTACAGTAAGCTCTTTTTGACGCGGGTTGTTTTTCTTTCTCCATTAGTTAAAAGTGGTACAAGACCAAGAATATATCCGTTTCTAAAAAAATTCATAATGTTTAGTGTTAAAATTGAAAATTTAAAAAATTGCATGGTGGCCATTAGAGTAACCTGATTAGCTATCATATACGAACGAGGTTAAAACATTTTAAGACGATTTTGTTCGTTATGTATATAACTCAAAAGTCCTTTTTTACGCGGCCTCATATCAATTTGTAATGTGTCCTCCGCGTAAAAGAGAGCTCAGTGTATTAAATGTTAGAACACAGAATATTTTGTTTAATTAACAGCTCTCCTGGAAAAAACGTCGTGCCAGGATATTCCCGTCAATATCAGCGGAGTATACTGTATACTTCCGGAGTATGCAACCATTCCAGCTTTTCTCGCGTACGCGATCACACAATTGAAAATGGTGGTTGGACCGTCATTCATCGACGATTTGATGGCAGTGTGAACTTTACTAAATATAATTGGGCTGATTATCGAGAGGGATTTGGAGATCTATAAAACGAGTTCTGGCTGGGATTGGAAAAGATGCCTCAGATCACACGAGCTGGTAACTATGAGCTGCTTGTGGTAATGAAAAGCTTTAACGGTACGACCAAAACTGCTCGCTGCGACCAGTTCAGGGTTGCTAGTGAGTTTGAGAACTATAAGCTCAATATCAATCAGCTCCAAGGTGGAGATGCAGGCGATAGTCTTTCTTTTAACAATGGGTGGATGTTCGGTACTTCTGATAAAATAAACGGCTTTTTGAAGCAAACAAACTCAAATTTCAAATATTTTGTTCCTGAAAAATAGGTAATCGTAGTTGGGAATAAAAATTCTGAAAACAAAAGTCGTCAGATAATATGTTATCTGCCGATTTTTGTTTTCAGAATTTTCATTCCCAACTACGATTACCTATTTTTCAAGAACAAATTTATTTAAAATTTGAGTTTGTTTGCTTCAAAAAGTTTTTGAGGTACTTCAGTACAGACATAATATTTTAACGAAATTGGAGGTTGAATGGTTTTGAGAATTTTGAGTTGTATTTTTTTTCTTTTTTTTTTTGAACAAACTTCGACCAAACTCTTGGGTAGACAATTCATGTGCAAAGGACTGGGGGAGTGGCTGGTGGTTTGCTCGGTGCTATCTCACGTAAGTAACGAATCATGAATGTGATTTTAGGGTATCGATGTGATCGCTTTACATTACAGACTTCTGAATGGAGAATACGGAGAAGAAAGAACACAAGGTATGACCTGGTATACGTTCTACGGAAATCACATTAACTTAAAAGAGGCACAGATGCTCATCACAAGAATATAAAGCAGAATTTAAGTCAATCCGATGGAACTGAACTCATGGTTAACTCCATCATCCCTAAACCTTTTTTTACAAACAAATGCCTATGAAAAGCAAAGCCCGTAGAATCACTAAAAAAAATTTGACAGTATTTTATGAGACAGCAAGACCTTTGATTCGAGAGTAGTTTTGTAAAAATCGGTTCAGCCTTCTAAGAGAAAATCGAGTGAGATTGAAAAGTAGCACACACATACACACATATACAGAAAATGCTCAACTCTCTGGACCACTTTTGTACCTTCGGTTTTGCCAGTGATTGCTATACCTTTCTAGGAGAAAAACAAAAGGTAAAGAAACAAAAATAGAAAAATATATAAAAAGATGTACCTTATCACACATTTCAGCGAGAAAATTGCATATCAGTTCTCAAAAACGTTCGATTTCACATTTGTTCCTTTCTAAGTGCTTCTTTTTTCTCTAGTTTGACGTTTTTGAGACACTATTGATTACGAAATTTTCTCAGCTTCCCAAAGATTGCAAACAAATTGAGCTAGCTATCATACTTCTTGTGCTAGATCACGTTAAAGGCAAACATAACCGAAAACTGGAAAAAGGAATATGCGTAGAAGGATTTTTTTCATCAAATAAGGTCCTCTATCACCCTTTAGAGGTTATAGATGAAGAAAAAAAAAATAGACCCCTTAGAGGGTTTTAGGTGAGCTACCTAACACTCTGTATATATGATAGGAGACGGTCTTGTGAAGGAGTAGAAAAATTGGGCGGTACAATTGGTACGATTGGAGAATTAGCAATTTTTTTTAAATTCGTTTTGATTTGGGAAATGCTTTTTGTTTGCCCTGCTTGTTTAACAGTAGCTAAACGGACTGGACATTGGTAAAAATTTGACATATGGTTGCTGTTACAATTGGCACAGCGTAAATGTTTACTCTCTTCCATAGGATATGCGTTCTTTTTGTGAGAAGAGTTTCCACAATAATGGCATTTTTGGTCCATGTTACAAAATGTAGATCCATGGCCATATCGTTGGCGAATACGGCATTAAGTATTTGCTTTTCACCTCCGTCAAATTTTCCAAACTACTTCCACTTTACCAGGACATTAAAGAGAGCATGTGCTTTAAAAAAAAAATATAAACATAAAACTGTTAACCTCAGTGCGGTTAAAATAAATCAAATAATTACCAAGAAAAATTCCAGTTCTCTGACTGTTTTCGCCTTGTGTTTTTTGTTTCATTAAAATTACTTGAGTTTGATAATCGTTATTCAGACCTTTCAATACGTCCTTGACCGGCTTTTGCTGTCGTATGTAAAAAATGTATACATCTTTTCAGTTAAATACTGAATAAGACGATTCTAATTCTTCAATGTTTAGGCCAGTAAACGGCAATCGCCCAGTTTCAGATGAAAAAGTTGAAAGCTAATATCAAATTGCCAACAGGTAGTCTTGAGAAAGACCAATGTAAACTAACCTTCAGGTAGTCTTTAAAAGACACACTGTAACAAATCACAAACTTTAAAGTTATAGGTAGTCACAGACTAATCCACAAGCAACCGAAAACACATCTGATCTGTAGAACAGCTCAAAACGCACTGATTATTGAGCTTAAATTGTTTAAACGAGAAACATGAAAACTGAAAAATATGAATAAACATAGCCGATCGTTTTTGGCACAAGTTTTTAACAGAGTTTGTAGTCTCAACAGGAAATATAAAACTATCACAGTTCTGCGTCAACCATACGGTCTTTTCTTGGATGCTATTCTTCTACCTTTTTCCTATATTTAGATTATCTTTATAGGTAACCCTTATAGATCCTTATAGATTACATTAGGAATCTACATCAATCAAACTATTCCCTGCGATGTTTACATACTCTCACAGGGCTAATTTTTACCAACATATCACGAATCCTTTGGAGCCCGATCAGTGGAAAAAACATTGTCACTCCCCGGTGCTCAATCAGGTCTCTTCAGGGAGCATCTGTACTGGCGTACTTTTCGTTTAGTGCATCCTAAACAGACTGCATCGCATAGGGGTATGCATTGACACTCCTCAATACGTGTCTCTGCCATAAAATGACACAGCAACGGCGGAACGCTTTCAGCGTACTTCGGTCAATCATTCTTCACGGATTTTCCCTTGACAGCTTCATGTTTTTTTTCTCTCACCAGCTACAGGGCCGAGCTTCGTTGTAGGTGGTAGAAAGGTGTACACGACTGAAAGCAACAATTCAGAATTGATGAATCAAGCGCAGAATGCTCGGGGAGATTTTCCAAACAATCTACCAAACGTCAGCCCGTCGTCGTCGTCGTCGTCGAGCTTCGATGGCAGATCGGTTTAAAACAATGAATCCATCGAAACTTTGGTACGTGGTGCATGTGTCACTTCGACGTCACCTATCGGCGACACAGAACGTTTCTCACGTCTCATGGAGGTGATTTGATTAAGCAATATTCTCGAGCGGAAACTATATAAAAACAATTCCGTCGTTTTATTCAAACCAATCAATTGGATTACAGCGCATTTCTACGACGAGAGAAAGCATAAAACTAAAGCAGGTGAGTTTTTTTTTTTTTTACCTTTGATACCTTACTCAACACAACGACGCAAGCACGGCTGAAGAATCGATCGATGATGGTTGAAGCAGCGGAGTAAAAGCAATAACAAAAAATGTTACCTCGTTCGTCAAGAGACAAAAAAAATTGAACCGTGTTCAAACAATTTACTTTACCAGTACACCGATAGGAAAGAATATCCGTTTTTTTTCGTCACCAGTATCACCGTGAACAGGGAAAGCGGGAAGGTATTACCTGGTTTCCAGCTAACATCAGCAACATCATGCTTCTTTTATGTCCATTTGAGCTTTGAAGCTTTACCGGAGACAGTAGCAATCGAAGCAAAACGGCAGCAACAAAGGGTCGAGGATGAAATCTGCCAGCTCAGTTCAATCCAAGCTGCTTTTAAAACAATTTCCATGAGATCAGCTGCTGCTGCTTTTGGGATGATAGTAGCTTTTTTTCCTCTTTTTTTTCTGCGAGTGTGTTTTTCCCTTTGATAGTCGGTTGTCACCCGATCTGCATCTTTTGCAACAGTTTGTAGCTAACAAAATGAATGTTTGAGAACTAGGTCGCCTTGGTAAATGGTACGTATTATGTTTGTTCGAAAATCCTTTCAAGTAGGCAAGTTTGTTTATTCTGTGTGTTTGCTCTGTACTAATAAGAAGCATTAAAACGTCATTAAAAGCTTGAAGCAAATTTGCTATAATAAATACATTGTCAGTTATTAAATCTTTCCTGAGAATTAATCGTACAAACAAAATAAATAATTCAAAATCAATGCTTATAAAAGTAAAATGTCAATGGATACCTTACCTTACCTAGCAGGCTAGAGCCGGGGTGGCTCGTGCTGTATCAAGAAGTCGTCTCCATTCAACTCGGTTCTGGGCTGTATGGCGCCATGCTCCCAGGCGTCTTATCACTCGTAGGTCACTTTCAATTTGATCAAGCCATCGTGTACGCTGTGCTCCTCTGTTTCTGGTGCCGGAGGGGTTACTGAAAACGGGTCGTTTTAACCGGGTTGTCGTCCGGCATCCTTGCGACGTGTCCGGCCCATCGCAATCTGTTAACTTTGATCAGATGCGCAATGGGGATCTCTCCTAGCAGCGCGTGCAGCTCATGGTTCATTCGTCTACCCTATTCTCCGTCTTAAGTCTGTACTCCACCGTAGATGGTTCGCAGCACCTTCCGTTCGAAAACTCCAAGGGCGTTGAGGTCCTCTGAGAGCAGTGTTGTCGTCTCTAGCCCATAGAGGACTACCGGTCTAACTAGTGTTTTGTACAGTTTCAACTTTGTACGGCGGTGCACTCGATTGGATCTCATTGTCTTACGAAGTGCAAAGTAGGCACGATTTCCCGCTTGAATGCGTCTCCGGATCTCCTTGCGGGTGTTGTTGTCAGCGGTCACCAGCGATCCTTAGTACACGAACTCGTCTACCACCTCAAGCTCATCGCCGTCTACGGGGTGGGAGGCTGATATTGTTCTCCTTGGAACCTCTTCTCTCCATATACTTAGTTTTCGACGCATTGATCAGCAGTCCAATACGCTTAGCTTTCGCTTTTAGTCTGGTGTAGGTTTCCTCCACCGTCGCAAAGTTTCGTGCTATTATGTCGAAGTTATCAGCGAAGCCGTTAAGCTGAACCCGTTTCGTGAAAATCGTACCACTCGTGTCGATGCCCGCTCTTCGTATATCACCTTCGAGGGCGATGTTAAAAAGCAAACAAGAGAGTCCATCACCTTGTCTCAATCCTCGGCATGACTCGAAGGGACTCGAGAGCATCCCCGAGACACGCACGTAACACATCACACGGTTCATGGTAGCCTTGATCAGCCGCGTCAGTTTATCCGGGAAGATATCCTCGTTCTCGTGCATGATCTGCCATAGCTGTTCTCGATCAACTGTATCATAGGCTGCCTTGAAGTCGATAAAAATGTGATGCGTGGACACGTTGTACTCACGACATTTTTGCAAAATCTGTCGGATTGAAAAAATTTGGTTGCGCGGGCTCCCATGAAACCCGCCTGATACTGCTCCACGAACCTCCTTGTTAGAGGTGTTAGACGTTGGAATAGAACTTGGGAGAGTATTTTATATGCAGCGTTGACAAGCGTAATGCCACGATAATTGCAGCACTCCAGCTTGTCGCCCTTCTTATAGATGAGGCAGACGACTCCCTCCATCCACTCTTCCGGCAGTTTTTCCTCTTCCCAGATCTTGGAAATGACCCAGTGTAGTGCTCTAGCAAGCGTTACTTTACCATGTTTGTAGAGCTCGCCCGGCAGGCCGTCTTTGCCGGTGGCTTTGTTGTTCTTCAGCCTCCCAATCTCCCGCTGAATTTCGTGGAGATCGAGGGCTAATACCCGGTCATCTACTACTGGCACTACCAGGTCCGTTCTAGTTTCGCTTCCGTTTGTTGCATCGCCATTCAGATGTTCATCGAAGTGCTGCTTCCACCTGTCGACCACCTCGCTGTCGTTCGTGATGAGGTTACCTTCCATATCCTTGCAAAAGTCGGCTCGCGGCACATAGCCTTTACGGGATTGGTTAACCTTTTCGTAGAACTTTCGCGTCTCATTAGCAGTGAACAGCTCTTCTAGCTCTTCATGGTCACGATCCTCTTGCTGGCGCTTTTTACGTCTCAGGATCGTGGTCATGTCGTTCCTTGCCCGTCTGTATTTGACCAGGTTCTCTCTCGTCCTTACCCTCAGGTAATTTACCCAGGTCCGGTTTTTCTCTGACACCGCTGCCTGGCATTGCCCATCATACCAGTCGTTTCTGCCACTCGGCGCCTCTGTTCCTAGTGTCGTTGTCGCGGATTCCCTAATGGCCATGCGGATCATGGTCCAGCCATCCTCGAGAGAAGCTGCAGCGAGCTCCTCTGCCGTGGGTAGTGCCGCTTCAAGCTGTTGTGCGTAGACTTCGGCAGCTTGCGGGTCCCGTAGCTGCTTGATGTTGAGCCGCGGGGATCGGCTTTGTCGTGACTGGTAGACAGTCGACAGTTTTGAGCGCATACAAACCGCCACTAAGTAGTGGTCCGAGTCAATGTCCGCACCTCGGTAGGTGCGTATGTTGGTGATGTCCGAGAAAAATCGTCCTTCGATAAGCACATGGTCAATTTGGTTCGTTGTTTGTTGGTCAGGTGATTTCCAAGTGGCTTTGTGGATGTCCTTGCGGGGAAAAAATGTACTTCGGACTACCATTCCTCGGGAAGCTGCAAAGTTGACACATCTTTGGCCGTTGTTGTTCGTTTCGGTGTGCAGACTTTCGTGTCCGATCACCGGTTTATACAAGTCTTCCCTTCCGATTTGAGCGTTCATATCCCCGATGACGATCTTGATGTCCCGCTGCGAGCAGCCATCGTAGACGTCCTCCAGCTGCGCGTAGAAGGCTTCCTTTTCGCCATCGGGTCTTTCTTCATGCGGGCAGTGCACATTAATGATGGAGTAATTTTCAATACATACATCCTGTCGCTGATCGCCTGCCACTTGATCACAGGACTTTGCATCTTGCCCAACACAATAAAGCCGGTACCCCGCTCATTTGTTGTGCCGCCGCTCTGGTAGTACTGGGCCCTGCAGCCTCACATCCTCCGTACAGTTTCTCCTTTCCGACAAAGTTCCTGCAGCGCTACGATGCCGAAGTGACGGGGTTCCAACTGATCCAGTAGGATCCTGTCGCCACCCGGGATGTTCAGCGATCTACAGTTCCATGTTCCAAGTTTCCAATCAGTGTCCTTTTTTCGTCGCCTAGGTCGTTGCCGATTGCTCCGGTCCGTTTCTTCTTCTTGATTATTCGTAGTAAAGTGTTTTTGCCATGCCTACTTACTAGGGTGGCGATGGCTAGTCTCGCGACGGGGTTGCCGTCTTAGATTTAGCTGGCGAGACACCGCGTTTCATGATTCAGCCGCCCGCTCCGGGTCAGACGCTGTTGTACGCCGCCCCTAACATGGGGAAACAGCCGCGTACGTTCCTCCTTCCCAGTCAGCATACGACCAAAGTTTCCACCGGGGTTTGGTTACCCGATCTCCGCTAAGGTTACTCGTATTCCGGTCGGTACCACGTGGAGGTTGGGATAGGAGTTGCTGGACAGAGGTGAATGGCCACAATAGGGTCTCAGGTGACACGTGTCCAACCATTTACCAACCAATGTCAATGGATAACTACTGGGAAACTATCGAACATGCGCTTCGATCCTAATTTATGTTTCAATTCTAGTATCATTCCCATACTCAATTTATACAACTTTTTACCTAACCTCATTCTCAACCCTATTCCTGATCCAAACAAAAGCAAACAATATTTAATAAATTCAAAACCATTTTCAATTCAATTCAAATCCAACTAAAATTCATTCCAAATTCTTCCATTCCATCCCAAATCTCTTTCAAATCAAATCCCACCCAAATCCAATCCAGATCCTATACAAATCCAATCCAAATCCAAATCCAATACAAAACCAATCCAAACTCAAATCTAATGATAATACCATAGTATAATTAAAAAAAGACGACTATTTATAGTTATCTGATCCAATTTTAAGAGTCGAAGGGTGTAAACTAGAACCAGCCGAAAACCATACATATCTTTCACTTTATCCTGTAAAGAGGCGGATGAGCAGCTGCGGATATTTGTTCTACTTCTGGGGGTCTTGTGGGTACAATTTTTTGCACACTGCTCGTTGCTACAGTTTTTTTCCCATACAGAAATGCGTGATACACTCAATGAAACTTTATCCTTACTTACATGCAACACAGAATAAAAACTATGCTCCAACTGTACAGTAGGTAACATATGTGCAAATGATAGCCACTTGACAGTCGTTTTTTTCTCTGATTCTTTCCATGTTCACGCAGCCACTTCCCGGCTTTTACTGGCAGAACCTGTCCGCAGCAGATCGGTTGGGGTTCGGTCTGTTCTCGTTACTTTCTGTCCAAGAAATTCATTGTCTGTTTTTCGCATCATCAACGGAGTGTTTTTCGAGCAATTGGTTCCAGGATGCGATGATTAAGTGTCCTCTTGCTGAGAACGGAATCCAGCAAACGAAAAAACACATTCTACGAGAAGGACAAAATTACTTTCGCTCCAGAAATAATAATCAGTAGGTCCCATACAACTAAAATCGACAAGCATAAACAATTGCAAAGCTCCCTTTTGTTCGAAACCTCTGTGAAAAATGCACGCCAATTGCCATTTTACTCGCTCATTAATTACAACGGTTCTTCCATGGACCATTGTGCAGTGCCGTTCGATTCGATGTTGTCAGTTCTACAATGTAGATAAAACTGTTTTTCCGAAAATTACAAGCTCCAAAGCATTCTATCGTTTCTCTCCCCCGCGCCTTCCACCCACTACCAACTGACTGTTGTAGGTACTAATTTATTGTCGATGTTGGAAAATTATTACAAGCTACTATTTCGCCAATAAATGCGGTGCAACAAAGTGGCAGTAATTAAAAATTTATTAGCGATGGTTCGCCAATTTAGAGCTGGCAATTTCTAATTTCGCTCGACGGCTTTAATTTTGTGCTTCCCGGTGGTGGGTGTGGGTACAGTACGAACGAAATAAAGGCACAATTTCAATCAATTCCTGGTTGGTAGGCAGGCAGGTACGCAATTGTGTAATGAATCTCTGTTTGCAGACACAAACAAAGCGTTAACCGTAATGAAACGAAATACGATTATGTGATGCTGGCAGCTTATTAGAAAGGATAAATAATTAATTATGCAACCGGTTGTAATGAAGGTTGGTTTTTGTTGCCTTAGAATGTTCTGCATTGATTTCGTTCTGTTTGAAGCCGGATTTCACAGGTGTTGCTTTTTTGTTTCTCGTGTATCGATTAAACATTTTAATTGCGGTTGGGTTATAATCATCATTCGATGTTGAATTACATATTAGTTGCCAATTATTGTCAGCAAATGATGTCACCTTCGATGAAAGAAGAAAACAATGAAAGAGTGTGATGAATAGTTGAACTATCTCTTTTTTAACTGGGTATTAAATCAGTGTGGAAATTTTTTTACAGATTACAGGAACATACAATGAAAACAGGAAACTTGAAGGGCCAAAATAACAAACGAGTGAAAAATGAAAAATTCACAAAATACCAAATGAGAGCTCCTTCTAACTCATATTAGACGAATCTCTGTTAACTTCCATCATCTATACCGATTAATCTACGGCGTTTGATAAAATCAATCACAGCATAACGAAACGACTGCTAAATTCGAAGAACTAAGTATTACAAAAAAGTCACAAAATCAAAAAAATCAAACAGCAAAAACTGAAATAGTAAAATCATGAAAATTTCGTTACGTTAGGAAAATCAACAGAACATCCTTTCAAAAAGTCAAGCAATCGTCAAAGTGTAATACAATTAGTCAACAAAACAAAAATTCGATAGCACACAATATCACAACATACAAATGTTCACGAACTATTTTCGCAAAAATGCTATATCTCGAGATTGGCTCATATTACCACTAAGTGATAACTGTTTCTTACGTAAAATTTTCCAAGAAACACGATGAAACCATCAAATTTAAAATAAAATTAGCTGCATTTGCCGAAAAATGCTAATTTAGTATTAAAATACAAAAATAATCTATCTGGCAACACTTCCGGTCAAAAATAGTATTTTTTCTGGACTCCTTGGTTTATTTTCTTCATAATTCACGTATCACTATTTTTCGGGTGTCTCACGTCTATAAATTGTAAAAAAAATTAATTACGAAGTTTACAACTTTTTACGTAAAAATGTTATATCTCGAGATTGGCTCATATTACCTCGGGATGATAGTTGTTTCTTATTTGAAATTTTCCTAGAAACACGTGAAATTATCAAATTAAAAATCAAAATGGCTGCATTTGCTGAAAAATTTAAATTTAGTTTTCAAATACAAAAATAATTTATTTGGCAACACTTCCGGTCAAAACTTATATTTTTTCTGGATTCCTTGGTTTATTTTCTTCAAAAGTCATCTACCAGTATTTTCCGGACATCTTACGCCTATGAATTGTAAGAAAAAGAAAAAAAAAATTTAAACAAAAAATGCGTGACTTTGCAATAAACAGAGGGGTCCCACAGAGCGGGTATTCCAATCGACACCAAATTTGGGATTTTTCCAAAGTGACAGTAGATGAATAATTCTCCCAACTTTGAGCAAAATCTGTGATGGTCGTGTTCAAGTTTGTGCTCTTTCGTGGTCACTTCGTATGGAAGGTGCTCGAGGTGCTCGAGGTGCTCTTTCATGCATTCTCCTGAGAAGCAGCAAGCGCGCACCGACACGCAAAAACTCTTTTATATTGCTACTCAACGAATGTGAAAGAGTACGCGAGTTCCTGCTAGCGAGTAGGAGTACTCGACTGTAATTGTTCGACTAGGAGGAGTGCTTGAAAAACTGTGCTCAAAAACGAAAATGCTTTCTTCATCTACCCGGCTCTGCTTCATGCACCGACAGCCGAAGACGGGAGTGTGTGCATGTGATATGAATAACGAGAAATAACTTGAATGAAGAATTCTCTACTGTGCGACAGCGGTAGCAACGAGAACCTCACATGAGATGTTGCATGCTGCTGACGAGTGAGACTCACAACACTGAAAAAAAAACCGTAAAAAGGCAGCGAGGTTAATAGTTGAACTATCTCTTTTTTAACTGGGTATTAAATCAGTGTGGAAATTTTTTTACAGATTACAGGAACATACAATGAAAACAGGAAACTTGAAGGGCCAAAATAACAAACGAGTGAAAAATGAAAAATTCACAAAATACCAAATGAGAGCTCCTTCTAACTCATATTAGACGAATCTCTGTTAACTTCCATCATCTATACCGATTAATCTACGGCGTTTGATAAAATCAATCACAGCATAACGAAACGACTGCTAAACTCGAAGAACTAAGTATTACAAAAAAGTCACAAAATCAAAAAAATCAAACAGCAAAAACTGAAATAGTAAAATCATGAAAATTTCGTTACGTTAGGAAAATCAACAGAACATCCTTTCAAAAAGTCAAGCAATCGTCAAAGTGTAATACAATTAGTCAACAAAACAAAAATTCGATAGCACACAATATCACAACATACAAATGTTCACGAACTATTTTCGCAAAAATGCTATATCTCGAGATTGGCTCATATTACCACTAAGTGATAACTGTTTCTTACGTAAAATTTTCCAAGAAACACGATGAAACCATCAAATTTAAAATAAAATTAGCTGCATTTGCCGAAAAATGCTAATTTAGTATTAAAATACAAAAATAATCTATCTGGCAACACTTCCGGTCAAAAATAGTATTTTTTCTGGACTCCTTGGTTTATTTTCTTCATAATTCACGTATCACTATTTTTCGGGTGTCTCACGTCTATAAATTGTAAAAAAAATTAATTACGAAGTTTACAACTTTTTACGTAAAAATGTTATATCTCGAGATTGGCTCATATTACCTCGGGATGATAGTTGTTTCTTATTTGAAATTTTCCTAGAAACACGTGAAATTATCAAATTAAAAATCAAAATGGCTGCATTTGCTGAAAAATTTAAATTTAGTTTTCAAATACAAAAATAATTTATTTGGCAACACTTCCGGTCAAAACTTATATTTTTTCTGGATTCCTTGGTTTATTTTCTTCAAAAGTCATCTACCAGTATTTTCCGGACATCTTACGCCTATGAATTGTAAGAAAAAGAAAAAAAAAATTTAAACAAAAAATGCGTGACTTTGCAATAAACAGAGGGGTCCCACAGAGCGGGTATTCCAATCGACACCAAATTTGGGATTTTTCCAAAGTGACAGTAGATGAATAATTCTCCCAACTTTGAGCAAAATCTGTGATGGTCGTGTTCAAGTTTGTGCTCTTTCGTGGTCACTTCGTATGGAAGGTGCTCGAGGTGCTCGAGGTGCTCTTTCATGCATTCTCCTGAGAAGCAGCAAGCGCGCACCGACACGCAAAAACTCTTTTATATTGCTACTCAACGAATGTTAAAGAGTACGCGAGTTCCTGCTAGCGAGTAGGAGTACTCGACTGTAATTGTTCGACAAGGAGGAGTGCTTGAAAAACTGTGCTCAAAAACGAAAATGCTTTCTTCATCTACCCGGCTCTGCTTCATGCACCGACAGCCGAAGACGGGAGTGTGTGCATGTGATATGAATAACGAGAAATAACTTGAATGAAGAATTCTCTACTGTGCGACAGCGGTAGCAACGAGAACCTCACATGAGATGTTGCATGCTGCTGACGAGTGAGACTCACAACACTGAAAAAAAAAACCGTAAAAAGGCAGCGAGGTTAATAGTTAAAAAATAGACTAATAAGAAAGCCTTAGAGGCTAGAGATAAAAACACACTGGTCAACACAGGATCTGCCCTAGAGCGCAAACTGAAAAAAAAAGGAAAGATAACACTGGGCGACAAATAAAAAAAAGCACTGCTCTAAAGCTCGGAATAACTACTCTAGAAAAAATAAAGCGTTTAAACCATTCCTGTGTTCCTAGTGCCCCTAGCCATTACCAAAACGCGTCAACTTACGTAAGAGTTCTCATAGTAATTATTCGCCGAATCCGTCGCCTCAACATTATGTTTACGAGGAAACTCATTTAGATCTCCGAAAAAATATTAGTGGCTGAAGACACCAAAATTCACAGAAACGGCTAGAAACCTAGACTTTTTTTAGTTTGAGCTTTAAGACCACATGTGTGTTGACCAGTGTTCTAGGTTATAAGGTGAATGTTGGTGCCTCAAGGAAGCTCAAAAGTGCGTCAAACGGCCGCAGAGTAATTTCTTGACGGGTACGTCGTTTCTACGTTTGGATACGGGAAAAAATCATTTGAGTTTCTGAAAGCTACAGGCACTTCCGACTTATGTAGCTAGGAGTACCATTCACATAAACGGTTAAAAAGCTATAATCACAGACTAACAGTCGTAACACTGGAACCTAGCTCCATCGCCACAAAAAACGTTCATTTCAAATTTTCAATCGAATAACAGTCATCGCGTGAAAACGTCGTCCGGGGCGCTTTCATGCAATCTCATACATATTTTGTAGTTCCCCAATTGACACATGCAGTCACGCTGGCGCTGATGTCGAAATACATGACGCAGCGCGAACACGACAGCTAGTGTCAATAATGTAAAGTACTGGAATCATCCAAACGATGATTTTATTGAAAATTTGTTCGACGTGTTATGTCTGTTAGTCTGTGCTATAATCTTTCCTTTTTTTTAATTTTTCAACCTCTGAATACAACTGGTCGATAATGGTGAAAAAAAATTCCTCTGAGCTCAAACTCGGAAGAATAAATGCCTCTTAACTGTTTCTGTAATTTTTGAAGTTTCTAGCCAAATTGAAAGTGCGTACCGTCTTCAGAGACTTAACTGAAGTTTTTCCGTAAGTTAACATAGAAGCTCGTTGCACGGCGAGCAATCACTCTGCGTCCTTCTGAAGTCAAAAATTTGAAAACGTTGTAAGTTGTGTATTCCCAATAAGACCAAATCCAATAAGACTAAATGACCAAACCGAAATCAAAAAGTCAAAACATTAAGAAGCCAGATTCAAAAAAGTCGAATCGTCGTTAAGGCAAAATAATGAAAATTTGAAATAACGATCAAAAAGTAAAATTTAAATCGAATATTCAATGAGTCTTACTTTACTTTTACGGCGATAGACCGATTATCGATCCAATGTCGAATCCAGAATACGTCGCCATGTCATTCGGTTTCGGGCTGGTATCCTCAAATCCCCCCTAACACCTATTTCGCAGGCATCCTCGTCGACAGCACGCATCCAACAAGTGCGGGGCCTACCTCGAAGTCGACGGCCACTATCTGGATTTCTGCTAAATATAGTCTTCGCTGGTCGCTTCCGGCATTCTAGCTACATGCCCAGCCCACTGCAATCTGCCGTGTTTTAGTCGCTTGACTATATCCGCTGATTTGTACACCTGGTACACTTCATGGTTCATGCGTCTGCGAGAAACACCATTTTCCAGTTTGCTGCCAAGGATTAAACGCAAAACCCTGCACTCAAAAACACCAAAAGCTCGCCAATCGGCCTCTTTCAACGTTCATGCTTCATGGCCGTAGAGGGCCACGGGAAGAATTAGCGTTTTGAAGAGTGCAAGTTTAGTAAGGGTTTGTAGACTGCGGGATATTTAGCTGGTAACGCAATCCGTAGAAGGCCCTAGCTGCAGCTACTATCCGCCTTTTTACCTCACTACTAACCTCGTTGTCACATGTCACTAGTTTACCCAGGTAAATAAATTCGTCGACTACTTCAAAAGTTTCTCTTTCCAACACTACCTCGGCACCAACATCCGTCGAACTACCACGCTCTCTACCAGCCACCATGTATTTCGTTTTGGAAGAGTTAATGATGAGCCCTATTCTCGCAGCTTCCCTCCTGAGAGGTCCGAAGGCCTCTTCCACTGCTCCACGGTTGATACCAATGATGTCGATATCGTCCGCAAAACCTAGAAGCATGTGAGATTTCGTAATGATGATGCCGTTTCTTTGCACGCCAGCCCTCCGTATAGCACCCTCCCTCCAATGCGATGTTGAACAATAAGTTTGACAGCCCGTCTCCCAGCATCAAACCATCTAACGTCACGAAAGAATCCGATATCTCTCCGGCTATCCTGGCTGTCATTAGCGAAAGCTTACAATAACCAACATTCATAAGGGAATGAAAAATAACAGCTCGTTTGGAGTTTCATGTGTGTGCTGTCGTGGGGGAGCAGAGAGAGCTGTGCAATACAATGAGAGCCGGATTAGTTGAAAGTTTGACTGTCTTGCAGTCATTTCCATAAGTTTGATGTGGGTCCTTCAAGGGTGGCACGCTTTACTAAATTTGTTGGGAAACCATGTTCGAGCATAATTCTCCATAATTCATTTCTCTTTACTGTATCGTACGCTACCCTGAACAGATGAACAGATGATGCGTCTGCAGGTTGAATTCCCGAAATTTATCAAGGATCTGGCGCAGGGTGACAATTTGGTCCGAAGTGGAGCGTCCCCCTCGAAAACCACATTGGTAATCGCCAACTAAGGTCTCCGACAACGGTCTCAGTCTATGGAACAGAATAGGGGAAAAATGTGGTAAACGATGTTGAGAAGGGTTATGCCTCGATAATTACTACAGTCCAGGCGGAGGTCTTTCTTTTAGATCGGACATATGAGACCCTTCAACCAGTTCGAGAGCAATTCTTCATCGGACCAAACTCTCAGCATGACCCGGTTTAAAGCACGATATAGCTGTTCCCTCCTGACTTTAAATACTACAAGGTGCACAGCCCTAGGGTTGTATGAAATGGTGACGTGGGACTAAACACTGTAATTAGTGGATTTTTGTTACAAAATAAACAGAGTCTGTAGACAGAATCAATGGGTTTGCTCAGCGACTGTACGTATTTTTATTTTCAACCTCCCCTGGAAATCAACGTTTGAAATATATTCAACAATACTCGAAAGAATATCATTTATATCTGACGATATTATGCTTGTGGTATTTTTAGTGCAAACAACATGTAGGAATTTGACAAGGTACAAGCATATCGTGTTTGTTGAAGAAGCACCAAGAATTTCTCGTAATGCGACAAAGTTAGAATTAACTCTATATCCTCAAAAATCAAATCCAGTAATACTTACGTTATCATAATGTATGGTTTTGTCTTATTTAACTCTGATTAAATCAAATCTATAATATGGATCTTACTTTCAAAATAATATGGAAGTCCTTACAAAGGTTCATTAATTGGAATAGTCAATACTAGCACAATCTGGTGGATTTTAATGTCACTCGATCCAAGCGAAATTTTGGTGGAGGACCGGTTATGGCATGGGGAGGATTTTCTTTTGACGAAGAGATTCATATCTGGTGGATCACCACCAAAATGCATTCCAGCAACTACTGCGAGCTTCTGGAAGACGTTTTGATTCCATACTAGGAGATCATATGGAAAAACCTGTTGTATTTCAGCAAGACAACGCTTCTATTAATGTTTCCCGACAAACCAAGGTCTGGTTTTTCTGAAAAAGACATGACAGTACTTGATTGGTCAACATGTAATTCTGATTGCAACCCGATCGAAAACCTCTGGGGTATATTGGCTGCAAGGGTTTACGCCAATGGATGCCAGTCCAACACAGTAAACGACCTAAAATCATGCTCACGTACATGCTGGCAATAAATCTCTATAAGTACTCTCCATAACCTTGTCAATTCAATGCGCAGAATAGTATTTCAAGTTATTAGGAATAAGGGAAGAGCTACAAACTATTAGCCAATTGATTGCCTCAGAAAATTTGAGCTTTTACTACGTTTACTTAAGGTGCGTCTAAACGAATGCATCAACTTATTTTTAATTTTTCGATTTTTTAATTCTATCAAGTGCACTTTTTCTAAAGAAATGATGCTGTTTGTTTTAGTTCATGATAACAAATAAAAATAAGTGATGACATTCAAAATCCAAATAGTTTTGAAAGAAAAATCTATGAAAAACATGGTGCATCTAAACGAACGCATGTCACTGTAGAAGAGTACCGCTGCAATCATAGACGACGAGAGACCTGCGGTACTGTTGCTTTTACCCCAAGTATAGATGACAGTTCTACAAGGTATGCTATTAACGTCGATGCATTAGTATTAGTGAGCGTTATGAACTTTTTCAGATTTTGTATGAAATTTGAAATGATTATGCATTTTAAACTAAACTTATAAAACATACTCTCCTGAAAAGTTATAGAAATGATGTAGAAACATGTTTTGTTTGTGAGAAATACATAAACACGCTGGGGTTTAGGTAAAATATGCTGTTTTTCATAATTTTGCCGGTAACCTTTTTGCACTTTTCGTTTTTTTTCTTGTACTCTTATAGCGCTTCTAAATAGACTCGCCTATGTTTCATACAGTAACAAAAGTCATGAGCTATGACAATGACTAAGATTATGCTCCTACTGTTAGAAATAAAGCATTTTTATATATTTTATTTCGACATATTATCGCAATTTTTCACACTAAATCTAAATTAATATCAATTTCTAGTGTTTTTCAACTGGAGATTCACTCTCCAACAAAAAAATCAAATATAAAACAACATAAAACGAGAAGTTTCCAAAAATGTTCCGAATTCCATACAAAACGCAAAATTTTTCATAACGAGATTTGTTTGTGTGCGTGGGTAGACAAAAATGTAGCATACCTTGTAGAACTGTCATCATACTTGGGCTTTGACCGGCATGTTTTCTTGCAAGACAACAGTTTTTATTAGGTTCTGAAAGCAGGTTTAGAAATTGTTCAAGGATGGGGATTGTTTCATACATTTTGGAAAATTTTTACCTTCGAGACATCATATTAGTCTAAGCTCATGGAAGCAAAAACAAATTGATCTATTGGGACGGGGAGACTCTGTTAATTTTGAAGTAGAATACTTCTCTCAGGAAGTTCGGCTACGTAGGGATGTGAAATGAAAATCTAAAACCGAAAAAAGTGAAAAATATGTCCAATTTCAAATGCTAATAAATCGGTTAGTATTCGATGGATTTCCTTCGTTCTTGCAGCAAAAGATTGGAAAATCTTCTAAGATTTTTCCCAGAAGAAGATAATTGTAATTTTATTATTCACACTATCGTACTATTGAAAATAGTCAAGCCTTGTCAAAACGAAAAATTCGACCTCTGATTGGTCGTTATGTGATTGCTTCCCAAAAAAATCACAAGAAGGTTGTATGCAAAGCCACGACCGCAAGGTTGAAGTAGAATACTTTTACAAGAAAGATAACCTGGCTGCTTGCGTGTCAGTCATTTTTTCTAGTAAATAAACGTTGACCGTTCATTGGCAGTATTGTAATTTCTTTTTGTCTGATATTTTGAATGCAGTTCATTGGATATTTTTAAATTTTGTGCAAATGAGAAGTTGAAGTGCTGCCGAATTGTAATATGCACATTTAATACGACATCATTAAACGGGAACGGAACAAAGGCTACGGTTATGCAGAACGCGAATGCCGGCGCGATGCGATTCGCCTTACCGTGGTGAAATGTACAGCTCTTTTTAAGGCGAAGTAGAGCTATACATTACAACAGATTTCGTCTTGCCGAATCGCATCGCGCCGTTATTTGCGTTCTGCATGGCCGTAGCCAAACACTAAGCGACGCAAACACGTAATAATAGTCAGAGTATGCATGTCGATGAAGATAATTAACTTTGGATTATAGCGCAAAACGAGAAAATATTAACTTTTCAAATAATCATTTGTGTTCTTCAAATTTCAGTTGTTCAATTTAATATCCGTTGAAATGTTTGCTTATTATCTGATGAAGCTCTTATATAGGCCAAATGATGCATTCCAAATTTACTAGGTCCATAACTCTGCCGACCGTGCTTGGGAAAGCGCGGTATAACGACCAATCAGAGGTCGAATTTTGTGTTTTGACAAGGCTTAAGAGTTTTCAATAGCACAATAGTTCGAATGATAAAATTGCAATTTGATGCATTTGGTAGGAATCTTATAAGATTTTCTAATCGATTGCTGCAAAAACGAAGGAAATCCATCGAAAACTAACCGATTTATTAGCATTTGAAATTTTTCTCACTTTTTTCAGTTTTAGATTCACATTTTACATCCCTATGTAGCCGAACTTCCTGAGAGAAGTATTCTAATTCAAAATTAAATCTTCATTAATTCATTTGTTGTCCTTGTAAGGACAATTGTTCAATTAATTATAGGATGTAGTGTTTATCTTACCTCTCTGTGTTACCTTGATAGTGAGGACTAAGGCGCACGGTCAACACAATGAGAAAGGTGTTTTCACATTGAAAACTAGTCACGGCTTTACCGGAGGGAGTGTTGGCAAATGCATCTACCGCTAATACCACCGCTATCATACGAAAGCGCGTCGTTTCATGTGGGGAATATCAACAACGAAAAATGACGCGCGTCTAAGCATAACCCGAACTGTTTCGCTGTGCTGCTCCCATTTAACTTACATCGGCCTCAGGGAAGTACCGGCTGCATCTGCATCTACCGCTGAGGCTGTCACTATACTGCTATTGGTACCAAAAGCTATTAACTCTTCAAATAAGTGTGTTATTTGTTCTCAAAAGAACAATTGTTCAATTCAAAATCGGATTTACGCAATCGCATCTCTGTAATATTACCGACAATAATATTCTTCTGAACAAACTGCTACAACTTTTCCATTAGGCCTCTGCCATAATAGACGCGAAAAGCGACGCGAACCGATTCGTTCAGCTGTAGGTTAATGTACAGCCATCAGTAGAGCTGTACATCAACCTACGGCCAAGCGAATCGGTTCGCGTCGCTTTTCGCGTCTACTATGGCAGAGGCCTTAGAGAAAGTTGCTGGCTGATGTATTCACTTCATGCAAGCCTGCTGCTGATGCTTCCCGCTACCACACTGAAACAGCATTTTAGTGAAGAGAGTGTCGTTGCATCAGCTGACCCTGCTACTATCGATGCTGATATACCCGCTGCAACAGCTACGCTATGCATAGCCATGCCACAGTTGTGGCCGCTATACGCTGGCCCAACTGCTGAGCAACTGCAACGCTATCCGTAGCCATGCCACAGTTGTGGCCGCCATTGGTATCCGCTGTACCTGCATCTGCTGGCCCTGCTGCTATCGATGGTGAGATCCGCTGAAACTGCTACGCTTATTCGCAGCCATGCCACAGTTGTGGCCGCTATCCGCTATCGATGGTACCCACTGCTCGCTCCCGCTGCTGCTAAGGGAGGACTGCTGTCGTCGCTGTTCAGAACTACTATGTGCGGCTTCGACTAAAACAGGCTCTTATATAGGGATGAAAATAGGAATGAATTATTTTACGTACGTGGTGGAATGATATAACTTGAAAAATATGTGTGACTTCATTCTGGTTCAGAGCGATTATTTGATAAGCTCCACCTCTTTTTTCAGTCTCTAAAGTTTTTCTCAGTTTCGTAGCACGGATGCACAAAAATGATTTCTTGTCGAGCCGGACCGATAGCACTCTCATTGAAGCAACAAAATAACATGTTTTGTGTCGTGTTGTGCAGCTTGGTTGAAGAAAATGTTCCCGTCCCCATGTCGCATGTAAGCAGATTATTGCGTTCAGTAGATAGTGTATCCAGCGAATAAACACCAATGGTGCTCTCACACACGCAACAGTTTTAACCCGTATCTTATTGCGGTTTGTAACATCAAGCGATTTCGTTTGCTCGCTGTTGCGTGTTGCATCATGTTGCAACTTGGCAGCTGGGAGACGACAAAATTCTGTTAATGCTGATTGATTGATTAGACTTCACATTAGCTCTGCATAGTCGAACTAACTGCTTTTGTGAATGCGTTCTAACAGGGCAATTTATTATTCAATGTCGGTTATGCTGATCGCAGCCTTTGTGCTGCCCCTACAGTGGGGAGTTTACTAAATAAAGTAAAAATTAGACAACTACAACAGAATTTGATTGCATCCCGCACAGAATGTCTGCTTGTGTTGATGCCAGAAAATTATTAACCTTCAATTATTTTTTTATTTGCCTTTAAAAAAGCATTTTGCTGTTCAAAATCGGTTGCTAATTACAACCTTTGAGCTGCCCTAACATTGGGGGAATTAAGATACACGGACAACATGCACTGTGGAAGCTATTTCACACTCAGTAAATTAGACGGGTGCGACAAATTTAAATCGCTAGGATGCAACACAGAATGCTTGCTTGCGTTGATAAAAATTATTAACTTTCAATGACTTGTTTATTTGCCTTCAAAAAGGCATTTTGATTTCCAAAAATGGATTTCCTGATGGCAATCTTCATGCTGCCCCAACACGGGGGGAATAATGGCTGTCTGGCGACACACGCTGAGAAAAACCGCGCTGCTCCTGAGACGTGGTGACCAACCACAGGGCTAGTGCTGCTGCTAAGGAAGGACGACTGCTGTTGTCGCTGTCTAGAACTATTATGAGCGGCTCCGGCTGAAACAGGCTCTTATATAGGCCAAATAGCATGTTTTCAATTGCAAGGTATATGATCCTGTCGACCGTGCTTGGGAAGCAAGCATATAACGACCAATCAGAGGTCGAATTTTTCGTTTTGACAAGGCTTGACTATTTTCAATAGTACAATAGTTCGAATAATAAAATTACAATTATTTTATTTTGGGAAGAATCTTAGAAGATTTTCCAATCTATTGCTGCAAGAACGAAGGAAATCCATCGAATACTAACCGATTTATTAGCATTTGAAATTGAACATATTTTTCACTTTTTTCGGTTTTAGATTTTCATTTCACATCCCTATGTAGCCGAACTTCCTGAGAGAAGTATTCTACTTCAAAACAGCAGTCGTCCTCCCTTAGTAGCAGCAATAGCAGTGGATACCAGCGATAGCGAATAGCGGCCACAGCTGTGGCGTAGCAATGGATAGCGCACTAGTTGCAGCGGATCTCAGCATCGATAGCAGCTGGGCCAGCTGATGTAGGGATAGCGGATACCAATGGCAGCGTATAGCGGTCACAACTGTGGCAAGGCTACGGATAGCGTAGCAGTTGCAGCAGGTATCAGCATCGATAGCAGCTGATGCACTGAGGCACTTTAGTGAAATGCAGTCTCTGTGCGATAGCGGACACTAGTAAATGTATTCAATGAAAAGTTGACTCATTTTGACAATACATGAGCCGTCTAGTTTTGAGTGTTAAATCAGCTTTTCAGTGATAACGCCAAGATGTGATTGGTATCTAATCCGATATTGAATTGAACAACAAACTGTTCTTTTCAGGATGAAATAAAAACCTGATGATTAAAATGAAATAAAAACCTGATGAGTTAATGTTTTCTCTTGAGTTAATTTAGATTTTTAAATTTGTAAAAGTTATAAATTTTACTTAATCTCCGTGACTCAGAACGTACTGAATTATCTTTTCCTTCAGTCATGAGCACGACATCCGAAAAATTTTCACTATCTCAAAATTTAAAAATTGTCAAGCCCCAACCATGACAAGCAACTTACTATATTATTAAAAATAGTCAATCCTTGTTGAAGCGCAAAATTCGATGGATCTGATTAGCCAACGTTTATTTATTAGAAAAAATAACTGACATGGAAGAAGCCGGGTTATCATTCTTGTAAAAGTATTCTACTTCAACCTTGCGGTCGTGGATTTGCACACAACCCTCCTGTGATTTTATTTCGAAAATGATACAGAGAATGTCACAGGGAACGGATGGTGTCCATTCACGTCGTCTGTGCTAGGAATGCTCGCCTGTAATTGGTTCATTATTCGCGTAAATTTGTTATTGAAACTTTTTATCAATTTTACCACTTAGCAATGAAATTGGAGTGATAACTAGCATACTATAAAATTGTTATACATTCTATTTTTTTTCGACTACGCTGTTTTTTTCATCACTCAACACACTAAAGTGTGTTACTTCCATTGCCTGGCCGTTCTATCGGTAATCAAGTTCCCCTCCCTATCGTTGCACATGACAGGGGCTGACACGCTTCGGTTCCAGATTCCGTTTATCTTTTTGGAGAAGCTTCTCGCATCGTGCCTAGAGAAGCAACCTTTCGCCTCCGCAAGAATCCGCTCCCAATGCTGTCGTTTCTTCCGGCGGTGGAGTCTTTTTTCAGCAGCTCTAGCTGTCCGGTATCTTTCGCGCTCTGACGAGTCACAGCCGTGGCTAACATGTGAACTTTGGCGCGGTTCTTTTCATCCGTCGCTCGTTGGCACTCAGCGTCAAACCACTCATTGGACGTGGCTGTCGCAGATCTACCCAACAGTTCTCCCACTGTGGTGCTGATTGCACTGTCGATATGCCTCCACTGTTCATTCAGGCTACCTCCAACTTGATCCTCGATCCGCTCATCAACCTTCCGCAGGTACTCTGTAGCCACTTCTCCAGTTGATAGCAGATGGATTTTCAACTGTATCCTCCTTGTCGTCCTGGATTTTAACACGTTGGACAACCGGGCGCGAATCTTGGATACCACGTAACGTCTGAGAAGTGCCGACCATCAATCAGAACATGGTCGATCTGAGAGCAGGCCTCTCCAATAGTGTGTGCTTACGTATATTCCGGTGTGCAAATTAAGTGCTACAGATAGCCATACCTCTGGCTGCAGCGAAATTGGCAAGCCTCAGGCCGTTGTCGTTCGTAGTAGAGTGGAGGCTTTCTCTACCAATCACGGGGCGGAAGAAGTTCTCTTGCCCGACCTGCGTATTTGCATCCCTGATAACGATTTTGATGTCGTATCCTGGGCACTCATTATACGTTTTTTCCAGGAGCTCATAGAACTCCCCCTTTTCTTCATCAGGTTTATCGTTGGCCGGTGCGTACACATTTATCAGGCTGTAGTTGAAAAATTTGCCCTTATTTCTCAACACGCATATACGGTCACTGATCGGTCTCCACCTAATGACACGCTTCATCTGTTTTCCTATGAGCGCGAAACCGACTCCCCTTTCTGCTTCCACACCGCTTTTGAAGTAGATGTGGTACTCAAATGAAGTGCCTGTAATATGATCTACTGCCCGTAATTCGCGTTCTCCCGTTTTCGGCCACCTCACATCCTGTTAAACCGTTAGGAAAGTCAAAAATACAAATCCAAAAAAAAGGTCGCAAGAATAAAAAAAAAAGGTCGTCCTCATGGTTCTGTGGTTAGCGATGTCGGTTGGCTAGCTCTCCCACACAGTTGTGATGTCGGGTTCGATTCCCGATCAGGTCGAGGGTCTTTTCGAGCTGGAAATTTTCTCGACTCAGCACTGGGGCACGGTGTATCGTTGTACTTATCCTACAACATGCAAAATGTGCCGAAAACAATATCGATAACGTATTCTCTCAACTAATCTAGTTGATCGAGACCGCATTAGCCCCCCAGGCTAGCGTGCGATATTGTTGTTTTTAAGAATAATACATTATAAAAAAGTCAAGGAGTTGAAAAAACGAAAAAGAAGCGAAAATTCAAAAAGGTCAACACTTTAAAAGCAACGTGGTCAAAGAGGACATAACGGTAAAACGTTAGAAAATCTTAAAAATCATTGAAAATCGCAAAAATAAAATGTTCAAGAAATCCTCAAAAGTTAAAAAAAAAAAACAAGTCAAATGATCAAAATACAGGTAAGTTCCGTTTTTGGCACGTTCCGATTTTGGCAACTTTTGGTTCCGTTTTTGGCAACACAATTTTTTTTCTAATTCTTTCTAATCTTTTACTGATTGGCGGTTCAAAACTAATTCTCATAGTTCTCTATTAATGTAGATACATACAATTTATGACACATTTTTTGACTAATCGACTGAGAGGCTTCTCTCAGAATTTAATGAACATTTGTGAGTGTGTAGGCCTTACTGCACTAGAAAACTTTGCATACTTTTTTATTGAAAATTCATCTAGACTATCATTTGAATAGGTCTGAAGTTTGAACCTCTCTTCCATTTATCGATATATCTGAATCAGCGGTTCTAAACCTTTTTTTGGCGATATTTTTCATGTCGATTTTACCCCCTGGTTTGGAATGTGCACGCAGAGTTGTAGAGAGTAGTAATAGATCATGTTGCGGTAGGTTCAGGTTCAAAATTCAACTATAGTCGTTTGTTTGTTTGCTACAGTCAGGTTCTAAGAGCAAGATTGAACAACAAATGAAGTATTTAAAAAAATTGCTTTATCCGCCATTACTGATTTTTCATTCGAGTACCCCTGGCAGGCTTTCGAGTATCCCCAGGGGTACGCGTACCCCAAGTTGAGAACCGCTGATCTAAATAATGAAGAGAGAATGAGAATAGTTGTCAATGGATGACTTCTAAAGAATTGTCTGAACTTTCAAAGCATCAAATAAACTTAATTTGAAATCGTACACTGAGAAAATTATTTTAAAACCAAAAAATGATTGGAAAAATAAAAGGTCATCTCAGATTTTTTTCGACACTAGTTTTTGAAATAGACAATTCACACTCTTAAGGAGAAAATGTTAAAAAATCGCATGCATTTTTTTGTGAATAAAAGATGATTCCCATGTTTTCTTCTTGTTTATATGAATAACAAAAGTTTTGTCTCCAATTTTAGAAACATAATTTACTTAACAAAATGTAGAACAAGACAAAGAAAGTACTGTTTTTCGAAATATTTTTCATTGAAAAAGTAAGCTATAAAATATTTGTTACAACCAAATTTCCACAGTTTCGAAAACAAAAAAACAATATTGATACGAAATGCAGCGTATCTTCACGAAAATAAAAAAATATTCTTCATATTTTATTTGGTGAATAATATTTCTTAAGATGAAGATAACCGACTAGCTTTATTAAAAATTTTATAATAAATTATCAATAATGGCCTTTTGAGCGATTTTAATTTTGTGAAGGTAAAAATGCTACAAGAGAGCACTGTTTTTCCACGTTGTTGTCTTTCTACATATTTTGGACGCTGTTCCGTGGAACATTCGATTATATGCATTTGGTTATAAATTAATTGGAGAGATTAAACATTAACAATACTTTTTGCCTTTCTCCTAGAAAGGTATAGCAATCACTGGAAAAACCAAAGGTATAAAAGTGGTCCCAATGGCCGAATGTCATATACCACTCGACCCCTTTCGACGAACTGAGCATTTTCTGTATGTTTGTATGTATGTGTGTATGTGTATGTATGTGTGTGTGTGTGTGTATGTGCAACTTTTTTTTCTCACTCACTTTTCTCAGAGATGGCAGGACCGATTTTCGTAAAATAATTGCAAATGAAAGTTCTAATTGCGCCATAGGTTGCTATTGAATTTCATTGTAATCGGATTTTTAGTTTAGAGGTTATGTATCAAAATGTAAAAATCACGAAACATCAATATCTCAGAAACCACACAACCGATTTGCACAAAATTAGTTTCAAATGAACGGGCTGTCTCCAAAACCCTTAACTTTTTAATATCGTTATGATTAAACTTATGGTTCAAAAGTTATGCAAAGAAAAGTTATCCTGAGGTTATTCAAACTCACTCATTTTTCTCAGAGATGGCTGAACCGATTTTCGCAAAATTAGTGTCAAATGATAGCTCTAGTTAGCCCATAGGTTGCTATTGAATTTCGTTGCAATCGGATTGTAACTTTGTCCGTTGTTCATAAAAATGTGAAATCATTTAATGAAAGTAAACATATTGACTTTCTCCTAACGATCACTGGCTAATTGAAAGGTAGAAAAGCGATCCAAATGGCCGAATGTCATATACTACTCGCTTCAGTTCGACGAATCGAGCATTTTCTGTATATATGCATGTATAGGTGTATACGTTTGTGTGTGGGTGTGTACGTGTGTATGTGCACCTTTTTTTCGCACTCACTTTTCTCAGAGATGGTCTGACCGATTCTTTCTATCTTGGTGTCAAATGAAAGGTCTATTCGCCGCTAAGGTTGCTATTGAATTTCGTTGTAATCAAACTTTTAGTTCTGGCGCTGCGTCAGAATGTGAAAAACGCTCTTATATCTCAGAAGCTATGAACATAGTTGTATTCAAATTAATGGGCTTTCAAACCCTTAAACAATGAATTTCATAAAGTTTAAACATGTGGTTTGAAAGTTATAAATAGAAAGAAACGTAACCCGCAGACTGTTTAAAACTATAGCTACGATCAAAATATGTGACCTCAACATCATTTAAATTCGATACTGTACTATTTCAATATTTGCGGCCTTGGTCGGGATTGAAGTTGAAATTAAAAGTCATTTCTATCATTTCACTTTTTGCCTTTCTCCTAGAAAGGTATAGCAATCACTGCAAAAACTAAAGGTATAAAAGTGCTCAAAAGGGCCGAACGTCGTTAATCACTCGACTCAGCTCGACGAACTGAGCATTTTCTGCATGTGTGTGTGTAACGCTCTCCCAATCTCACTCGATTTTCTCAGAGATGGCTGAACCGATTTCAATGAAATTAATAGCAAATGAAAGGTGTAGTTGCCCTATAAGACCCTATTGAATTTTATTGTAATCTGATTCCTAGTTTAGAGGTTATGTATCAAAATGTAAAAGTCACGAAACATCAATATCTCAGGAACTATACAACCGATTTGCACAAAATTAGTTTCAAATGAACGGGCTACCTAAACAACCCTTAACTTTTGCATTTTTTGGAGATTGAACATTTGGTTCAGAAGTTATGGAAAGAAACGTGTTCTGGAGACTATTTAATCTCACTTATGTTTCTCAGAGATGGCTGGACCGATTTTCATAAAATCAATGGTAAAATGGAAAGTCTTGCTGCCCCATAAGACCCTATTGATTTATTTTGCAATCGGATTATTATTTTGCCTGTTATGTTTAAAAATGTGAAATCCAGCTATGAAAAGAAACATATTCCGAAGACTACTTGGACTCACTCACTTTTCTCAGAGATGGTTGAACCGATTTTCACAAAATTAGTGTCAAATGAAAGGTCTAGCTGCCTCATAACACTCTATTGAATTTTGCTGTAATCGGACTGTAACTTCGTCTGTAATGTATCGAGAATCTTTCTGGAAAACGAAAGCTGTAAATTTTAGAAGCTATATAATCGACTGGTCGAATTAGTGAATTCTATAATAACTACAATGCCTTTTTAATCAAAAGTTTTTCACGATTCCGCAAATTGCGTTGGTTACCCCTTAGATTTAGGACTGAATACTTTTCGAAATACTATCAGTATTTAAGCCGATTACGTACTGTAGAGTTTGCTGACGTTCCTCAATCGAAGATTTTCCTTTCTCGTGCACCTGGTAACAGACTAATCCCTGCTTTCTGAATTGAAAGAGTCGAAAAAGCAACATCATCAACGTTTGCAACTGCGACAGTTATACACCCGACTCGACTGTGTGCTGGCATGGCTGCTACCAAAGCTCTACCGAATGTCCGAATGAGGGGGATAAAACGGTCCCTAATGAACTGCAACCATGCCAGCTAAGTTATTCATCAGCTCAGATCCATTGCGTTGCAGGGCTTACCGAGTGTGCGAGAGTGCAAATCCCCGAGCAGATTCGAGCAAGTTGTGTCAGCGTCAGTCAGCGTCAGCGTCCAATCGGACCCGGAGAAGAACCGGAAAGGTGGATAGAACATTTTTGGTTACATTTACAGCTTATTTGTGTTCCGACCAGACGCTCATTGCGTTAGCAAACAATTCATTGATCAAATCAAGTGCGGCTGCTGTGTGGTTCGATAATGAATGTCTGTCTGCATCGATTCATCATCCGGTGGAAATTGCATGCGGAGCCAGCTAATGGATTGTGTCTAGTGGAGCTTCTTTGGCGTTGACGGAGTGTTGCTAGGAGTTCAACTCAACTATTGCCACAAGTTTCCGTAATTCGATTTAAGTTTCTACAATTACGGCGCTTAACAAAATGATTGCCGGTCATAAACCAGAATGACACATTTTGTGCATATTCCCGACATCCATCCACGGATACAATTTTTATTGTACTTCATAAGCCTTTTTAGTGCTCGTTTCGAGGAGCGTTTTTTTCTGCTTTACAGCTCACACAAGAAAAATCCGATAAAAAAGGCAGACTCGCGCAAAGCTCATAAAAACGGCGACACTACCTACATACGTTTGGTCCCTTCTTGGATGCGCCTTTGCAGCAGGAGACATCGACGACAAAGCCAGCGGAAAATAAATCCTTTAACTCCCGCGCTTTATCCGCTGCTGCCTCTAATGCTATTAATTTTCGTGCGAGCGTGTTGTTGCCGCATGTGAGGCATTCGGCTTTTTCGCCCTACAGCGAGTGGAATGTGGAAGACGGCGGGGTTGGCTATCGGAAAAGCTTGTTTGTCCTCGTCACCGTGTCGTTACCTTGGACAGCGGTGGCGGTTTGAGTTTGATAGTCCGAAGGATCAGTCAATGGAGTGAAACGTGACTCATTGTAATGCGTCGGTGTTTCCGAATTTAGAACAGAGAGTTTTAAGATCAGAAAGAAAATTGTTTTCACGAACGTTTGGAGTAAATCGATAAACATATCCTAGGTACAAATTGTTACGCTTTTGTTTTGCCATGATTGCCAGTTTTTATATGAATGGTTTCCTACCTTCGCTTTCGATTTTTTATCAGGAAACCGCCATGACAACGACACTGTTGTGTTCACTGTCTTGCTTGTAGGTCAATATCGTAGTAATCTGACGGCGTTGCTCATGCAATCGCCGGCAGAAAATTTAAAATTTGGATATTCCACGATTTTATAACTTTTCCAGTTGATTAGCTTGTTATTAAGGCATTTGAACCTCATGCAGAACAAAACACAACGAACACAAGCAGCTTATGCAACTATCACAAATCACAAGCTGAGTATATTATTCCCTTAACGTCGTTGACTCTTTTCGAACGGTAATGTAAAATAATACGCCTACTGAGTGCAAACCTACAGTAAACTCAATGAAAGAATTCCCCTCACGTCTTGTTGATAAAGAAGCAAGCAAGTGCAGAAAGCTGTGTCTCACTAGAAAGGAAATATCTCTGAAATTTCCCCTCAATTTACGTATCCGCTTTCCGTGTGCTCCCCGAAGCATCTAATCACTGGTGCTGTCTGTCGTTTATCCCAAGTATTCCCCCGGAGAGGTGTCAAGATCGTTCAGTTGGCTATCACCAAACAGCAGTAATGTGTCACTCGTGTCTCAGGAAGAGTCCTGGTAGCCATTAGGCTGTTCGCAGTAGCGCTTCTGCTTCTTCTCTATTGTCCGTCTGTCGTGATATATGCCGGTCCTGATGGGTCCCTGCAGTGGGACAACGTACGAAAGGACACCCGAAGCTGTAGTGGATTTTGCTGCTGACACAGCAAATAGAAATCAAGTCAAATAAATTGTGTTTGGTTTTGCTGAGAAATAAACTAACTACTTGTAGGCTGAAGAAGCAGTTTCTTCGAAGAGATCTATTACAGCCAGCACGACTCACTGTTATCCCGAACGGATGCAATTGCTTGCGAAGTGTGAAGACTTCCGGCTTCTGATAGCAGGAAGCGTCGTGCCTTCAGACAGTACGTGATGTGTTGAATAAAAGTCTCATTAATCATGCTTTTTCCCAATGCATTACGTGAAATTGAATACCCGTCAAGTCACGTCCTAAAAAGCCAATCAAGTTTTGCAATTTTTGATTCGACAGCTGAGCATCTCCGAGCGCAACTGCCATCGCGAACGCACACCGGGTTAACTCAAATATTGATTGGCCAGCAAATAAAACCAGAAACCTCCGAATCCGATGAGCATACATATCAAATTTATTTTGCGTGCTGCTCGTCGCAGGGGGATTGAATCGATTTCAGACTGACTGGGTTCAAAAATCACAGCACGTGGCCATGGACCTTCAGAATACCCCGTACTACATATCTGTTCAATTGAACTGCACCCTGGTGAGATAAAATGAGGTTGGAAACCAGAACCCTGCCTCGCATGCTTCCTAGCACCACTCACAGCTGCAACAAATTGAACCATATTCCATATTAACACTGCCATCACACATTCCGGTCATACGGGAGTGCAGTAGCAGGAACAGGATTCGCTGAGTTTATCATTTGTGTCGAAAGAGCAGCCCTCGCTCGTCTGGTCGTGATTTGAATAGCCGCCAACGGACGGAAGCTCCGGTAGTTCGGTTATTTATTTACTTAGTCCGAGCTCCCCATTTGTCCCCGGCCGGGCAGGATTTGTATATGCCAATCTGGGGAGAGTATTTCGGATAAATTGTTTCGTATGCAATTTTCACGACATGATCTTGATTTTGTAGAAAAGCGTTTCGGCCGGTAAATGGAAGGGTTGAAGCTAGAACCGATTCTACAACAAACAATAAGAATTTTAATTAGTTGATATTTCTGGCGGCACTGCTTTCTGTCCATTTTTCTGTTCTATTCGATTATCCTGTGTAATTTTAGTATTAAATTTTTCTGAATGTTAGAAATTATTTTTTTGCTCTTTCATTTAGGACTTTAGTTAGATTTTTTTAGTTGGATACCGTTTTGATTCAAACTTCAAACTTTGAACACTTTACAATAAACATCACCCTGTGATGTATAGCTTGTTAGCCTATGCTTGCTCAGGGGAAAGGGGGGGAAGAAGGCTGGAATCAGATCCGATGTGAGCCTAAAGCTGCTTCGGTATCCACCACGCTAATTGTCTTTCTGCAACCAGAAACATACGGAGCACGAAACAACGAACGAACTTCGAACGAGGTGGAAAGCTTTGCCAGATATTCGTCTTTTTTCGCGGGCTCAAAAGCTTCAACTTCGAACACTTTTTCTATGAGACCAACTAGCGACGAGGGCTGTTAACTCCGTTTAAGTACTTTATGTCGTAATTTTTTGGGGAGTGTAAACTGGCTTGAACTTGAAAGTTTACCATTCTACAGTAAAATTACAATCTTTTGTATTCATAGTTTTTGTAGACAATATTATGCTTAACCTAGGTTACTTGCGCTTCGTTTTGCCAGTGTAGCAATAGATTTTCTCTCCCGAACTTCTGCGAGTTGGCCTCGCTGTAATTTCTCTCCGAGTTGCAGCTCCTGGGTTGGATGGTGCTATCACTGATCGGGTTCCCGGGTTTACCTTCGCTCGTGCGCGCGCCTCAGGACAATGGCGTATTCAGTTCTCACGCCCCAACTGGTGGTGGGTATTGTGTGCCCAAAATAGAATGGCAACCTGGCATGCACTTCGATGCACTCCGTGATCCCGCCTGTGAAGTATAGGTTCTGGTGGAAAACCAGGGCAAAACATAAAAAGGCCCCCAAGGACCTTTTTTTCTTGTTGCACAAATAGTTTTTTTTATCTCTTACGACACAATTTTCTCGAGCTATTCTTCCAATAAATAATTTTGTTTCTTCTCCACTCGTATAAAAGAATAATTTTTAATTCCACTGACTCTCCCTTTTTGTTTAGGAACAATAATTTTTAAAAACCATGACTACAATGACATTTAGCCTTTTTAATTTTTCCGCTTTACAATTCACACTGCTTTACACCGTTTTAAAAACTCTTTGTTGTAGGTATTAAATATTATTACGCACGCACTGCTAACTTCGCTGGATAATCAACGTAAAAAAGAGCGCTCAACAGTTCAGCTGAGCCTTATAAGCCTTCTTGAGCTACCAAAATTCTGACGTTTCTCTCATCTATACCTTGGCAACCCTTTCCTGGTCGTTGGTGTTTAATGGCCCAAAACCCTTGTGGCAAAACAAACCTAGGTATATCTGATCGCGAACCGGTATGAGCGACCCCTCCGTCCCAGACGCTCAGCGCCAGACTTGGAGGGAAGTACCTCAATGCAACAACAATAAAATAACCTACATGCTTAACCTTTAAGATCGAAGAAAAAGTTCATTCTCCGTTTTTTTTATTGCAAGAAGTTACATCATAGTTATCTTGGAAAGTATTACTTTTTCGGGTTCCATGTACTACTTAACTGCCGGTACCCGGATAACTGTCCCATAATGAAAAACAACGTGTTGAGAAAACGGCGATTTAATATTATCCGTGAATTTTCGGATTTCCAGCAATTACATCCAGAACCAACGACCATAACAGTTTCATGACAGCACAAGTTTATCGTTGAGAACAAAAAAACATGAATGGAATTGGTTTTACGTTATATAACTTGAAAAAGGACAAAATATGCAGGTACATTTCAAAAATACGCAACGTAGATTGTACTACAGAAAAACAACATTAGTGTGGTTAATTAAATGACATACTTCTATATGCCTAAAATAATCCGATATGGAGCAAAATTATATGTTTGCACTTTGCATCACTATGCAGTGGAATTGTAATGCGGGTACTTTCAATATGGGACAAAAACAACTTGGTATTTTTTCCATGTTTTTCCATACAAAAGTATCAATTTTATTTTTTTTCCAGAAAATGTGATAACAATTAAGTCGATTCCCGATGATATCTCAAAAGTGACCAAAACCAGTATGGGACAGTTATGCGGGTACCGGCAGTTCAGTCTTTCCTTGAACTATTAAACCCTAACATAAAAATTTCATGGTTTGCTGTGACAGGTGCCCCGCAGCGCCGATGTAAACAAAGGAAACATCAAAAGTAGATGTTGCTGTAAGTTTTACGCTCGTGTATTGAACGTTTTTTGAGAACTTCTTCAATGTTTTCAGTCTTATCAGCTCTCGGCCGTATTTGCCTAGTAAAAGACTACATTTTAATGCAATATTGCGAGAAGTTTGATTGAAAATAGTGGAAGAAATAGAGTTTGTTGGCCAACCCTATTAGGCCAGCGCGCCTCACCTCTCTAATCAACCTCTTGTGGGTACACAACGCTCCCGTACGGAGATGCCATGCACTGGCGATTGACAGGTCAGCTCGAGCAATCGTGAGTAGGAGAGAATGAAAAAAATCACAGGAGGGTTGTGTGCAAAGCCACGACCGCGAGGTTGAAGTAGAACACTTTTACACAGCTCTACCTACGGCTGCACATTAACCTACGGCCGGGCGAAACGGTTCACGCCGCTTTTCGCGTTTGGCCTGGCAGAACCCTAATGTGCACGGCCAACACAATAGAAAGGTGTTTTCACATTGAAAAACAGACACGGCTTTACTGGAGTAAGTGTTGGCAAATGCATCTACCGCTAATACCGCCGCTAGCGTACGAAAGCGCTTCGTTCCATGTGGGGAATAATATCAACAACGAAAAATGACGCGCGTCTCAGCACACCCGAACTGTTTCGCCATGCCGCTTCCATTTACTTCCTTATAACATCTGCCTCATGGAAGTACCGGCTGCACCTACCGCTGAGGCTGTTACCATGCTGCTACTGGTACCCAAAACTATTAACTCTTCAAATTAAGTGTTTTATTTGTCCTCAAAAGAACGATTGTTCAATTCCATATCGGATATAATGCAATCGCAGCTCTGTAATATTACCGACAGTAATATTTTTCTGAACAAAATGATCCAACTTTTCCATTAGAGGAAGTGCCGGCTGATGTACGGCAAAAATCTCGCCCGATCGCTCGCGTTGGCGTGCGTTCTCAGGCAGAGGCCTGAGACGTGGTGACCAACCACAGGGCAAGTGATTTGTTTAATTTGAAGGCAGGCACAGGCGCAACCCGCTGATATATTCTGTTACCGCTGAGTGCTGATATCTGCTGCTGTCAACGTTGTGGACGGTCCATCCAGCTCACCTTCCGATTAATGAATGTAGCTAGTTTTCCCAGAAACACTCTTTAATAGCCGAAGGGTGCTATGAAATAGGCCACGCCCTATCAGTTCAGTTGTTCCATTGCCTAATGTTCTTTAGACGAGTTATTCCACAATTCGCATTTGATTTTTGTATCCAGCGAATAAACACCAATGGTGCTCTCACACACGCAACGGTTTTAACCCGTATCTAATTGTGGTTTGTAACATCAAGCGATTTCGTTTGCTCGCTGTTGCGTGTTGCATCATGTTGCAACTTGGCAGCTGGAAGACGACGAAATTCTGTTTATGCTGATTGATTGAATCGACTTCATATTAGCTCTGCATAGTCGAACTAACTGCTTTTGTGAATGCGTTCTAACAGGGCAGTTTATTATTCAATGTCGGTTATGCTGATCGCAGCCTTTGCGCTGCTTCTACAGTGGGGGGTTTACTAAATAAAGTGAAAATTAGACAACTACAACAGAATTCGATTGCATCCCGCACAGAATGTCTGCTTGTGTTGATGCCAGAAAATTATTAACCTTCAATTATTTTTTTATTTGTCTTGAAAAAAACATGTTGCGGTTCAAAATCGGTTGCTAATTACAACCTTTGAGCTGCCCTAACATTGGGGGAATTAAGGTACATGGACAAAATGCACTGTGGAAGCTATTTCACATTCAGTAAATTAGACGGATGCGACAAATTTAAATTGCTAGGATGCAACACAGAATGCTTGCTTGCGTTGACAAAAATTATTAATTTTCAATGACGAAAAAGAGCCACGGTTCTTTTAGCGAACCAGAACTGATGGGTTCGCGCGAACCCGAAGTTCACCGAGAAATCACGAACTGTCAACGCTCGTGAATCATTGTGAACCATGAGCCGTTCATATGAGTCGGTTCAGAACGGTGAGTGAGCGGTTCAGAGCCGCTCTCGCAAAAGAGCTGTTTCGCCCACCCCTACTTGAAAAAGGCATCTTGATTTCCGGAATTGGATTTCCTGATGGCAATCTTCATGCTGCCCCAACACGGGGGGAATAATGGCTGTCTGGCGACACACACTGAGAAAAACCGCGCTGCTCCTGAGACGTGGTGACCAACCACAGGGCTAGTGCTGCTGCTAAGGAAGAACGACTGCTGTTGTCGCTGTCTAGAACTATTATGAGCGGCTCCGGCTGAAACAGGCTCTTATATAGGCCAAATAGCATGTTTTCAATCGCAAGGTATATGATCCTGTCGACCGTGCTTGGGAAGCAAGCATATAACGACCAATCAGAGGTCGAATTTTTCGTTTTGACAAGGCTTGACTATTTCCAATAGTACAATAGTGTGAATAATAAAATTACAATTATCTTATTTTGGGAAGAATCTTAGAAGATTTTCCAATCTATTGCTGCAAGAACGAAGGAAATCCGTCGAATACTAACCGATTTATTAGCATTTGAAATTGGACATATTTTTCACTTTTTTCGGTTTTAGATTTTCATTTCACATCCCTATGTAGCCGAACTTCCTGAGAGAAGTATTCTACTTCAAAAAAGCGGTCAAGCTGATAGCACGCGAAAACGAGGTTCTTTTTTGATTAAAATTAAATTAAAATATGAATTATAATACGATTTATTTAGTTTAAAAATTTTGTAAAGGTAAAACTTATTCTTATATTATGGAATTCTTAAAATTAACTTAGATCAACTTAAACTAGGTCCTAAGAAATTGTGACTATCTACTTAACCTATAGCACAATTAAAGCTGATTCTACCGTTCCGCACGGTGACACAGAAGACTAAAACGCTAAGCTACAAACTAAGGAGAGACTTAACGTGAGTTGCTTACATTCTAACCTTAACCTAAACTAAACTAAAGATGCGCATTATCAATTAAATAATTAATATCCTATGTAAACCTTTGCTAACCTAAAATATGTTTCTGTGACAGGAAAATTATATTCTCGCTTCTTTCAACAACGGATCAAAGTGCGTTTCATTTCCGTATTGCGGGGAATTATAATTTTGGAAAAACTCTCGTTGAATTAATTTCAACAATATATAATTTTCGTGCATACATGAAATAAATCGGCTCGCGAATATGTCAAGTCGCTCAAAATCAAACGGTGGAATCGGTAAGAACGGTCGACCGATTCCGATTGATAGTGGTGAGGTTAGTGACAATGAGAATGAGATTGGTACTGATGATGTGGTAGTGGTGAACGAGATGGAAATGACTGTCGATAGACAAGCCTGTAGAAGCTGCGAAAAGCCGGACACTGATGAGATGGTGCAATGTGATCATTGCGACGGATGGCATCACTACAATTGTGTTAGAGTAACGGATGAAGTCGCTAACCAGAGCTGGAGCTGTACCACTTGCAAAACCGCAGAATGGATCCAGCGAACTACACCGATTTCGAACAAACAAGCAACACCAAAAGATGCCAAAAAGGATAAGCCCAAACATAGTTTATCTGTTCAAGCTGCTACTTTGACTACACCTGTTCGTTCACCCGGTGGTAAATCCAAATCTACTCAGTCAGAGCCTCTACAACCATCCGCTATCAAAAATAGTCTTTTCGATTTCGTTCCGAAATTTAATTCGTTAAGTAAACAGCCAGGATCAGAACCGTCAATAAAAGCAGCTTCAGCTTTGCAAAAAGACCAACGGAAGGAGAAACTTTTAATACCGTGTTTAGAAGGATACCTATAATTGAATTGGAAAGGGCGCTTTCGGATAACTCTAGTGCTGCTTCACAGAGATCCGCCCGCAATCGCGCCAAATTGCAACTATTGAGACTGCAAGAAGAAATGGAGTACGAGGAACGGCAGGCGGAGCGACGCAAGCGGGAACAGCAAGATGAAGCAGAACGTCAACGGATAGCTGAACAGGAAGAAGCAAGAAAACACAAAGAATTCTTAGCCGAGAAGTAAAGGATTCTTGAAAACTTGGTTAGTGAGAAGGGATCAAGTCGTTGTTCCAGTTCCAGCATATCTCGTCACCGTGTAGAAAAATGGATCAAAACTACAGGTCATACACAGCCGGAATCTACTACTCAACATCAAGATGTAAGAAACCAGATGCAGTTACAACGCGAACGGTTACAACAGCAAAATCTTCAGCAACAGCAGAGGGAAGAGGAACTTCGGCAGCACCAACAACAACAACGTCTCGTGCAATTGCAACAGGAAAATGAACTACGAGAACGGCAACGACGAATTCAAGGGGAGGCAGAGTAAAGCAATCCGAAATCTCCCAAACCAAATTCAGTTGAAAAATCAAAGGTTCACAGCCGAGAAAATGCGACCGAAAATCTTCACCGAAATTCAGTGCGTGAGAAGTCAGGACACTTCAGTCCGGATACTTTGCCTCAATCAACGAAAGTCCAAACCGAAAGTCATCCGACAAGGTCAACTGTGAATCCTACCCGCGGCACGTCGCGAGCTACACGTGCTGAGAGATCGTCGACAAACTCCACAATAATAGAAGATGATTACGATCAGTTTCAGCTTTCACGCTCGCAGATTGCAGCACGGCAAGCAGTTTCGAAAGATTTGCCCACGTTTACCGCTAATCCGGAAGAATGGCCAATTTTTCTATCCATGTTTAACAGCACAACAGCTATGTGTGGATTTACGGAAGAGGAGAATCTAGTGAGGCTGCAAAGAAGTTTGAGGGGCAAAGCATATGAGGCCGTCAAATGTAGGCTTATGCACCCAGGAAATGTACACGGTGTAATGGATACACTAAGGATGCTTTATGGTCAACCGGAAGTGATTGTGCATTCATTGATTGCAAAAATAAGCGCTCTACCAGCTATTCGAGAAGATCGACTAGAAACGTTAGTAGATTTCGCAGTTAGTGTACAGAACTTTTGCGCTACAGTCGAGTCATGCGGGTTGGAAGAATATATGTACAACGTGACTTTGCTGCATCAACTCGTCAGTAAAATACCACCGTCAATCAAGCTGAGCTGGGCCCAACACCGGAAAACTCATGTCGCGGTCAACTTAGCAACGTTTAGTGAATGGGTTTACACTCTGGCTGAAGCAGCAAGCTCAGTAACGTTTCCCACTGTCTCGTTTAAAGCAAAACTTACTCGCAACGATTTTCGTCAAAGTAAAAGGGGAGATAGCTATCTCAATGCGCACTCTGAGACAACGGATCCACTTAACACAAAGCCATTTCTGCCTCCTAAAGCGGTAGGAGATTCAACGCCATCTTTCACTAAGGACACATGTCTCGTGTGCAAGGGAAATTGCAAATCTGTGGATAAGTGCAAACGGTTTCAAGAATTCTCAAGAGATTCGAGATGGGCAGTAGTCAGGGAGTTTGGACTTTGCCGTACTTGCCTTCGCAAGCATAAAGGAAGCTGCAAAGCCAAACCATGCGGCCAGGACGGTTGTACATACCGACATCATATGCTGCTACACAACGATCAAAAAGAGAAAATCCAAGGTTCTAATTAACACACTCAGCCACTGCAATCTAAAGCCAGCGGATCGGGACATGGCTGCCATACGCATCAAACAACGTCAAGCTCTGTACTATTTCGCTATCTGCCGGTGGTGCTCTCTAAATCGGGAAAGGATGTACATACGTACGCCTTTTTAGACGAGGGGTCAGCACTAACACTGATCGATCAAGAATTGGCTGATGAACTGGGATTGAGTGGAATTCCGAGCCCACTATCTCTTCGTTGGACTAGAGGAACTCAACGGCAAGAGAAGGACTTCTGCATTGTAGAACTTCATGTTGCTGCGCGACACAATGAAACTAAAAAGTTTAACCTGGAGGATGTGCGCACAGTGAACAAATTAATGCTGGCACACCAAACTCTAGACCTTGATGAGTTAATAGCTCTGTACCCACACCTTTGAGGGCTGCCAATCGAATCATATTATGATGCTCGACCACGCATTCTGATAGGAATGAAGCATGCTCAGCTGGGTCTGACACTGAAAAGCCGCGAAGGAAAAATAGGTCAACCAATCGCGATGAAGACACGACTTGGTTGGAATGTTTGCGGAGGTTTGAGTACTGAGACGACACCTAATATGTTTCATTACACATTTCATGTTCGTTCGTGCAACGATGATTCTGACGAGGATTTACATCAAGTCATGAAGGAGTATTTTTCGCTAGATAGTCTAGGCGTAGTTAATCCAGCTAAAATGCTTCTATCGTTCGAAGAAGAGCGCGCGCAGTCACTTTTACAGTCCCGTACTCGCTTCAATGGTGAGCGCTATGAGACAGGCTTGCTCTGGCGCTACGATGATATCCGTCTTCCCGATAACCGAAAAATGGCATTACGTCGTCACCAATCATTGCAACATCGTATGGCAAAGGATGAGCAAATGGCGCAGGCACTGCAGCAGAAGATCCAGGATTACGTCATGAAAGGGTATGTCCGCAAGCTTTCAGACTGTGAAATAAATAAACAATCCACCTGCAGATGGTTTCTTCCAGTATTTCCTGTTACAAACCCGAATAAACCCGAGAAAGTCAGAATAATCTGGGACGCTGCCACCAAGGTTTATGGCAAGTCATTTAATTCAGCTCTACTGAAAGGACCGGATTTACTTTCATCTCTACTCGCGATTCTACTTCGATTCCGCTTGCATCCTATTGCAGTTACGGGAGACATTCGCGAGATGTTTCATCAGGTGCTTATTCGCGAAGAAGATCAGCGTTACCAGTGCTTCTATTGGACGAATGCCGATGGTGAACTCGAGGTATACGCAATGAAAGTCATGACCTTTGGAGTGTGCTGTTCTCCGAGTAGTGCCCAGTACGTCAAGAACGTCAATGCTGAACGATTCAAGCATGAGTTCCCAGGAGCATATGAGGCAATAACCAATTCGCATTACGTTGACGACATGTTGATTAGTGTTGGCTCAGAAGAAGATGCCATACAGATCGCAAAGGATGTTAAATATGTTCATGCGCAAGGAGGATTCGACATGCAGAACTGGATCAGTAATTCCAGACGAGTAACATTGGCGCTACAAGAAACTAGCACGGAGGAAAAGAGTCTCGATCTTCAATCAAAACTGTCCACTGAAAAGGTCTTACAATGTGGTGGAAAACAGACTGTGACCCTTCCAAAAACAAGTTCGCTGCACAAGCTAACACCTCAGTTAGATGAAAGTAACATCTTGCGCATGAGAACCCGTATCGCAGCCTGTCAATACGCTACAGAAGACGCGAAAAAACCAATCATTCTACCACGTAAACACCACATCACTAGTTTAATAATCTTGCACTACCACCACAAATACCACCACCAAAATCACGAAACCGTGATAAATGAATTGCGACAAAAATATCAAATTAGCCGTATACGTTCGTGCTTCAGTAAAGTACGCAGAGATTGCCAGAGATGCAAGGTCCAAAACGCAGTACCCAACCCTCCATTCATGGCAGATCTACCTTCTGGTCGATTAGCAGCATTCTCACGCCCGTTCACGCATACGGGAATCGATTATTTCGGCCCAATCGAGGTGATCAATGGCAGGAGAGTCGAAAAACGCTGGGGAATGTTGGCCACCTGTTTAACTGTTCGAGCTATACATATCGAAATATTTCATTCGTTAACTACTAGCTCTTGCGTTATGGCAATACGTAACTTCGTCGCTCGGCGTGGACAGCCCCGAAAGTTCTACAGCGACCGTGGAACGAACTTCGTCGGAACAAAACACGTGTCGAAAAGCTTGAACAATTGGTTAGTCAGGATGAAATCATGAGAGAATTCACCAACACTGAGACTGAGTGGGTGTTAAATCCTCCGTTGGCGCCACATATGGGCGGAAGTTGGGAGCGCCTAATACGCTCAGTAAAGAGCAACATGTCAGCGGTCTGCGCAGCGAAAAAACTATCTGACGAAGTACTTCGTAATACTCTAATCGAATTAGAGAATGTGATCAACTCCCGGCCACTCACTCATGTGCCGATAGACGACGATTCTGCTCCGGCACTTACCCCAAATCATTTCTTGCTCGGTTCATCCAGTGGTGTTGAGCCACTGGTCACAAGTAACGACTGCAGCTTAGCCTTGAAACAAAATTGGTGCACGTCTCAGATTCTGGCGAATCTGTTTTGGAAAAGGTGGCTTACTGATTATCTACCTGAAATCACTCCTCGGTCAAAATGGTTCCAGTACGTAAAACCCATCGAAACTGGGAACGTTGTAGTTATCGTTGACTCTAAGATGCCCCGTGGATGTTGGCCAAAAGGAAGGGTCATCAATACGACGACCAGTCGAGACGGTCAAGAAAGGTCCGCAATCGTGCAGACAGCCACTGGAGTCTACGAGCGCCCGGTTACCAAGTTAGCAGTATTAGATGTTCAGCGCGACGAGCAGTACAGCAACTAGGAGTTGCCATACCGTGGAGGGAGTGTTGGCCAACCCTATTAGGCCAGCGCGCCTCACCTCTCTAATCAACCTCTTGTGGGTACACAACGCACTGGTACACGGGCCACGCACTGGCGATTGACAGGTCAGCTCGAGCAATCGTGAGTAGGAGAGAATGAAAAAAAGCGGTCAAGCTGATAGCACGCGAAAACGAGGTTCTTTTTTGATTAAAATTAAATTAAAATATGAATTATAATACGATTCATTTCGTTTAAAAATTTTGTAAATCACTTTATAAAAGCAACGCTAAAGGTAAAACTTATTCTTATATTATGGAATTCTTAAAATTAACTTAGATCAACTTAAACTAGATCCTAAGAAATTGTGACTATCTACTTAACCTATAGCACAATTAGAGCTGATTCTACCGTTCCGCCCGGTGACACAGAAGACTAAAACGCTAAGCTACAAACTAAGAAGAGACTAAACGTGAGTTGCTTACATTCTAACCTTAACCTAAACTAAACTAAAGATGCGCATTATCAATTAAATAATTAATATCCTATGTAAACCATTGCTAACCTAAAATATGTTTCTGTGACAGGAAAATTATATTCTCGCTACTTTCAACGACGGATCAAAGTGCGTTTCATTTCCGTGTTGCGGGGAATTATAATTTTGGAAAAACTCTCGTTGAATTAATTTCAACAGAGTTTTTGAAAAAGGCGTCCTGTTTGGGGTGATATGGTCAGGTGAGTTTGAAGTAAATTCTTTTGTCAGACTGATGCCGCTGTACAAAGGATGAACTGTAAAAAGTATTGCAGGCAATCCGGGATGATTTGTTTGTACGAAAAGTGTTTTCAATACCCCGCACAGTGGCGGGTTCCTCAACAAAAGTTTTTTTTGTCTGTATTTTTGAGGTTTTCTGCCTGCGGCTGGTTCGCCTCATTTGAAATAGAAAATTACATTTCATTTAAAACCTTTGTTTATATAGAGTCGTATAATCCTGTATCTTTTAAGAACTGGATGAGTGTGATTTCCGCTGTTGTATCGTTACTGAGCGTCTCTCTGATGCTTCTGGATATGTTGTGTCTACATCGTGCTCCCTCGTATACTGGACAGATGCAAAGAATGTGTTCTACAGATGTAGTTATATTGCATATGAGGCATATTTTCCTTAAATCTCCGGTGCTACCCATGTTGTGCGTGATGCCAGTGTGCCCCGTTTGAAGACGAGACAAAATTTTGCGCTCTTTGTAGCCTTTTCGGTCATTCCAGGCGGTTGTAGTGTTTTTAACTTTTCGAAGGAACAGGTCTCTGCATCCGTTTCATTTTTGCTCCCAGTTTTGTCGCATTTCGTTGTCCTACCATTTTTTTACGTCCGCATACGGAATTTCCTCTGTATACATAGTACCTCTCCGACCGATTGCAGCCAATTTGTCCGCAGCTTCGTTGCCGGGAATTCCACAGTGCCCTGGTACCCAGATAAATACGCATTCCGGATCTGCTTGTCTCTGGGTTGCCTGGATCCAAGGATGATGGGCTGAGCTAGAGTCGAGTGCTTGGATCGCACTAAGTGAATCGCTGATGATGGCTATTGGTTTTTCAGATGGAGTTGTAGCTGCTGCAAACATTGCGATAGATTCCGCCGTGAAGACCGAGGTAATGTCTGGGAGGCGGTAAAATCTGTCTTGAAGACTCTCATGGATGCCAAAGCCAACTTTTTCACATGCCTTCGATCCGTCTGTGAACCTGTGTGTGTAGTGTGGATATTTTACTCTTAGTAGTTCCGATGCTGCCTTTTTTATGCATTCCGGGTTTTGGTTCGTCCGTTTCAGATGCGTCACGCTATAATCTAGATGTAATGAAGGAAGAGATCAGCCTCTGTCTCCGGTCCAATGCAGCCGCGATGCTGGAGGGAGCACTTGGCCAGCTGTTTCGAATAGGGATCTGAACCCCTCGGCGAGTAGGTGGACCCCTCTGTAGTTTGAAGTTGACTTTTCCGCGTAGCTTGCTGCCCTTTTAGTTATAGTGAGATTGACTAACATGTCGAAAGGAAGCGTACCCAATTCCGTGTGAGTGGCAAGTGTTGGAGTAGACGGTAGGAGATTTGACACAATCCTTCGTGACTGGTTGTAGGTTGGACCGACTGTAGATATAAGCTCATTAGAGGAACTACATGTGATTTCAAGTCCATAAAGGAGCCTGGAGTCCAGTAGTGCTTTTGCAACTTTCAGCCTTGTTCATCGGCTACTATTTGTACGGCGACCAGATATTACCTTGAGAAGGTTCATGGTGGTTCGGCAGCGTTTTTTAGTCTGCACGAAATGCTTCTTGTATGTTAGGTTTTGGTCTAGCAGCACTCCTAGGATTCGCATTGTCTTCTGGTGTTTAATTGGAATGTCGTTCACTAAAATTTTTCGAGAATCGGTGCGATGGTTACTATTGCAGCAATGCAAGAGTGCCCTTTGTCTGGCGCCAGCTGGAAACCAGTTACGGTTGCCCACTTCACCACAGCTCTGACTGCGGCTTGGGTCTTTCGGAAAAGAGCTGGCATTGTGTTCCCGGTGCAGATCAGGAGGATGTCATCCGCATATACCAGGATGAAAATGTTTTTCGGCAGCTTTAGGAACACGGTATTCATAATGACTAGAAAAAGAGTCACAGCTAGAACAGATCCTTGAGGGACCCCAGTTTCCTCCTGTAGAATTCCTAATCTCTTGTCGCCTATTGACACTTGAAAAGTCCTTTCCGTCAAAAAAGTTTTTAATGAAGTGTAGGATGTTTCCTGACAGACCCCAGTTTGCTAATTGCTGTATGGCATGTGGGGTCCAAGCTCGATTGTACGCTCTTGCTAGATCGACAGACACTAGATTAGCATGTTCATTCCCGTTTCTGGTGTGTTTCAGTATTTCTCCTAAGGCCGCGAAGTAAGTCCCCGTTCCATGTCCGGACCGGAAAGCGTGTTGGCGGTGGTCGAGAAGATTATTGGATTCCAAGAAGTATCAAGAAAAGAAAGTATCATGTCCTATCAAGGGAAGGTTTTTTACCATAGGGTACCCTATCTCATCGTGCCCTTTGACCTTGGCTAAGGATTGCTCTTTGACCTTGGCTAAGGAAAATTCTAGCTCGGTCATGGTGAATGGAACATTAAAGGCATCATTTGGACCAGTGTCGGGGATAGTGATGTTTCGTACAGTCTGAGTAGAGACATTATTCTTCCGAGTGAATTCAAGTGGGTAATTGTCGATTGCTGATAGATCTGCAAAGTGGTCGGCGAGTGCGTTTGCTACTGTGTCAGTATCTCGAGTGTAACTTTCGTGTATATTCAGAGTTATACCTGTGGCTCGTCGCTTCCCGTTTAAGAAGTTGATCCTTCCCCAAACCTCGGCAGGGTTCTGCTCCTCGCTAATGTTGTCTTGGAAATGTTCCCAAGAGCCACGCTTTGCTTCACGAATCAGTTGGTGACATTCGTTTCGTAGTATTCGATACCGTTCCATGAATGGTTCTTTGTCAGGTTGCTGTGTTTCCAGCCGTTTGGCAGTACGGAGGGCTTTCCGACGAGCTTTCACAGCCTGTTGGCGCCGCAACGTCGAGCCACCCTACAATCTTCGATCGAGAGTGGTATGAATCGTTTCCCGCGCGACGAAAGTGCATCGCTACATAATTGGCGTAGAGCTACCAGCTCTCTCCCTCTCTCAACTACATTGCTCATTGTTATAAATCCTATAAAAACCCAATCCCCGCCAATATTAGAATATAGTCAAAGTTAAATTGTTAAAGATAACACCTGATTATTATAACTTCCGAAATCCTTTTAAACCGTTGGCTGTTCGTTCGTTCGATTGCGAAAGTTACCCGCGTTGCAACCAAAGTTCTCGCAGATTCATATGGTCCTTCGAACCGGATTGCGAAAAGTTTCGCCCGGAACCGCGTAGAAAGTGATCGCTAGTGCCCGTGAATTGGCCCCGTTGCCGCTAAATAGTGCTTCTGCCGATCGGCATAATAGTGATCCGAAGAGAGTTTGAGCTAAAGAAGAGACATTTGGACAAAAAGTGCGCGAAATCCACCAAGATGGATCGACTTATCCGCGAACGTCAATCATTAGAACCCCGCCTAAAGCGCATTTCGGAAATAGTGGAAAAAATCCGACCAGAAGCGGTCGACGAAATTGACTTACAAACTGAGTTAGATGCTCTGAGTGAAGTGTGGATGGCCTTTTGCGGCGTACATAAGAAAATTTTGGACCTGTGCGAAGAGGATAGTGCTTACGACGAAGCCATGAGCCGTCAAGGAAAGTTTGAAAGTTGCTACATCGGTCTGAAAACCCGATTATTAAAGTTGTTGAAAATAGTTAAAAATCGCGACCAGGCTACTCCCCCTGTGCCCTCGCAGCAAGATGTCATCAAGCAATTAGCAGATCAGCAAGCCGAATTTCTTCGCATCATGTCCGCTAACATGGTTTTACCAGCAACGCATGCTGCCGTCGTGCCTCAAGATGCATCTCTACTCCCGGACTTGAAATTGCCCCAGGTGAATATTCCTACATTTAGTGGAGACTATCTCGAGTGGCAGTCGTTTAAAGATCTGTTCGATAGCTTGGTCGAGCAAAATCCAACGCTAAAAGATAGCCAAAAATTATACTTTTTAAAAACCAACCTCGCTGGTGAGGCGGCTTCTTTAATTTCACACCTTAAAATCGAAGACGCGAATTATAAACCTGCTTTAGAAAAGTTGGCATCCCGGTATGATAAACCCCGTGAAATAGCGAGCAAGCATATACAACGATTTCTATCGCAACCACCGCTTTCGTTTGCCTCTGCCAGTGGCTTGCGAGCACTGCATGACGTGTCAGATGAAGTTCTCCGAGCGCTCGAAGCCATGGCTAGAGAGGATCGTGATACATGGTTGCTTTTTATACTGAGCGAATAGGTGGATCCCGATACCAAACAGCTATGGTGTCAAAAAATTGCCGAAATGAAGGAAGAAGAGATTACCCTAACGCGTTTTCTAAAATTTGTTGAAGCAAGAAGTTTCGCTTTGCAATCGGCGCATCCGAATAAACCTAAAACATTCGTACCCGCAAAATTTCCTGCTAGAGAAGTAACAAAATTCGTCACGACAAACCCCACATTTTGTGAAGTCTGCTCAGCACAATATCATCACCTATTTCAGTGCGGCAAATTTATTCACATGAGCTATCACGAACGACTAGCTCAAGTAAATCGATTAAAACTGTGCCGAAACTGTCTCAAAACACATCCCGGTAGCAGCTGCAAAGCTGGTTCATGTAGAAAATGTAACTTCCCACATCACACTTTGCTGCATCCACCTATCACTGGTTCACAAACACCAAACACGGCTGAATCATCAACCGATCAGCTACAATCCGCGCAATCATTTATTTCGGCACTAGATTCTGCTGGTGGCCTTGGCTCCGCAAACGTCCTCCTAGCTACAGTGGCTATTAACGTCCTAGATAAAAAAGGGCATCCTCATGCCTGTCGCGCTGTTTTGGATAGCGCATCGCAAGTCAACTTTATCAGTGATAGCCTCCGTAAGCAGCTTGGTATCGACACCTCGCATGCTAATGTGCATCTGGAAGGCATCTCGGCAGCTACCGCTCACGCAGATCGATTTGCAGACATCGTTATCACATCTCGCTGCACGAACTATCGAACCTCCGTGCCTTGCCTTGTATTGGAGAGAATAACAAAATTTCTCCCATGCAAACCAGTAAACACTCAAGATTGGCCTATTCCCCTCTCAATACCCCTGGCGGATCCACTATTCCATTGCCCGGGTAAAATAGATGTTCTTCTCGGAACTGAGTTATTCTTTCAGTTGCTTGAGCCCGGCAAAATTGTCCTCAGTCCAGACAACAGGCTACCCATACTACAGAATACAAAGCTCGGATGGGTGATTGCCGGCCGCTATCATGAGTCTAAGCCGTCATATGACTCTCACTCTCCGACCTGTTTGCTAATCTCCGCCAAGGATAATCTTTCTCCGCATAAGCAAACGTTCTGCGAGATAGAGGACAAACGATCAAACGATCATCATCTCACTGATGAGGAACAACGTTGCGAGAAACATTTTACGGAGAATACCATTCGAGATAAGTGCGGTAAATTGGAAGTACGGCTCCCGTTACTACCAGACCCGACTGAACTGGGAGAGTCGAGGCCAATTGTGGAGAAAAGACTTAACCATATCGAAAGAAAGTTGGACCGATATCCATCTCCTAAAGCTAAGCACGATGAATTCATGCATGATTACATTGATATCGGCCACAAGTTGTTAGTAGAAGAGAACAAGTCACCCAAAAAATGCGTGTATCTCTCACGCTATCGTGAGATTAAAACCACCAGCTCAGCCACAAAATGCCGAGTGGTTTTTGATGCTTATGCTAGAGTTTTGAATGGACTCTCTTTAAAAGACACTCTTATGTGTGGCCCAGAAGTACAGGACTCATTGATAAACACTTCCCAAGTAACAATCGAAATGCTCCGAAGACTTAAGATTGTTTTGTTTTCGTTTTATGTTAACTTACGTTAAAGTCTTTTATTATAATTTGTTTTTTTTTTGATAGCCACAAAATATGATCCGCAAGTATTCTTTACAGCCATCCTATGCCACCCGTCATATGCATTAAGTTGTATGATAGTCCCTCTGATAGCCAAATAAAACTTAAAACCTGCAGACTATAATTGTGGCTAAAAAAAAACCGGATGATCGTAACTTAGACAGATGAAAACCGCGATAGAAGTGTTGGGCTTAATTACGCTATATTCTGATCAAATTAAGAGAATCAGTTATAATGAGGGATTTTGGGAGCGTTCGAGGGTTTTCCGAAAACAACATGTCGCCTCAAATGAAAAATATGCAAAATTATGAAATTTTCTCCCAAATCAGCATTTTATTCTACAACATCACCGATACCACAGAGTAGTTTTGAAATTCGAATGATAGATAAAGTTATACAACTAACAAAAATGACATATCATGGCATTTATTCAATCATCACCTTAGTTTAGAGGAATTAAATTTTGATTAAATAGTCATTTACTACAGAATTACGGCAGCGAGCGGTAATTACCGTAAATTTCGTGACCGGTTACACCATAAATATTTCACGGCATGTGTTTTTACATGCACGATAACAATTTAAATGACAATAATAATCAATCAATATAGAAAGAAAACTCACACATTTCTGTTTTCACGAGACTGTCCGAATATAATGTTCTCATTGAGAAATGAAACCAAAATAAAATTTTTTATGTCACATTTAATATGGAGAATATATCTGAGTTAAAATTTCGTGGCCATTCTATGGACAGCAAATTTGCCCGTTAAAAACATCTGGTCCTATGATGAAGCGCATATGAAGTTTTGATGACTTCAATAAACCTGGGCCAACTAGCCATGACATATGTATATAGCTGTTGTTAATAGGTTGTGATAACCACGTGGTCGGCATTGAAGGTTTTATGTTTTGGTTCTATTTAGCACTAAAAAACTTAGATATAACCTATTTTGTTACTTGGGTTTGCTTCGTTTTCGTTTGCCACCTGTCGTACTTGCTGGTGATACGAAGCAGATTTATCCTAAGGTTTGGCAGCGTCGTGATTTTTTCAAAATTCTGTGGAGTTGGTCGAAAGAAGAACCCGGTAAAGAGTATCACTTAAACACAGCAACGTTTGGCACGAAAGGCGCTTTTTATCCGGGCATCAAATGCGTTCAACAGCTTGGCCAACTACAATCGAGACACGGAGTGAAACGCGGCAGGTCTTTGCACCAGCTCAACCCGTTCCTAGATGAAAACGGCCTCGTCAGGGTGGGCGGACGGCTGCAGCAATCGGAATTAAGCGTCGATAAAAGGCATCCTGTTTTACTACATCAAAATTCAATACTAACCGCTTCAATACTGTTACATTCTCACCAAGAAAATTTGCACTGTGGTCTGCAGTTACTATTAGCGTCCGTTCGAGGACGTTTTTGGATACTTCGTGGTATCAGCGCTACTCGCAAGGTGTGTCAGAATTTTGTGGTCTGCGATCGCACTTGGTCAGCTCGTATCGTGCCGCAAATGAGACAACTACCAGCGAATTGTCTTCAACCACTTTTACCCTTCTCCATTACTGGCGTGGACTATGCTGGTCCGGTGAATATTTTTGGCCGCAGAACTGTACCATCCAACAAGTACAATGCTCTGTTTATCTGCTTCGGAACGCGAGCGGCGCATTTAGAAAAGTGGCAGAAATCATCCCTCAATCTGGCCGAAATTGACTTTGTGCTATTCGTCGTTGAAAACGCAAAACCCCAACAGCGGTCCATGGAACGCGTGTTTCTGCTGCATCCTGGAACTGATGGATTTGTGCGAGTAGTTCCATTTAAAATGTCCACCGGAGTATTTCGTCGCGACATCAAAAGCTTTATCATTTCCCGCTAGATGTAAATGAATTTGTAGAATTTGTAGCGGGTCGTAATGGAACAGAAATTACTAACCGTAATTTGGTGGGCGGATTATGTTGGCGCCGCAACGTCGAGCCACCCTACAATCTTCGATCGAGAGTGGTATAAATCGTTTCCCGCGCGACGAAAGTGCATCGCTACATAATTGGCGTAGAGCTACCAGCTCTCTCCCTCTCTTAACTACATTGCTCATTGTTATAAATCCTATAAAAACCCAATCCCCGCCAATATTAGAATATAGTCAAAGTTAAATTGTTAAAGATAACACCTGATTATTACAACTTCCGAAATCCTTTTAAACCGTTGGCTGTTCGTTCGTTCGATTGCGAAAGTTACCCGCGTTGCAACCAAAGTTCTCGCAAATTCACAGCCTTTTCAACATCCGGTGACCACTAATGTAGAGCCTTTCTACCTGTGTTTCTGCTGGTTTTAGGAATCGCTAGTTTTGCTGCTCGAATGATTAGATCGGTGAGTTCAGGAATGCTGTTGGGTTGATTATCTCGCATTTCTGCTGATATGTGGTTACCAAAGAGGGTCCAATCCGCTTGGTCGAAAAGCCACCGAGGTCGCTTCGTGATGTTCGCAGAATCGCTGTTGGTAGTAATGAAAATCAGTGTGTGGTCGCTTCCCATCAGTTCTTCACAAGTTTTCCATCCTAGTCTTGATTTGCCCACTGGTTAGTGAGATGTCGATGGCAGATTCCGTGTTTCCTCGGAAGAAGGTGGGAGACCCATCGTTTAATATAGTAAGGTTGGCATCCTCTACTACATCCGGATTAGCATTTCGAGGTCGGTCAGGTTATGGAAAAAACCATTCATATTCCACTGGATTGCAAAAAGTGCAAAATTTGAGATTGTTTTTACTGGTGAAGTTATGGATGGCTGGCTAGGAACTCCAAGAACTCGTGATCGCGAAATTTCTTCTGGATGGAATACAGATGCGTGGGGGTTCAGCTTTTGCCTGGAGTAAGGTTGGCCGGTATTTCTGATTTCCGTGTTCCTTTGACGTTCCGGGGTGTTATGTTGGCTTACACAGATCCGTTGGAATTCCATCTGGGACTGTGCGGGAGTACTGACCCACCTGGTTTTGGGTTCAAAACTCCTGGCAGGTGTTTCCTCGACCTCTTTCGTTAATTGTGCGGTATGGATTCTAGCACCTGCTATCGCTGTTTTAGTGACACAGATCCGTTGCTCTATCGTCAAGGACTGTGCGGGAGTACTGGCCCACTCGGGGATAGGCGGACTATTCCGGGTTGGTGTTTCCTCGACCTCTAACGCTGTTATTACGGCGCTTGTGCTGTGTTGGAGTGTGTGGGTTTCTTCTGCGTGGTTAGCGACTTCGGTGGGTTCTGTGGACTGGTTACTCCTATCTGTTCCATCTCCTGGTTTCAGGCGATAAGCCATCTGATACTTCTCCTTTCTGGTTGGGCGTCCAACTTTTCTTTCTTTCCTTAGTTTTGCCCTGCTTTCCATTTTTTCTTCCCCTCTCTCTGCTTTATTGTTCCTCGGGGAACGGATGTTACCATCCTTGTGCGTCCCGCTAGGCGAGGGCTCTGGGTGCCACAACTGGTCCGCCGATTCCGCTCTTCTTGTAACGTCCGGTACGACGGGGCTATGACTACTCTGAAACCCTGACCTTATTTCCTTCTTTTCTCATTCTCATGCTGTACTGATGAATGTGCTATGGTGTGGATATCAGGGACGGATGGGTTGTATGGGGCCTCTTCTATCTTCATTTGCGTGTGGGATTTAATAGGTGGAAACATTGCAGGGTTTTGGGATTGGTTCAGGGCAAGAAGTAACTAAGGGAGGGTTTTGAGGCCGTTCAATGATTTGCTGCATTCATTATTCGATCTTTTCGCTCGGAAAGCTCTTTGGAATTTTGCTTTTTTAGTTTGGTTTTGCGATTAGTTGCTTTCTTGTCTGCAATGGGTCTTTTTGGGGTTCCTTGATCTGAGCTGATAGAGATATTACTGGCTGTTGCTTATGTTGCAGGTCCATTGGGCTTATGCTTCTGGGTCGTAGGAAGCCATCATGGCATCCGGGAGGGCTACTGTCAATGGACTAACAAGTGGTAGAGGGGGAAGTCTGTGGTTGGGTGGGAGAAGGATAGCATTTCCGGTTAATCGTTCTAAGTTTTGTAATCTAATGTTCCTTTGCTTTTATGTATCTTTCCATTTTGTTCATTCGTTCGATCATGTCTTCTATTGTACCATATTTCTGTACGGTTTCCAGGCGGTTATTGACGGATAGTTTCTGTTCTAGCTGTTGTATGTGTTGATCCTTTTCTAACAGTTTTTGTGTTACTTCCTCTATTTTCTTAGTCAGCGTATCTATTTGTTCTCCATTTCCGGCGCTCATTATGCTAGCGTAAGAGCGCGGGTTGTGGCTAGCTTCGTGCAGGTTGTTAGCATTTGGATAGAAAACCCCTTGGTCGATCCTAACATGTTGTATTTCGTTTTCTTTAATGTAGCATGGGCATTTTTTATCCGAAACTGTGTGGCTTGCTACGTTGCATCTGCTATAAAATTTATCGTTTAAGCAGCTTTGGTTTTCCAGTAAGTCATGTGTCTTAGCGCATCTTCCACATACTGGTTTTTCCCGTTGACAGCGCATTCTTGTATGTCCAAATTCCCAACCTTGATTTGGTCCTCTGGAATGTGTTGAACATCTGAGTATGACACAACGCATTTGGTAACATTTAGGTTCGGGTGGGACGTAACTTTGACCAGCGTTCCGTCGATAAGTGTATTGAGCGCCAAGAGTTTTTCAACTTGCATGTCGTTCCTAACTTTGAGTGAGTAATAAAGACCTCGCATTTCGGGGAAGGCACCTTTAATTTTTCCTCCCACACATTTATCTACTGTAGTGCGGACAACGAAAGGGTTATTAAAATGTTGACCATCCTTGGTTTTCATACGGAGAATTTTCAATTCTCCTTTCTTATTGCATAGGTCCAGCCATTCGGGCAATGTTCGCCTCCTATCTGTTCCATCTATCTTCCCGGTGGATCCTGCAGGTCCGTTCCCACTAAGGTGTGGGTCCGGAATGGACATCTTGTCCAGCGGCCGGGCGGCCGCGGGCTATCGATTTAAAACGAGTACTGGTTGGAAATTAGTACTCACCCAATTTAAACGGGCCTAGCTCCTCAGATCCTCATAAAACTTCCACAATAGTCACTAGATTCCTACTTTGCTATGTAGAGTCCGTCGTCCCGTTAGTGAAGCTATCATTTTTTTCACTAGACTCGCAAAGATTAATCAGTAGGGTTTCCTGATGAGTTCATATCCTTTAAGGTTATTGTTTCTTCAAGTTGATACGAGTTTCGTTTCAATCACTTCACCAAAAGAACACCAAAAGAGATCCGGCAAAATCACGGACAACGAATGAAAACCACTTGCGACTTTAGAAGCATAACCGGCCCTGAGCAAGCTCGAGGGACAGTTGTGAAAGGACCTTCGTCCGAAGAAATATGGCTTCCCGCTGGCGCTAAATTGGTGTCACTTCCACCGATTATCCGGGCCACCAAAACCCGTGTAACCTTTTTCTCCCCCTAGTTCACTGCACTATTGACCAAACAATCAGAAGTCAAATAATCACGATGGAATATCGACCGAATCCCGACACAGAGATTTCCTCACTTATCGAAAACAATAGCCTATTGTTCTATTACCGACGTTTACGGAGCGTGTTAAAAAACCTGTACGCTTCAACGATGAAGCCGAGACTGACAACAACAAAAGTTGTAAAAAACCTAATTTTTGCCTTTCTCCTAGAAAGGTATAGCAATCACTTGCAAAACCGAAAGTGGAAAAGTGCTCCAAAGGGCCGAATGGCATATATCACTCGACTCAGCTCGACGAGCTGAGCATTTTCTGTATGTGTGTGTGTGTGTGTGTGTATGTGCAGATTTTTATTCTCACTCACTTTTCTCAGAGATGGCTGGACCGATTTTAATGAAATTAACTGCAAATGAAAGGTCTTGTTGCCCCATAAGACCCTATTGAATTTTATTGTAATCGAATTTTTAGTTTAGAGGTTATGTTTAAAAATGTGAAAATCATGAAACATCAATATCTCAGAAACTACACAACCGATTTGAACAAAATTGGTCTCAAAAGAACGGGCTACCTAGAAAACCTTTAAGTTTTGAATTTCATAAAGATTGAATTTGTGGTTCAAAACTTATGTGAAGAAACGTGTTCTGAAGACTGTTTAATCTCACTCATGTTTCTCAGAGATGGCTGTACCGATTTTCATAAAATCAGAGTCAAATGGAAAGTCTAATTGCCCCATAAAGCCCTATTGATTTGTTTTGCAATCGGACTATTACTTTGCCTGTTATGTTTAAAAATGTGAAATCCAGCTATGCAAAGGAACATATTCCGAAGACTACTTGGACTCACTCACTTTTCTCAGAGATGGCCGACCCGATTTCCACAAAATTAGTGTCAAATGAATGGTCTAGCTGCCTCAGAAGACCCTATTGAATTTTACTGTAATCGAACTGTAACTTCATTTGTAATGTGCCGACTTGGAAACTTCATTATCTCAGAAACTACACAACCGATTTGATAATTATTATCAGATGAGCGGGCTAGTTAAGGGTTAACTGATGAATTATGATTAAACACGTGGTTCCAAATTTTGGCTGCCCTACACGTTCCCATTTCATTTGATTATAATCGAACTTAAGCAACCGTTATGTATTAAATTGTTAATAAAACAACAAAAGTCTATTATCTCAAAGATTACATGACTTATTTGAACATAACTAGTGTCATACGAACGAGTCATCTCCCAAACTTACAAATAACAAACTTCATAACAATTTGATATGTGGCTCAAAAGTTATGAAAAGAAGAGAAATTCAAAGACTATATATTTGAAACTATACCTGCTTTGATCAATATATGTGGCCTCAACATAATTTAAATGTGGTGTCGTACTATTTCAACGTTCCAAGTTCATTGATTCCTTGCGGATTGTTTGAAGTCTGCAAATGCACGACGAATCGGCCATGGTTTTATCGAAATGACAGCATCCTCGAGATTTGGCTTCTGTACATCGCCTCAATTCTGAATATATTCATATTGGGTGGTATTCTGTCATTATCAGCAGACTTTCTGGCATCAATCTGACACCGGAAATACCCATATTGGGAGGTATTTTTGGTTGTTTTCCAGAAACTAAAAGTGGTCGTCTTCAAATTCAAAATAGTGTCCAGGGTCAATGTTTGGTTTCTATGCATCATCACGTTTACGGAAATATCCATATTGAGTATTATTCGGTCGATTCCGACTGTTGCCTATAAGTTGCCATTTGGCAATTCAAAATGGTGCCTTAGGTCAATTGTAAGCTCCTTGCATCATTCTGGTTCCAGAGATACTCATATTGGATAGTATTTGTTTATTTTCGGCTGTTTTTCACAAACCGGTAGTTGCCATCTTGGATTTCAAAATGGTATTTAGGATACTGGTTAAAGAAAAACTCATATTGGGTGATATTTGGTCACTTTGGACTGTTTTTCAGAAGCCGAAAGTCGTCATTTTGGACTTTAAAATAGCTTGTGAAATCAATCTCTGTCATTTGGGCGTAATACTGGTTCCTAAAACATTCAAATTGAATGGTATTTGGTCATTTCCGGCTGTTTGCCAGACACGGGAAGTCACCATCTTAAAATTCAAGATTGTGTCTGTGATCAATTTCTAGCTTCTGTGCATCTTTCTGGTTCCAGAAATACTAATATTTAATGGGAATCGTCCATTTCAGGCTTACAATTCAAAATGTTGTCTGAAGTCGATTTGTGGCTCCAGTGCATCATTACGGTTCCGGAAATACCCATATTGGGTGGTATTTGGTCATTTGTCGCCTCTTTTTCCGACACCGGAAGTCGCCATTTTGGATTTCATAATGGCATGTGGAGACAATTTCTGGATTTTGAACGGCATACTGGTTAAAGAAAAACTCATACTGGGTTGTATTTGGTCATTTTCTGCTGTTTTCAGAAACCGGAAGTCGCCATCTTAGAATTTAAAATGCTATCTGTGGTCGATTTTAGCTCCTGTGTATTATTCTAGATCCAGCTATTAATCTATTGGGTGGAAATCGGCCATTTTCGACTGTTTTCCAGAAACCGGAAGTTGCCATCTTACAATCCAAAATGTTGTCTGAGGTCGATTTTGGAACATATTTGTTACCACTAAAAACATTCACCTGCCAATATGGTTCCATTTAGTTGATTAGTTCGCGTGATGTACAAAAATTTCTGAAGAAACATGTACTTCCAGAAGAGGGAGGGGCGTCAAACCATTATGGACATATTTGTTACCTCTAAAAACATTCACATACCAAATTTGGTTGTATTTTCTTGATTGGTTCTTGAGCTGTGCGAAATTTGTGTTTCATTTTCATGGGATCCCTCCCTTATAGAAGAGGGAGTCGGGTTTCAAATCATTATGTACATATTTGTTACCACTAAAACATTTACCTGCCAAATTTTGTTCCATTTGGTTGATTAGTTCTCGAGATGTGCACGAATTTGTGTTTCATCCAACTATTATGGACATATTAGTTACCTCTTAAAACATCCACATGCCAAATTCGGTTTCATTTGCTTGGTTTGTTCTTGAGTTGTGCAGAAATTTATGTTTCATTTGTATGGGACCCCTCCCTTCTAGAAAAGAGAGAGTTCTCAAACTATCATAGGAACCTTTATCGGCACAAAAAACCCCTACATACAAAATTTCACGTCGATCGGCTCGGTAGTTTTCGGGCCTATATGGATTAGACAGACAGACAGACTTGACTGCATTTTTATATGTAAAGATTACAACATTAATATTTTAAAACCTAAAGAGTGAATATACATTTATTGGATTGAAGCGTTCATGTTAATCTATTTTTACAAATAAATTAAATGAGAAAGGTTGGGTCTGACCGCTAGGTGGATTAATTTAGGTTTTTTCTGGAATGATAGAAACTGACATATAATGCCAATTTTAGGGTGCTGAACTCATTTCTGATGTCAGAAAATGTTATTCACCTAAAATGCCGTTAAACCTTTCTTATTATCAGATTTAGTTTTTAGTTCAGATCGTCCCCAATATTGATATACTTGTTCTTTATCGAAAAATCCTTTTTGAATTAAGGTTGCCAAAAATCGGCAATCATTTTTCAAAAAACTGTAACTTTGAAGCCGTTTGAAAGATTAAAAGATTTAATGGAAAATTTAAGGAATTTGGTAGACCTTTCAAGGGAAAATAAGAAATCGTACGTCAAAGTACATTCGTTATATATTTTCCCGTTTCGCGGATTTGAGATTAACGGATTTGGAACGACGATATGCAAACGGGGACCCAAAAATTCTAAAAGTACGGCTAATTTCCCAAAGGATGTTGATTATTCGATCATTCCGAACTATTTCACGAGACTGTACGGTACACATAAGTTCTGAAATACATGATTTTTGGCTTTCAGGCAAACTTGATTTAAAATCTTGTTGTATTTTTGGTAAACATTGGAAAATGAAAAAAAACACACACACACGCACACAAACACACACGCACACATACGCACACACACAAACGCGCGTGCGCGACACACGAACGCATACTCAGTTTCTAGTATGAATAATTGGAAAAAGGTAATTTTTTTGGCCTATGGTGGAACCACTGTGCAATGCCTAAGAATTGCAGTTATCATACCGTATGCCTAATTCCACCTTCTACTGTGTATTAAGCAACTATTGATACCATAAAACTCACATTTTTTACCCTGTCCACATCACCCCAAACACTGTCCATATTACCCCAATAGCTGTTCATTTTCACCCCAAACGATTTTTTTATGTCCGAAAATCATTATTTTTAGTTTCGTTATTTTTTTGTTCTTTTGACCTCAATATCATGATTTTTTCGTGCAGAAACATGGGAAAAAACAAGTTACGAAATAACAGGAGTTTTCCTTAGGAAGTCCAAATTACCACAAACTACCCTACCTATATTATAGACTGTTCCGAAAATTATAAATACATTTTCTTTCTTGAATAAAACAAAAACTACAGGATTTTTCGGGTCATTTTATTTTGAAATATAAATAATAAGTGTTTTCTTTCCAGTTTCCATTCAAGTTGGGATTATTTTTTGAAGGATACGCGAGTTCTCTAACTTTTTTCTTAACACTACTTATAAGCTTTTGCACAGTGTGTTCTCCGACCATTTTTACCACTTTAAGCCCATCTTTTTAAAATTTTTCAACATTGTCTGCTGGTTTGACATATTTCCTCAGCTTTGCCTTGGTCAAAGCCCAAAAAGTTTCAATAGGGCGAATTTTAGGGCAGTTTGGAGGATTCATCTCCTTTGGGACACATGTGACATTATTTGTTTTATACCACTCTAGTGCATCCTTAGAGTAATGGCAGGAAGCAAGATCGGGCCAAAAGATTGGAGGATTGTTATGAGGCTTAACCATGGGTAACAACCTTTTCTGCAAACACTCTTTCACGTAAATTTTACCATTCATTGTGTCATTCGTAATGAATGGACGAGATATTTTCCCACATTCACAAATGGCCTGCCAAACCATTACCAGCTTGCCGAATTTTTCGGTGTCAATGGCTTTCACTGGTCCAGGGACATCCTTCACTTCGGTGATGTATAAAATTGCGGTCCTGGCAGAGTCTTATAGTCCAGTTTTATGTAGGTTTCGTCATCCATGATAACACACCCCATTTTTTTGGTCAGAAGTTTGTCAGAAAGCTTCCGAGGTCTCGGTTACACAGATTCAGCTTGTTTTGGATTTCGTTTTGGCTGCTTCTGCTTCCGACGGGTCTGCAGACCCATTCTTCCCTTGGCACGCATAACGTTACTCGCCGAGGTTCCAAGCTTTCTCGCCACATCTCGTACTGATACTGAAGGATGCCGCTTGTAGTATTCCTTAACCTTTTTGTCCATTGTGGGATCAACAGGCCCGGGTTTTCTACCACGTCTTGGGGCATCAGTAAATGTGCACTCTTCACAATACTTCCGCAACACGGTTTGAACTGCTCCGACACTTATACCTTCTTCTCTGGCTCATTTTCTTATAGAAAGACCACTCACCCCAAGTAACACACAAAACATGTTAGAAAATAAGTAACAACGAAAGTAGTCATATAAGTGTACTACAAGCGCAATGGAAAACTTGTGTTATTATATTGTGTTTGAAGTTGTTTTTCATCAGTAATACAACCGCATTTCGAAAACAAGCTCGTTTTTCTGGGTTTGGAGATGTTTTTAATAACATGAGTTCAAGAATGACAATCACTATCACTTGGTCTTTTCGTAAGACATTACACCATCTAATAACAACACTACGTACCTGTAAAATGCTTTTCCTTAGTACAATAGTCGTAGCATTCAACACCCAAATGAAAATTACTTGATCAAATTATCATTTAAATTATACGAACGATTTCTATATTTATTCGAAGCGGGTCAAAACGCGCCATCAAAAGATAAACAAAACGCTTGCAGTGTAACCAATATCACTTCAGATTTTGGTTATTGTATATCTAACAACGTTTTCTAGTTTTGTTAGATTTTATATCCAGATAACGTTGAAACTATGCGAAAACAATCTCAATATTCAAGCGAAAGAAACAACTCTTTTTGAAAGGTTGAATATTATTTTTTGTCATCATTTTATAATCAATTAAAACTGCCACTGATAAAAAAATTGCCGATCTAGTTGCACTGCGCAGACACAACACATTTGCGCATGCGCTAGTTAACAGTTGTCATAGCAACAGATTTGCGCATTGCCTTATTGGTACTCGAGATGTATTTTGCCACCTAAATATATCAAGTTGGCTTGCTTACATGCAGTTATCGGTACTTGTTCTACTAGCTTTCATGTTTTGCGCTTTTCTAGTGATATTGATGTCATGGAATAGGTAACGTCAACTATTCTATACCAACGTGTGTTACTTGGGACGGTGCCCTATTTGTGCACAATTCGCTTTCTTTGCTCGGGAGAAAGGCCACGCATTTTCAAAATTTCGCACTAAATGGTAGAAAAAATGACAGCATCTGTTTCTTTTGAATGTGAACAACAGGACGCAGCCAACGTTTGATGGAATACTGCACGTTATTTGAAATGACGGTTGATCGTGAGTGTATTTATAATTATCGGAACGGTCTATACTTTGAGCATCCTTATATCAAACGCACGTACAAGCACCATGAGCGGACTGGCATCTGCAAATATATATAACGGTACCAGAAAAATACGCATACCTGTTTACCTGGTACTTAGAAACCTTAACGAGCTCTCGATCTGGTACTATTCTCATTTCGAATTGATAACATCTGACACAGGAAAATCCCAACCGAAGGATACATTGAGAGTATACAAGCAAAGTGCATCAAATATACGAGATGTTTATATCCTCTCATTAATAGAAATTGAAGAATAAAATTTGGATTTTCAAACAAATTTTTAGACCATCAATGCTTTATGCTATAATGATCTGGTCTAATTTTGGAAGAAAACGCTTCAAAAAATTTAGAATAAAATTCTGAAAACGATTTTGAAGCGTCCTCCTTGGTTTGGTACACTCGAATTACATAGCCTTACTGGTGTTGAAACATTAGAAGCTATGTCGAATAAAATTATCAACAATTTTCGACAAAAATCGTTGCAATCTTCAATTGTTACGATAAGCTCTCTTTATAGCCAATAAGTTAGCAATTAAGTTAGTTGTAAGTTTACTTCCCCTTTTTTGACAAGTAGGTTTAAATCCCTTCGAACGATAAGTCCTAATTGCGAAAGCAAACAAATCCTAACAATTAAAATTACCTACAAATTTCTAATAGTGTTTAGAAGTCACCAATTGTGATTGGACACACATACTCACTACTTAGGGGCCATCCACATACCACGTGGACAGCTTTGGGGTGGAGGGGGTATGTGTAATGTCTACGGTCCATACAAAATTTTTAGAATTTCTATGAGCAGTCGTCCGCGAGGGGGGGGGGTCAAAATCGTATGAAATCTGTCCACGTGGTATGTATAGGGCCCCTTACTAATATTTATCATAAATACTAAAGCTACTAACAACCCCCCTCCCCCTTCAAAAAAAGGGCCAAATTTTCCCAAACATTCCATTAGCACTCTAAGGAGCAATCGGGGGATAGTGACCACCATTTCTGCATCGGGATTTTTGCACGAGCAATTACTGGGGCAATCAGTCAGAGAGGTATACCTCATCTTTGCTACAAAACTGTGAGTAAAAAAAAAGAAAGTCCGCTCCAGGTTCCCTTGCGATTCCGAGCGCTTTGATGGTTAAATTTCTTTGCAACTTAATCCCTGCAGCAGATCAAGTTGATTGGAGATCCATTTCAAGAGATCAATGATAGTGTAAATAAGGCACTCGTCTGTTTTCACACTGAAAGTTTGACGGCTCATATATTTTTAACACCAGCATTCCAGAACGTTAGTGTGTTGTAAAATTAGGCAAATTTTCATTGGATAAAGTGCCGGCCGATGTATCTACTGCTGATACCGCCCGCTGTCGCACAAAGAAAGTTTTTCACTAGAGAAAGCTGGTTTTACCACTATCGCTGCTGCTGCTGCTGCCAAGTAAGGTCTGTTGTATTCGCTGTCTAGAACTAATATGACCAGTTTCGATTGAAACAGGCTCATATCTGAGCCGTTGAGAGCAAAAATGGTACATGTGCCATTTTTACACTTTTTGGGTTTTTTTTTGCATAAATTGATGCATAACGCAATAATGTACTAGAATATCCAAGAAAAACCGAGATCTGATAACCTAAACCAAAGTTACAGCATAAACAATTTTTGGTAATTAACATAATCACTATTTCGTTGAGAGCAAAAGTGGTACATGCCCAGTCTGTGTATGTTGTATGAATTGTAGGTCGAGAATCTTAGCATATAAAACAGTCATGTCTTCAGCAAAGTTGCTCAAATGATTGAGTACTTTCAGATGAAGATCTGTCTGGTTTGGAATTTTCTCACTACGTAGCGCTAGTGTACCTATTACCTTTTTCAGTATCAACTCGTATGCTGTGGCCAATTGAGAAGACACTCTGATGTCTTTGATATAGATTCTCAACCAAAACTCATTATGCTTTCATGTACCGTCTTTTCGAAAACCCACGAATACAAAACGAGTAATACCTAACACTTCAAACCGTCCCTTCCAGCAGAAAATGGTATCCTTCCATCATATGATCCACCGCATGGAAACTTCCATTCTACTGTTAAAATCACACGTATTTGACAATTTAATTTCAATTCAATTTGTTGAAAATTTCGATATTTTCTTTTCTCATTCAAAATTTCTTTTCAATTCGTTATAAATTTTATGAACCATCCAACAATTTTTTGCAGATTTCCTTTTCTTTGATTTCGATGTAAATACGACTTTTTTCTGTTTTTTATCTTATTTTTTATTTCGTTTACGTTGATTTGTTTTAATTTTTTATTTTTTTTAATATTTTCAGTTCTTGGTTGTTTTTCCTCCGATTTATTTAGTTATTATATTATATTTTTTAATCAGACTGCCATAAATTGTTCTACCTTTGTTCTAAATTGGTATTATTCGTATAATTCGGAATTAAACTAGTTAATTATCCATTTGCATATTCATATAATATAATTAATCCCGTTCAAGTCAGAGTTGCATACCTAACATTAGTTTTTATTTCTCTATGTACTAGGCTTGGAAAGTTTCATATTCCCACGGTTCTCCTCAGGAGGCCATTTTCTGTCTAGAAATGTGTGAAGGTATAAGTTAGTGTGTACGTTCAAGTACACCGATTTATCTGGTTGATTACTTCATTGGCTGAACCTCTTCAATTCACAAGCTTCGAAAAGTTGTTTGCTCGTTCTGCAAATTATATCCCCGGGATCCAAAGAGGGAGAAAAAAAACTTTCTCCCTGAATAGACCCGGGAATGAAGTGAAAGCCGGGGAGACACAAAAAACATGGATGGTCATTCGGTAGAATTTCTGATAAAGTTTGCCTGTAGTTTTCCTGATCCAATTAGTCGAGCTACTTAAAGAGAAGTGAGATCATTTTTTGGAAATTCTTTATTTGGCTTGGTAATTAGCACAATGAAAAATTTGTTCACGTTTTTTCGGAGCAGATAATGATGATTTCCGTGTATTGAATCTAGCGTGAGAGCAAACGGTTCGAGATTTCATTTTAATCTGATTATTTTCGTTCTAGTTTTTTTTTCTCGCAATCCAGCAGCCTGATTGAAGTAGCCGAATTGGGATGTCCTTCACAATCGTGCTCCAGCACCAGCGATAGCGGAAAAAGAGTGTGTTGATACAGCACGTTCGACCGTTCCGTTTTGGTTCGACTGAACTTGGTGTTAGGTATTGCGATATTGGATATATCTCCGCCTCCTGCAGCCACCAGCAAATACTAAGCTAGATATTACCATTGCTAGAAGCAACGATTACTTCGATCCCGATCCACATGCTGCACTCCGCGGCTTCCGGTGGATGCAATCCGAACAAAGTAACTGCAGTAGCTTTCCTGTGTCCGCTAGGACAGCGCTTCCGCAGGTCCATTTGTGCCGCTAGGGGACCATCCGAACGAAACGATGCATGCATGCAGAGATGTGATGTGAGAACATCGTTCGTTTTGTCGTCGCCGCATGGCGCCATACCCGAAACGGTGGCGCTGCCATGGTTTTCGGCGCCACTGCTGATGATGACGCCCGAACGGAAAGAGTGTAGTCGTTTACCGATATCTCCAATGTTTCCAAAGTTCGCCCCGGGTGGAATGCTCTTACTCTGCTGATTCATTTGGTATAAATATAAATTAGAAACCATGAAAGGACTGGGTATGGGGATGAATATGCATTTTTCTCATGCATGCGATGTTCCAACAGGACGCCCGGCAAATCCGGGTTAATCTTTTATGTCAATTGCAAAAGGTTCGATCTTTCGGTTGCCAGCGGTAACTTTAGTAGATTCGACGAGCGACGAAAAGTTTTTCGATATGGGAGAGTGCATTAATATTTGATGGCATCAGTTCAAATGCACACGAAGCCAGTAGCTAAATGCAGACATTTCGTGTGGTGCAATCAATAAACAGATTCCATTAGTGAGATTAGCGCGAAATGCTGCTGGTTCTCGTTGATGTCTTGTACAAATTGTGCCAGTAGAATTGCGTTTTGTGGGGAGGGCAATTTAGCGCTCGACCGGGGAGCGGAACATATTTAAATTTATATTTACCAAACCCAAAGGATTCATATTTAATCGGTTTCCCCTCTGCCCGTGGGAATCCCCAGCAGTTGCTGTACGCTTTAGTGAATCCAGTCGACCCTCATTGAAACCAACTGGAAACTCGTTTATCCACCGGCCGCTGAAGCGCAACTCTAATCGATGTCACATACGCAATCCCATACGCTGCGGACCGCACGAGTACAGGCGTAAATCAGGTGTCGCACCTTCCTTGCTTTCGCCTGGGTACATACTAGGTACTAAATTCAGAATATGTGCGGGAACATCCCCTTGCAGCATACTTTACCGACCAGAGAAGAGGCCGTTCCGGACGGTTGTCGGAAAGCTTGTGATAATGAAATCTAGTGCGTGAAGCGGAGCTGTTCATGGTTGGAAGCCATTTTTTGCTCATTTTTCTACGAATCTCCTGCGCTGTTTCAGTATTTTATAAATTTTTTAAAGAAGATCTAAAAATAAATTAATAATCTAATCATTTGAGGAATATAAAGCAATTATTTTCTGAGACATTTGATTGTTTAATCTAATTTTTTTTTTTGTTCATCTATAATTTATTTGACACGGCACAAATACAATTTAATGTTTAACGGCGCCAATTATATCTGGTAGCTTACTTTCTAAAGTATCTTAATAACTAAAAGCAAATTTTTAATCCTCGCTGCCGACTACGAGCTGAAACTAAACGTAACTTAAAGCTATAATATTTTGCATTAAAAGCACTGGTTTACTGTATGATGGTTAGCACATGTTCCGCTGCTGGGCCAAGATATTACGGACTGGCATATTGGGTTGTCTCCCTCGGGCCTTGAGAGTATCGTGCGGGTCTGATTGCTGTTTCCGGATCCGGGGTCTTAACGTGTTCTTGTCGTTAGCCTGGATGCAGGCGGAAGGGGGTAGGACTAAACTGGGGCGTGGATGGATTTCAGGAAAACGTATATAAGGGACATCTAGGATAGATCACGGCTCGCCAAGACATCACGAACAGGAACAGCCGGCTGCCTACCTTCGGCCTGCAGGGAAGCTATTAATCTAGACCTGGCGTCACGGTGTACAGGGCATGACCAAACAACGTGTTCTATGTCGTGATAACCTTCACCACAGGCACAGATACCACTCTTCCCGAGCCCAACACGACGGAGATGCGCGTCAAATCTATAGTGATTGGAAATAAGCCGGGACATCACGCAAATGAAATCCCGACCTACATCCAACCCCTTGAACCACGGGTTCGTCGACACCTTGGGGATTATGGAATGTAACCACCTTCCCAGTTCCCCTCTGGTCCAAGCATTTTGCCAACTGATGATCGTATTCTGACGTACAAATGAGAAAAATTCATTAAAGGCAATTGGTCTTTCATAAATTCCACCGTTTGTTGCGCCCACCTTAGCCAAAGAGTCCGCTTTCTCATTGCCCGGTATCGAGCAGTGAGAAGGGACCCACGCTAAGGTAATCTGATACGATTTTTCGGATAAAGCACTCAGATGTTCCCGTATTTTCCCCAGGAAATACGGAGAGTGCTTAACATCTTTCATCGATCGGAGAGCCTCAATGGAACTGAGACTGTCCGTAAAGATGAAATAATGGTCCGTGGGCATTTTTTCGATAATCCCTAGGGTGTACTGAATTGCAGCCAATTCTGCGACGTAAACAGAAGCAGGATTATCAAGCTTATGGGAGACGGTTAAATTGTTATTGAAAATACCGAAGCCAGTGGACCCATCAAGAAGTGATCCGTCAGTGTAGAACATATTGTTGCAGTTGATGTTTCGATATTTATTGGAAAAAATGTTGGGGATCTGCTGCACGCGTAAATGATCCGGGATTCCACGAGTTTCTTCTATCATGGATGTATCGAAAAACACAGTAGAATCAGAAGTATTTGATAAGTTGACACGATTTGGAATATTCGAAGAAGGGTTAATATTATGGGACATGTGATTGAAATACAATGTCATAAAACGGATTTGAGAATTAAGTTCGATTAACCTTTCAAAATTTTCAATCACGGGACGGTTCAAGACCTCACATTTGATAAGAATACGAGAAGACAGGCTCCAGAAGCGGGTTTTCAACGGTAGAACTCCGGCTAAGACCTCCAAACTCATCGTATGGGTCGACTGCATGCAACCCAAGGCGATACGCAAACAACGATATTGTATTCGCTCCAGTTTGATCAAATGTGTGTTTGCTGCGGAGCGGAAGCAGAAACACCCGTACTCAATGACAGACAATATCGTTGTTTGGTAAAGCCTTATAAGGTCTCCTGGGTGGGCTCCCCACCATTGTCCGGTTATTGTACGAAGAAAATTCACTCTTTGTTGACATTTTTTCATCAGATACCTCACGTGACAACCCCAGGTGCCTTTAGAGTCGAACCAGATACCAAGATATTTGTGTTCCAAAACCTGAGAAATCGTTTTACCCATTAATTGTGTTTGAAGCTGAGCAGGTTCATGCTTCCTAGAAAAAACTACTATCTCAGTCTTCTCCGGAGAGAATTCGATACCTAGCTGTAAAGCCCAAGCAGACAAATTGTCCAAGGTATCTTGCAATGGTCCTTGCAAATCGGCAGCTTTGGCTCCTGTAACAGAGATTACACTGTCGTCTGCAAGTTGTCTTATCGTGCATGAATTTGCCAGACATTCGTCGATGTCATTTACATAAAAGTTGTAAAGAAGGGGGCTTGAACATGAGCCCTGGGGAAGACCCATGTAGCTAATGCGAAAAGTTGCCAAATCGCCGTGCGTAAAATGCATGTGCTTTTCGGACAGCAAATTGTGCAAAAAATTGTTCAAAATTGGAGAAAATCCTTGTCGGTGAAGTTTACCCGAAAGAATGTCAATAGAAACGTAATCAAAAGCCCCCTTAATGTCCAAGAACGCAGACGCCATTTGTTCTTTGCGAGCATACGCCAGCTGAATATCTGTTGAAAGCAACGCAAGACAATCATTCGTCCCTTTGGCACGGCGGAAGCCAAATTGAGTATCTGATAGTAGACCATTTGATTCGACCCAGTGGTCTAAACGACGGAGTATCATTTTTTCCATCAATTTCCGGATACAGGATAGCATTGCAATCGGCCTATAAGAGTTGTGATCAGAAGCTGGTTTCCCTGGTTTTTGGATGGCGATCACCTTCACTTGCCTCCAATCCTTGGGTACAAACTTTTTGCTCCAGGAACTTATTGAACAAGTTCAACAAGCGCCTCTTGGCATTGCCGGGTAGATTCTTCAACAAGTTGAATTTGATTCTATCTAACCCAGGCGCGTTATTGTTACAGGACAGGAGGGCAACTGAAAATTCTGCCATCGTAAAAGGTGATTCTATCGCGTCGTGGCCCGGAGACGCATCGCGAACAATGTTTTGCTCAGGAACAGAGTCCGGACATACTTTCCTGGCAAAATCAAATATCCACCGACTTGAAGACTCCTCGCTTTCGTTGACCGTTACGCGATTCCGCATTCTTCGGGCTGTGTTCCAAAGAGTGCTCATCAATGTCTCCCTCGACGTCTCGTTCACGAACCGACGCCAATATCCGCGTTTCTCTGCTTTAGCCAGGCTTTTAAGCTTGGTATTAAGCTCCGAATACCGTGTATAAACGTCGGGTATACCTCCCTTCTGGAAGGCCAAAAACGCGTCGGATCTTTGCGTGTAGACATCGGAGCACTCTTTGTCCCACCACGGAGTTGAAGGCCGCTCTTTGATCGTTACGCCGGGATATTTCTTCGTTTGGGCTTGCAACGCGGCGTCGAGAATCAAGCCCGCGAGGAGGTTGTATTCTTCAAGTGGTGGATGATGTTGAATCGAATCGACCGCTTTTGAAATCATTTCCTCGTATAACTTCCAATCGACATTCCGTGTGAGGTCATACGGAATGTCAATTGGTCGCATGCGAGTTGAACCGTTAGTAATTGAAATAAGAATAGGCAAATGGTCGCTACCGTGAGGATCGAGGATTACCTTCCATGTGCAATCCAACCGTAGCGACGTCGAACATAAGGATAGATCCAAAGCGCTTGGGCGCGCTGGAGGTTTCGGGATACGTGTCATTTCACCGTTGTTCAAAATAGTCATGTCGAAGTCATCGCAAACGTTATAGATTAAAGAGGAGCGGTTATCATTGTAGGGGAAACCCCAAGCCACACCATGAGAGTTGAAGTCTCCCAAAATCAAACGTGGCGAGGGAAGAAGTTCTATTAAATCAAAGAGCAGCCGTTGCCCAACCTGTGCCCTGGGAGGAATGTATATTGAGGCAATACAAAGCTCTTTACCTTGTATTGTCATTTGACATGCGACAACTTCGATGCCTGGAATCGAGGGGAGGTTAATACGATAGAAAGAATAGCACTTTTTAATCCCTAAAAGTACTCCTCCATATGGGGTGTCTCGATCAAGGCGAATAATATTAAAATCATGGAAGTTGAGATCAATATTTGAAGTAAGCCAAGTTTCACAAAGGGAAAAAGCATCGCATTTGTTTTTATTTATCAAAACTTTAAACGAATCAATTTTTGGTAAAATACTTCTACAATTCCACTGTAAGACAGAGATAGAATCCTTCATATACGCAGTTGAATTAGGCATCGAAGGATACAATCGCTGCAAGGAGGGGCCATTGGGCAGTCAACTGCTTCAAAAATGATCTAACTGTTGGGAGGAATGCTGTAAGAAAAATTTTAACTGGATCGGATACATTGAAAGTTTCAAAAATCCAGTCCACAATGTCAGAAAATTTCACTAATCCAGAGTTTGTTTCATCAACTGGGAGTGCAAAAGGAACAACTGGGGTTTTAGATGTTCCTGGCAGTGCTGGGAACTCCTTCTGGGACTTTAAATTCGCAAGCCCAGGAGGAGTTTGCTTCGGTTTTTCCGCAGCACTGTTTGGTTTGTTCGTACTTTTCATTACACTTTGGGAAATCTTAGGACCTTTTCGGGAAAGTTTAGGAGAGGAAATATTTTTCCTCTTTCTAGACGCCCCAGGATTGGCATAAGTTGTTCCCGCTGGTGAATCGTCAGAATCGGTTTCATCAGAGGACAACAGATCAAAGGGGTTCGATGTTATGGTAGAAGTGGTCTCGGTCTTCTTCAGCATCTCAGCGTAAGATCGCTTTGAACGCTCCTTAAGTGACCGCTTGATTTTATCTCTGCGCTGCATGTACACCGGGCATGTGGAGAGCTCATGCTGATTTTCCCCGCAGTGAATACATTTTTCAGCATTTACACTGCAAGAATCGTCCGCATGAGTTTCTCCACACTTGCTACATCGTGCCTCATTGCAGCAGTAGGCGGCTGTGTGGCTTAACTGCTTGGAATTGGTGCAATTCATAACACAAAGCGCAACACAAAGCATGGACAGACGAACCCGATCGATCGAGACGTGGCTAGGGAGAGCAGATCCGGCAAACGTAACACGAAACGAGTCTGACGGAGTGTACACTTTTGTGCCGTTGACAAGAGACACAGACCGCAATTGCTTGCAATCTATGATCTTTACTTTTACGTCATGACACAAAGCATTTTTGAAGCAGCCAAAACCGCTTGCCAAGATACACTCGACCGACAGACTCGAATCGGTTATGACACCGTCGATCTCCACGTCTCGTGCGGGTATATAAACGCGATACTCGCGTGTGAAAAGCTCGGAGCGAGCAATAGCGTTGGCCTCTTCCAGGTCGCTGACCACGACACGGAGCTTGTTGGGTCTGACCTTGGAGATTTCGGTGACGGCCCTGTACCCCTCCGTCAGGTCTTTCGAAATCTGCAGGATGTTTAACGGTTTCGATTTCGGTCCTGCTTTTGGCCGAAAGAAAACAGTAAAGCTGCCCTGAGATCCGTCCGGGTAAAGCCTGGGGCGACGGGGGACTGGAGAATTAACAGAGGAAGGGTTGGCAGGAGGGACAGGGTCGGAGGGGTTCGGGGATGGTGGCTCGGGAGGCGAGGGATCTACATCCATCGCGCTAAATCTAGCGCACTAGCGCCGACAGAACACGTACCTCTTTACTTCTACTTTCAGCAGGGTTGGTTGTCCGAACGGTCGAAGCTGCAGCCGTTACAGCCAGCAGCTCCAAACAGCCACCAGCAGCGAGCCGGGTGTGTGATCACTCAGCACAGCGACACAACTCGCTGTCAACTGTTGGCTTTTTCTTTTTCCTCCTTTGTGTTGAGATTCTCGTCCACTGCTGTACTGCCGTGAGATGACAAAGTGACGTAAGTGCCATTTTTTCGGATATGGGCTTTTCAAGCCAATTTGTTCATTATTCTAAGACCTATCTTTTGGTATCTTCCTTTTTGTTGTTACTTATTCGTACGTTGCATAAAATCAGAAAAACAAAGTGACGTTGGCACCCATTTCAATACAAAAGTGACGAGAAATTCATTCGTTTTTGGGCCGTACTGAAAAACTGATCACTTGGATCTACGTCACAATGTCATCTCACGGCAGTGTAGCACAAATCACTTAGCAGCCAAATCGGCTTACGCACCAGCAAACAGCCACGATGCGAAACAGTTGCACAAAGGCGGGCGACCTTGAACCTTCACTCGACCAGGCAAACGATGCCAACACTTGCTCGCGCGTCTTTTGTTTTATATTCTATCGGAGCGATCACCAAACACATCCGATACTGATGCGTGTTCGGCACAGAATGCTTTTGCCCGTTTTGTAAATACACATTCATTCACTTCCTGTAAAGCCCTTCTGTTCATAGATTTTGTTTAATCTAATTATTAGTATTTTGCTTTATTCCTAATATCAACAATAAATTGTTGGAACTTTCTTAGGAGAGTTTTCACTGACTTTATCCGTCTGTGGTAATCTTCGCTGAATTAGAATTTGAATCAGTTCTAAGGGAGGAAACAGAACATGTCTTTAAATGATCAATGATTGAATCTTTCTTGGCAAACGAATTACGTCTCTCAGGAAGTTCGGCTACAGTAGCAGGTTCTTGCAATGGACGATTGGAAAATAATCCACGCATCTGTGGAAATCAAATGTAGAAGACTGTAATTTGATTATTCGAAATATTGTACTATTGAAAATTGTTAAGACTTTTTAAAACGCAAATTTCGACCTCTTATTGGTCGCTCATTGCTTGCCTTTCCTAATACGATCGACCCCTTGTTAACCGGAAATGCACTCTTTCCGGTATATAAAAACCTGCTTCATTCATTCATTTATTTGTTATCTAGAAGTGAAACCTTTTAAATTACTTCCTCCGTATTGTCAAAGTTTTATACATGTTAATGACTTAACTAATCTACTATTTTTATTTTACTTTAACATTAATCTACAATTATGTTAGTCCAGAGTTCCAAAATTCGAGGCAGTCCCTCTTGAAACTTGCTTCCGAAGTCGAGCGTTTAATTGTAGAAGGCATCATATTCCAATTTCTTACACCTCTGCCGAACATTGTATTTGCGTAGCTTGTCGTACTGTTTCGTGGAATTATGTAGTTTTGCAAACGACGGCTTTGAGTTGGGGTTAATTTTTGAAAAAGCGCTGACAGGGATTCCATAAAAATATTGCTGGGACTATCCGTATTAAAATATTCGGGTATCCAACCTCGGATATCCGACAAATATCCAAAATCCGGATCAACCGGATATCCGGATATTATCCGACAGGATATACGGATTTTCGGATAGTCGGATATCCGGATATTGTATCCGAACATAGTTCAATGAGAATTATGCAAATAATTACTTACGAGGGGGTGGGGGATTGTGGAAAAAGCCATTTTTCGCGTTACATTACATTCGAACGGGTCTAAAAGACAGAAAAAAAAAATCCGGACATCCGGATCGTATACCCGGATATCCGACTATTCGATTATCAGTATCCGGATATCCGAACATCCGAATAATATTCGTTTACACATCCGTGATCCGAGCTTTGGATAACCGGATCACGAATATATCCGGTTAAAAGTCCCAGCACTACATTAAAACACACAGGATCGGTATGCGTATAAGTTTCGTAGCGAACATCCGATTAAATTGTGCTGGAGATGACTTACTCTCGCGTAGCAGTTTAGACCATACACGAAACGTACACAGCAATTGATTGCAACTCGTACCGTGCTGGATCGAAATCCGTACACCTAAGCACATGATAATCTTCGACGGTCAATATAAAATCAAGAAATCACATATTGCTTTAAACTGACATGATTACTTATAGGTCTACTTATGTTTATCACTATTTTCAAGCAAAATTATTAAAGTCACTCCGAAACTCAAAAAAATCATGTTTAAATAGAACATGTTTTGAATCGAAATCCGCACACATGCGATATAGACTGAATCAAAATCCATACAACAATAAATTAAAATCTGTATAGATATAGAAGTACAAAAATGAACATCTTTTATTTATAATGTATCTTTAAATTTACGAATAAATATATTTTGAGGATCAATTGGTTTCTAAAGTTTCACACGGTTTTCTAATTTTTTATATCTGCTAAAATAGTGCAATTTTCGTAGCATTTCGTCGTAACCGGAACGCCGGAACCTCTCGAAGCTTCCCGGTACGACTTTCCCTTGCGCACCTCAGTCACAGCTCCTTCGAAATTGTTTGCCGTATATTAATGCTTGTTTTCTTCCATAAAATGCTGAAAACAAAGATGAAAGTTCAACAATATATGCATGATACACACGCTGTACGGATTTCGATTCAAGCAATTAACGAGAATCAAAATCCGTACGGCACAGTTTTTGTTGGATTAATACAATTTACACTATTTACCAGACAATATACAGCTCGAAAATGACAAAGACTTACCTTTTCCATCAATTTCAAAAAGATTCACAGAGTAAAACACATATATCCCACTTGAAAATCGTTTTTATCTGAAGAACGATTCCTTAGTAAATTCTCTAACGATGCAACGAATTGACAACTGAAACCGATACACGATTGATTTTTCATTTTTAATATTTTTATTTCATGGCCTACTGGCGCATAGTTTAATTTAACAGAAGGCCAACAGCACAACGGATATTTACATGTAATTATCATAAGAATTTTCGTTTTTATAATGCTTAAAACTGAAAAAAACCATCAAGGTGTACGGATTTCGATACTGTACGGGTTTCGATCCAGCACGGTAACCTGTTTATGGGCGTTAGGGCTTATATGCAGAAGATCTCCGAACAAGAAGTGAGGTAGTACTAAAGCTTTGAACAATTTCAGACGAACATTCGTGCTTCAGCTCAAATCAATCAGTTTACTTGTAAATGGCCACAAGGACGGTCCTTACTAGCAGCAGCGGCGCTACTTCTTCCTCTAGTATATCTCTACCGTATTGTGGCAACACACAAACGTTTTTGATATGCAAGTTAAAATATAACAAAAAATCAGTATGTAACAAAGAGTAATGAGGCGTCAGGAACGCGAAAAGAAAATAATGATAAACAGTTAACCAAATATCAGAAAATCTTAATCAAGCTGATAAATTTTAAATAAAGAGTCGGGTGACGACATATTGTTTGAAAAAAACTTGAAAAGCGTTTGAAACATTCGTAAAACATCGAAATATAGCATCATGAAATTAAAGTAAATTCAAAACAAAATTTTTGGAACACAAAATAGTCTGTATGAATAAGGAATCGAAATACAAATTAACAAGTAAACATGGCCGCAAAGGTAGAACAAAAAATTCGAATATACAGGTCGGACTCGATTATCCGGAACATCAAAAAAATTTTCATTCCGGATAATCGAGTTTTCCGGATAACCGAATCACACAAAAAATACTGAAATTTTGCGATTAACGAGCATAAAATAAATATATCTTTTCTTCATTTACTTGTATGATGCAGTGGCGTAACCAGGAGTTATTTCTGGGGCGAAAAGAGGTTAAATCTTGAGAAGCAAAAAAAATAAATTGGACATTGATTATTCTCACTAAATTCGAACATGTCCCAAACATGCCGGAAGTGACTTAAATGGTAACGAATATGCCAGAAGGAATGGTAAAGACAAAATTTCGTAATAAAAATTGAAAACGGACACCAAAAAAATTAAATTCCGGATAATCGAGTCTAAAATTCCGGATAATCGAATTCCGGATAATCGAGTCCGACCTGTACTTCAAGAAATTATAAATTGAAAATTCAGAAAATAAACAACCTATTCTTCAGAAATAAGAATTTGAATAAAATTAGAGATTTTAAAAACAGGAATTTGGCAGAAACTCATCAAACCAAGAAACAAGAATTACAAAAAAGCTTAAAATGAGAAAAGATAATTAAACTTAAAAGATAATTGAGGCCAATATTGTAGAATATGTACAAGGCGTTGTTAAATAGTTTCAAAAATGAGAAAATTGAACTCAAAAAGTAAAAAGCTCTCAAGCATTAGAAAAAATTTGGACAGAGGTGAATCTATGGTAAAATGTGATGAAAGCATATAAAAAAAGCTCAGCTACGGCAATGCAGCGAAATAAATGAAATATAAGAGCGGAAACACAAATTGACAGATAGATTGAAACTCGATAAAAAATGTTGAAACATGATCTTAAAAATTTGAAGCAGGGTGTCGTTCACAAACTACGTTAGGATTTTTTTTTTGCAGAGTTTTCGACCCCCTTCGCCCCATAATAAGGCATAGTATGATTTCACAATCCTTCTTCCCCCACTCAATCTTATGTGAAATATTTTTTGAGAAAAAATTAAAATTAATTCTAAAACATGTTCAGTTTTCGACAAAAACAATATATTCAAGAAATTCGTAGAGAATAAAAAACAGATTAAAGTAACCAACTCAGTTCATATAATGTAACCAAATTACAGTAAATATTCATTCAGCTTGGGTGGATTCGCTGCCTGCACTTGGTTCATCTGTTAGAATCTTTGCGAGGTATTTTTGAACTGAATTATGTATTTTTTGTTTGTTTTGAAGTAGAATACTTCTCTCAGGAAGTTCGGCGTCGTAGGGATGTGAAATGAAAATCTAAAACCGAAAAATTTTAATCTTATGTAGGATTTTATCGAATTTCCCTCTCACCCCGTAAGCAATCGCAAGAAATGTTCATATGCTCAGTCTTAACTATTACGTAATTTGTGGATGACCCCAAGGTAAAAAAAAACAATATAAATTAAATATCACAACGAAGTGTATGAAATAAAATCGAAAATAGAACAAAAATCAACGTGAAGGTGAAAATTGAAAGTCGAAATTACCATAGGGGATAAGAAAATGCAAAAAAAGTATGAAATAGCTGTTGGTAAAATTACTTTGAGGATACCCAGAAAAAATATACAAATAAAAACTCGAAAATGCAATATTAGTAAACAATTTTAGTGACAGAACAAAACTTGAAAATCAAAAATATTGAGATATAATCGAACAATAAAATCAGAACAAAAAAAAATCGAAGCACCCTGGAAACCAGCCCAAAAGAAAAACCAAGCAAACTAAAGAAAAAAAAATCGATTTCTGTTCGTCAGGGTGACCACTCTATCGGGAAAATGGGAAACGTCGGGAATTAAATTCCACCGGGAAAAATGCGGGAAGAGATTTTTTTGCACAAGATTTTTTTTTTGTGTAACGTGTTGTGTATCATGCAATTACAAATGATGGAGGAAAATGAAAATGTAGTCAAGTGAAGGTGGGAAGCAGAGCAAAGGAGTTGGAGGCTCAGGGTTGCAATTTGGTCACCTAAAAGTCACATTTTCATCAGCAGTCAGTTTTTCAATCAACTTTGTTTGATCAGCTTGACAGCTTGCATCAGTCCTGCTTTTTATGTGGAATCAGTTTTGTTTTAAAATTGCATTAAACGTCGAGATTTGATGTTATCTAAAAAAAATTAATCGACTTTGTGGGATCTGTAAAATTTTTATTTATCGGATTCTAGCTCTTCTTCAGCAAAACTTATTACTGTTTCGAATATTGATTTAAATTTTTATATACATAAATTGAAAAAAGGCCAAACTTATATTTTCTCAGGTCAATCATACATTTTGGCTGGCTACAAATAAAGATTTTGGATGTAATGACAAAATCAAGAAATGATCTGAGGAAACACATTCGAAAGCATAGTCGTTTACAAGGGTTTTTAAGACAGCATTTTATTTACGTGGTTTGTGATTATTTAAAATACGACTTGTTACATCTTTTTCGTTCTGTAGCTGATCGATAGAACGATACTGGCCTAACAAGCCAGGCGTCATAGGTTCGTGTCTTGGCTCGGGCCAACACGATTTGCTTGGTTGGTGTGATGTTTCCGGCAAAGTTGTAGATAGCAGATTTATTCTTCTGTGAAGAAAAACAACACTGTGCTACAGCGATTTAGAACTTCTGAAGTGACCTAGTGTAGGTTGTAGGTCTTGTTGAGTGTAACATTCGCCCATACTAGAAGTTTTCCAAACACCCCCAAATTCTGAAGTTATGCTCAAAATACGGTTTTTGGACCTCAGCGCATATAATTTTTTTTAACTCAGTCATATATCAACCGATTTTCAATATTTAAGCAGTTTCAGAAAAGAGACAAATAGAGCTTTCAAAGTATATACAGGTTCGTACTAATATCAATAGAACATGTTGAGTTATTGGAGTTTAAATCTAATTTTTTTTCACGAAATTTCTCAACTTAATTTAAAACTTGCTGTCTATACTTGTAAGAAAAATACCACAAATACACTAGAGTTTTTTAAGTATATTCAATTCCGAATCAAATGAAAGCAGTTCTGTGAAAATCGGTTGATATTTGGCCAAGTTATTTATTTTTCAAGAGAATATCCCCATGTTAGCGGCGGCGTACAACAGCGTCTGACCCGGAGCGGGCGGCTGAATTACGAAGCGCGGTGCCTCACCAACGATTTTGGAAACTCGGTACTTGGAATGTAAGGACTCTACTCGAACCGACACGTGCAGGTATCCTGGCTAGAGAGCTGCAAAAGGTGAATGTCGAGGTTGCTGCCATACAGGAGGTGAGGTGGCCGAAAACGGGAGAACGCGAATTCCGGGCAGTAGATCCTATTGCGGGCACTTCATTCAAGTACCACATCTACTACAGTGGCGACGTGAAAGCAGAGAGGGGAGTTGGTTTCGGGCTCATAGGGAAACAGATGAAGCGTGTCATTAGGTGGAGGCCGATCAGTGACCGTATATGCGTGTTGAGAAATAAGGGCATATTTTTCAACTACAGACTGATAAATGTGTACGCACCGACCAACAATAAACCCGATGAATCGTATAGAACTCATGAAAATCTGTTATAATATGGCTCAGATATGATTTTATGATTTCCACCATAATCGTAGATTTCATGAAATTATTTCTCAGCCAAATTATAAAAGTTTTTCATTCACAAAACTTATTGTTTTCGCTTGGTACTGAAAGAACTTTCCAAATTCTAAAGCAATTGTAGCAAGGTTTATTTATCGTAAATGCCGATAACCGTCTGTTATCGTTATCGACGATGACGCTTACGTCTTCAGACATTATCGTCATTGTCAATGACGATAGCTACTGGACGGTATCGAATCAATAACGTTTGTTTATTACCATCCACTGCAATATCATCTTTTGCTTTATTAGATATTGATTAGATGCATTTTAAATGCAAATATGACAATGCTGCATACCTTACTATTCGAATTTGTGCTTTAAAAAGCGCCTCATAAGCTAAAACAATCAAAACTGAGAAATTTATTTTCCTGATGAGAAGCGAAAGAAAAGTTTCTTCCTGTTGCCTAGTGATGTTTCGTCTGAATCCTCTGAAGTGAAAAAACGTTTCTTCACCCCGTGCCTGCTTTTTGATCAAGTCGTACACCATTCGCTACCACAGCAGACAGCTGTTAACGTCTAGTGACTATCGTTATCGCCGATATCGTTAATGTTTGAAGACGGTATCGTTATCGTCGATACCGATACCATACGTTATTGGTAACGGCGATGACGATTATCGACGATAATCTATCGTATTAACAACCTTGAATTGAAGCTTCTTCATTACAAAAATGTGTGAAAAATTGCGAATAAAGTTGAAAAAATTTGAAAATAACATAAACCGTCTTATTTATTTTAAAACTATTCATCACATATAGGTTAACTCTATAGATATATTAATATGTTTCGAAATTTCTATTTTTTCTCTTGCCAAAATGGTCTAAATATAAGAAAATATAAAAAAACATCAAGTATACGCGCAAGTAACACTTGGCTAAAGCTACAACCCACACTAAGTCACATCAGAACTTTTTGCATTTTTTCATCATTTGTAGCACCGTGAAATAATTGTGCGATAGAAGCCAAAAATTCTGGTTTTCTTAAAAAATATATAACTTAGCTAAATATTAGGGTTTGCAATCCCTGGAACGATTTCCCGGGAATTACCTTTTCCCGGGATTCCCGGATCCCGGGAATAGAAATAATGATTCCCGGGATTCCCGAGCTCATCGAAAAAAATTTCATATAATATTGCAATAAAACTAAATACCGTATCAAAACACGAAACATACGTCGTGGAAGTGTAAAGCAGCTTCAAAGTGTGTATTATACGAAGCGAATATTTGCTTGAAATGACGATCAATATTCGCTTGCCGTGTAATATCAAATTATTTGCTTGAATTATTTGTCAAAAATAAATGCTGGCTTATTCAGTAAAGGTCTAATGTCTTTTTTTGCTAATGAGTTTACTACTACGCGGATAGTTGCTTGATTTTTTTTTTTTGTTTATTGACAAAAAATTTTGAAACCTGTAAATTGATAAAAAAAATTTAAACCCGTAAATCAATGCGACCAGAAATAAATAAACTAATAAAACTCAGTCAGTGTAACTTGGGTCGTGGCCGCGATTTCACATTATTTGCGTAGGCATTCAAATGCTCTAAATCCTGCCTGTCAAACACTCAGCTTTATCTTTAACTAACTAAAAGTATCGGACTCTTCAGTTTCTATTGAAATGTAGCAAGAGCTGGAATCGAAGTATTCTAGAAATCAGACACCAGTGCACAGTGGTCCAATGAGGCAAAAAGTGGAACTTAATTCCATAGCGTCTTTCAACTTCATCCTAGCTTAATAGTATCTTCAGAGCAATTGTTTGTATGAATGGCCCGCATAACTGCAAATTGTCAAAAAATATGAAAAGTTTACTATACTAAAACTAAAAAAATTAACTTTTTTGTGTTAAAAGATAGAAGAATAGTTTATTCAGCAAAGTTGTAGAAAATTTAATATTATGAAACTTTGTTGAACAAATGAAAATCTTATCTCTTTTCGGTACAAAGTTATAAAGTACACTACATGGAACTTATTTAAAAGTTAGTTTTTTGTACTTAACTTTTGTTAGTTGCATTTTACACGAAAGTGTAGTTCGGAGGAATTATTAGGACACACAAAACACACATTTTTGCCGAAGACCATATATCTCCAGGACTTTTCCTTACAAAGTTACATCATATTTAAGCTTATTTTTTCGATAACTTCAAGAACGTATAGGTTAAAAAGGGGCAAGTGGAAACATGATGTCAATATTTTTCCTTGCAGTTAAGCTGAAGTACTATAAACTACTTCAGGTTCCATTTGTCCCAATCCACTCATTTTAGAGTACGGCGAGCATATGTTACAGTAGGTTTTCATATATTAAATATTCTAACTTTTTTGTGTTAAGAGATAGAGGAATGGTTTATTCCTCGAAAAAATCGCTGGAATGCGCTATAACTTTGTAAGGAAAAGTCCTGGAGATGTGTGGCCTCCAACAAAAACGTGTGTTTTGTATGCCCAAATGCTTCTTTAGAACAACGTTTTCTTGTAAAATGTAACTAACAAAAGTTAAATACAAAAAACTAGCTTTTAAGTAACTTTTATAGAATATACTCTGTAACTCTGTTCCCAATTAAGATAGAAATTTTGTTTGTTCAACAAAGTTTCATATTTTTGTATGTTCTAAAAATTTGCCGAATAAACCATTCCTCTATCTCTTAACACAAAAAAGTTGATATATTTAATATATGAAAACCTACTGTAACACATGCTCGCCGTACTCTAAAATGAGTGGATTGGGACAAATGGAACCTGAAGAAGTTTATAGTACTTTAGCTTAACTTCAAGGAAAAGTAATGACATCGTGATTCCACTTGCCCCTTTTCAACCTATACGTTCTTGAAGTTATCGAAAAAAAAATCTAAAATATGATATAACTTTGTAAGGAAAAGTCCTGGAGTTATATGGTCTTCGGCAAAAATGTGAGTTTTATGTGTCGTAACAATTCCTCCGAACTACACTTTCGTGTAAAATGCAACTAACAAAAGTTAAGTACAAAAAACTAACTTTTAAATAAGTTCCATGTAGTGTACTTTATAACTTTGTACCGAAAAGAGATAAGATTTTTATTTGTTCAACAAAGTTTCATAATATTGAATTTTCTACAACTTTGCTGAATAAACTATTCTTCTATCTCTTAACACAAAAAAGTTAATTTTTTTAGTTTTAGTATAGTAAACTTTTCATATTTTTTGATAATTTGCAATTATGCGGGTCATTCATACAAACAATTGCTCCGAAGACACTATTAAGCTAGGATGAAGTTGAAAGGCGCTATGGAATTAAGTTCCACTTTTTGCTTATTGGACCACTGTGCAGTGGTAGAGCATCCATTTCCCGACTGTTTTTAGCTTCTCGGGATTCGGAAAATATAAATATGATTTCCTGGGAAATCCCGCAATCCCGGGATGTAAAAGAAATTTTGAAAGAAACGTAAAATAACTGTGATTTATTTAATTTGGAATTTATTTTTGTCACATAAAATGAGAAAAAGGAATCGAATTCCTAAAACAATATAAAAAGATTATTATTTCTCGAAAACTTTAATAAAGTTCATTAGTTTGGCTGGTAATTTTTGTTTCATAAACTGCATCAACGAAGATCCTGTAGGAGGACTACTTAGCTTCGACACTTTACGAGGACTTGGGTTTGTAGTTACCGCTTCTTCTTGTTAATCTTGTTAACTCCGCCTGTTACGATTCTCTTGGTTCAGTTTAGCCTTTACGAATAGACTTGAATTATTGAGAACTGTAGCAGAGGGTCCAAAGCCCCTGTAAAGGAGGATGGTTGCAACAGCTCTTAACCATGGCTGTTGCGTAAAATCCAATGGTTAAAACCCCTAAGCTAAGGTGTTATGCGACCCGTGCCGATGGATGACGTGGTGGGGGGGGGGTTTAAGAAATACCCAGCCTCTAACGGAGCCTGTGGAGTACCAGGGCACCCTTCACAGTAATTAGCCCTTACTGCATCACGCGGGTCACTGTTGCAGCGGACTCTTCTTTACCCAGCGACTCGTGGGAATTTTATGAACGACAAAACTTCACAAAATTCGGCCACCGGCAGCCTTTCTTTGCCGGAACCCATGGACTCATCGGAGCGTAGTCCAATAAAAACAAACGCACCGGGCAGAACGGAGGAGATGGAGCATGAGGATGATTTCATTCTCGACAGCGAATCGCTGGACGGAGGACCCTCTGCTTCATCCTTAATCCTACTTTCTCCACAAGGGAATGACGAAAGTCAAATGGACTTAGTTCCCGGTCCACAGACAAGGCCCGATGACGAAGGGAAACCCGAATCATCGGCACCCCTTGTCAAGCGACTTTCAAATGCGCAAAGGCGGCGACTGAGCAAAAATCTTCGCTCCGGTCTCTCGTACGAAGAAGCCAGGAAGCTGGCCCTCCTTCCAACAGAGCAGCCTGCTCAATCGAACCAAGTTGCCGTCAAGCGACAGCGGTCGGACGACTTGGTGTCCCCAAACACCAGTACTAAGTGTCCACAGCCTAAAAAACTGCGGAACGGCACTGGTTTGGGGTCATCGGGTTCGAAGCCGCTCCCGAAGGCCACATATAGGGACATGGTGGGAGCTATAAGCCTTGCGGTTACTTCTGCTACCCACCCCAGCTCCCTACTCACAACGGACCAGCTTCAGGCTGTCCGGACCTCCATCCTCGATCACATTGCGGACCAGGAAAATCCAACCACCAAGCCCAAGTTTAACGGTTGCCATCTAAAAAATGGCTTCCTGCAACTTGCCTGTGCCGACAACGACACAGTGCAATGGTTGGAAAGGGAGGTACCTTCTCTCGTACCATGGGAGGGAGCACAACTTCGTGTATACCACATGAAGGATCTGCCGAAGGCCAGACGGTATGTCGGTTACTTCTCCGGACGAGAAGATTCTTCGTTCACTCCAAAATCAGAACGACGATCTCTCTACCAAAATGTGGCGAGTCTGTAACCGCAAATTGGTAAAGACCAAACTCGTTGAGAGTAGAAATAATGAACTGCACTACGGTTTCGGCAAAGCACGCATCCGAAAGGTAAGCGGAAGGCCGAACGTCACAGGCAGGAAAGACTCCGTCGCAATGTCAAACTGATACTCCTCCGGGAGTGCCCCACAACCACCCAAACGCAACCCTGCGATTGGGAAGGTACGCGCAGGATGCTCCCCCGTGAGTGCCCTGTCACCACCCAAACAACGCAACCCCGCGGCTGCTCGGACGGTTCCGCCGAAGACTCGCAAGAGTGTGAAGCATCAACCACCGAAAAGTCGCACCCCCCGGAGTCAAAAACCGCCACAGTGTGCGCGACGACCTTCTGTTGCCAATCGACTGCTGCAACCGAAGCCGAACAGTGAGGAAGAGCGTCGGCCTACTTCCCGGGCGACCAAGGTGATACACCGCCACCCGAAGTTGCTGCGCTCGTGCGGTACTGCAAGGCCATCAACAAGCCGTTTCTGATCGGCTGCGATGCCAACGCTCACCACACGATCTGGGGCAGCTCAGACACCAACACCAGGGGTGAGTACCTACTTGAATACCTTACTTCTAACGATGTCAATGTATGTAATGTAGGGAATAACCCCACGTTTATCAACGCTATCAGACAGGAGGTCCTTGATCTCACTCTGTGTAGCGCCTCTATTTCTGAAAGGATTAAAAATTGGCATGTCTCCGATGAAGCTAGTTTGTCGGACCACAGACACATCGTTTTTAATATAGAGGCTAACCCTCTGAAAAGAGAGCTGTTCAGAAATCCTAAGAATACAGATTGGGAATCCTTTAAGGGACACCTGATCGATTCACGAACTTTCAGTTACAGCAACATTCGAAATTCAGTTGACCTGAATTCGGCAGCAAATGATCTACAAAACAGAATCATGGATGCTTTCGACGCTAACTGTCCACTAGCACAGCGGTCAGTATGCCGTGACGTACCCTGGTGGAATGATCAACTTAGTGACCTTCGTCGGGAAACTAGGCGGTTGTTCAACAGGGCGAAAGTCACGTCTAACTGGGACGACTACAGGGCGTCCCTCACTAAGTACAACGCCGAGCTACGCAAGGTTAAACGGAAATCCAGAGTTAGTTTCTGTGAAAGAATCCAAACTCTGCCGGAAGCCACGCGGCTCCAAAAGGCGATGTCCAAAGACCATACTAACGGTTTAGGACAGGTGAGAAAAAAAGGCTGGATGCCTCACTGTCACTACCAAGGAAACGCTGGAGGTTCTTATAAACACCCACTTTCCTGGATCGACAGAGACCGAAGAACTGAATAGTGATGGGTCGCGGCAGGACAATTCGAGACATATGGCGTCTCGGGAGTCCATCCTGCTGGCCCGTCGACTGTTCACGGAAGCTTCAATAGGTTGGGCTCTAAGCTCATTCGACCCTATGAAGTCTCCTGGTCCAGACGGCATACTACCCATCTTTCTACAAAAATCGGCCGCAGTTATCATGTCCGAACTCATCAACCTCTTCAGAGCCAGCTTTATCCTGGGCCATATTCCGGATAACTGGCTGAAGGTGAAGGTAGTGTTTATCCCCAAAGTTTGAAGAAAGGACAAAACCCTACCTAAAACTTTCAGACCCATAAGTCTGACTTCATCGCTTCTCAAGTTGATGGAGAAAATAATGGATAAAGATATCCGTGACGAGTTTCTTAAAGACTCCCCGCTGAACAGGAACCAACATGCCTATCAAAGCGGCAAGTCAACAGAAACTGCTCTTCACAGCTTAGTGACGTTGATTGAAAAGTCCCTAAGTTATCAGGAGACGGCGCTATGTGCCTTTCTTGATATTGAAGGGGCCTTCGATAACACGTCCTTTGCATCAATCGATACGGCTCTTTCTAATAAGGGAATCGACCAAACTTCAAGGAACTGGATACACGCAATGCTCTCTAGCAGAGTGATCACAGCAACCTTGGGAGATTCGTCTGTAACAATGTCATTGGTCAAGGGGTGCCCGCAAGGAGGAGTTCTCTCGCCCTTGTTATGGTCACTAGTTGTCGACGCACTTCTCAACAAGCTTTCACAGCTTGGTTACGAGGTCATTGGATACGCCGATGACATCGTTCTCATCGTCAGAGGTAAAGATGACGCAACTCTGTCGAGCCGAATGCAAACGGCTCTGAATACCACCATGTCATGGTGTTTACAGGAGGGTCTAAACATAAACCCCTTAAAAACAGTCCTAATTCCATTCGGCAGACGAAGGACGATCTCCATCACTCCTCTAATACTGAATGGAGTTAGACTGGGCTTCAGCAATGAAGTCAAATACCTCGGAATTATTTTGGACAAGAAACTGAACTGGTCTGCACAACTGGATCATGCCGCTAAGAAAGCGATCTCAGCGATCTGGACCTGCAGAACTCTGTTCGGTAAGACCTGGGGACTAAAACCAGACTTGGCACTCTGGTCTTACAAGACCATTGCCCGACCAAGAATCACCTATGCTGCCCTAGTGTGGTGGCCTAAGGTGAACGAAGTGACTGCGCAAGCCAAACTCAAAAAAGTTCAAAGACTTGCATGTCTTTCGGTTACCAGCGCTATGCGAACAACTCCAACTGCAGCCATGGAAGCTATGCTTTGCCTACTACCTCTACATCTTCATGTGAAAACGGAAGCAGAGCTTGGCGCTCTAATGTTGCAAAGGAGGAAAACCATACTTGAAGGGGACCAAATCGGCCACCTTCGCATACTTAGGGAGTTCAAACTAACTCCGCTATTAACCACAGTCTCCGACTGGATGGACGTTAGGACCAACATGGATATTCCATATAGAGTGATTGAAACAAACCGCTCTATGTGGAAAATTGGAGGGCCTAATCTTCCACCTGGCATCGTCAATTTTTATACGGACGGCTCGAAAATGGGATCCCTAACGGGATCTGGTATATACGGACCCGGTATCAGGGAAACGTTTTCCCTGGGAAAATGGCCCACCGTTTTTCAAGCAGAGGTATATGCCATATATATATCTGCGCAAAAATATGTCTGCAATGCAACTACAGACATGCGAAAATCGGTATATTCTCGGACAGTCAAGCAGCACTACTAGCACTTAAGTCCGTCAAATGCGCTTCCAAACTTGTTTGAGAATGCATTGAAACTCTACGGGAACTTTCCCGACAGAGTTCAGTTTTTCTGTTTTGGGTGCCCGGACTCTGCGGAGTCGAGGGTAATAAACACGCTGACTACCTAGCAAGACAGGGATCAGCTCAGCGGTTTATTGGTCCCGAGCCGTTTCTGGGTACGTCCATTTCCGCTATCAAAAGCGAACAATTAACTTGGGAAAGGCTAGAAACAGTATCCCAATGGCAACAGGCACAGGGTTGTAGACAAGGTAAACAGTTTATCTATCCGAACCCTGGAACTGCCAAAAAGCTACTTAGTCTAAATCGTAGTGACCTACGGATAATCACGGGACTCCTCACCGGACACTGTCCCGCTTTTTATCATTTAAAGAAAATCGGCGTAGTGTTGAACGACACCTGCCGATTCTGCAAATCTGAACCAGAGAGTTCAGAGCATTTGCTTTGCTCTTGCTTCCTCTAGGTACAACTTCTTAGGAAGTTACCTTTTAACTCCATACCAAGCATGGAGCTCCAATCCCAAGCAGGTCATTAGTTTCATCAACTATGTTGTACCTAATTGGGGTACAGGTTTACAACAAAACAGTTCTACTCCATCAATGAGTACGAACAATTCGTAACCTGTGCACAGCAATCTACTACTAATGAACTACGATCACTAGTGCAAATCCTTTCATATTCTATTTTCCCGCGAAAGCATTTCTCCTACTCCTTGCGTGATGATGAATTGATGAATAAGGAGTGTGCGTTGGAATGGAATATTCCTTTCCTCAATCGCATTTCCTATAAACTACGATCACTTGTAAAAGTCCTTTCATATTCGAATCATATTTTCGAATCGTCGCATGATGATGAAATAAATGTGCGTTAAATGTCAACTAATGGGCAAATCGCATTTCTTACACGTATCAAAATATATTAGAGGAAAATAAAAGTCATTCATGAGCACATGGCTATACAATTTCATTCACTATTGCACAACAGTGTACAGAGTCTGTAATTTTATATCGATTTTTCAATATTTCTTATTGAATAAAATACTTCCCGGGATTTGAATAACTATTTTCCGGGATTCGGGAATTCCGGGAAATTGAAATTTCCCGGGAAATCCATCCCGGGACGTTCCGGGTAAGATGCTCTAACCAGTGGTGATTCAGCGATCTTAAGCAAAGTTTTACAGAAGGGAATTACATTATTTGGGCTTAACGAAAAATTGTCAGCGGAACTGAGGCGATTGTTCGACGGCATAAAAACCCTGAAACCTACTCTTCTGCTAACATTTCCTACAAAAAATGATCCTGAATTTCTGGAGTGAGCTTGAATAAGTTTTGTTTTTTAATCCATTTTTCATGCGAATTGATAATGAAATTGTAAACGATTGTTTGATACCTTTTATTAATAAAATTTATTTGAAATCTCTTTTTTGCTAAGAATTTTTTCCATTCCCGGTTCCCGGGAATTTGCGGGAAATGAGATTTTGCATTCCCGTTTCCCGGGAAATCCATTCCCGGAAATATTGCAAACCCTACTAAATATCAACAGATTTTCACAGAGCTACTTCTCATTTGATTCGAATTTGAATATAGTTTAAAAATTCTAGTGTATTTGCGGTATTTTGCTTACAAATATAGACGGCAAATTTCAAATTAGGTTGAAAAATTGCATGATAAAGTCTAAAACATTAGATTCAAACTCAAATAACTCAACATGTTCTATTGATATTAGTACAAACCTGTATATACTTTGAAATCTCTATTTGTTCTCTTTCTAAGACTGCTAAAATATTGAAAATCGGTTAATAAATGACTAAGTTTAAAAACCATGTACGCGCTGAGGTCTAAAAAACTTATTTTGACCATAACTTCAGATTTTGGGGGTGTTTTCTAGTATGAGCGAATATTACACTCAACAAGACCTACAACCTACACTAGGTCACTTCAGAAGTTCCTGCATTTTTTTTTTTTTTTCATTTGTAACACAGTGTAATATTTGAGGAAAAAAAGTAGATTAACCCATTTTGGCCCAGATGTTCGATATATCGAACAAAACGTTCAATAAATCGAGCAGCTGGGCCAAAATGGGTTGAACATATAGAAAAGGTGGGGGCTGAGAACAAAAAAAAATCACAGGAATGGCCAAAAACCTATAATCTTTCGTTTTTTTCTAGTTAGATCTTTAAAGTCACGCCTGTGTTAACCAATGTAATCAATAGTCTGTTTAGAACATCCAGGTCAAATTTGGTTGAAGTGATATGAGAGATTACTTCCAATTAAGGATTCAATAGTTGACGTTCAGTCGTCAACAGAACATAACTCATTTACCGTTTTTGATAATCGGGAATTTCTTGAGATCATGCGGAAAAAAGTCGGGAAAAATGCGGGAACTCGAAAATGAAAACTGAGTGGCCACCCTGTTTGTTCGTAATCAAAAGGAGTGAAAAAATCAAAGCTAATCAACTCCCATGTTGACCTGTGTAGTCAGAAATGGATGAAATTGAAATTTTATATAAAATTAAAATGCAAAACAGTACTTCGTTATGGGAGAAAGGGAGGTCCAACATATCGAAAAATGATTCCTGTGTAACTTGTGGAAGGCCCTAAGACGAAAATTGAAAAATCAAAAGTAATTCAGAAAATCAAAACGAGTCAACAAGGACAAAAACTAGATAATAAAAAAAATGCATAAAAGTTTCAAAAACAGGTAAGTTAGAATCCAAAGGGAAGCAAAAATTTATGTTCACAAATCAAAATAAAACGAAGATTTTATTATCAACACATGCAAAAAAAGTTCCAAGAACGTCAAAAAACTCATATGCATATAAAGACAGAACAGTATCTGAAAATATTTTGAAAAATTCAAATAAAATCAAGCTCTAAATCAAAACCAAAGACTAGCTTTAAGTTGAATATCCAAGTAAAATCATTTTTTTCCTCAGTTTCGGATTTTGTTAACATTTGCAACATTTGCTTTTTTGACGATTTTACATAGGAATACCAGCTACGATTCGATATTTTGCATTATATGCCAACATAGTTAACACAATGGTTCATTAAGAGAAGTGGCACAATTGATTCCGTTCTAAATCGAAAAAAACACAAACAAAAAATTGAAAAAATATCTTTAGAATGGTATTTATCATTATCATAAATATCATGCGGTTTTACTCACCAAAATTAAAACAGGATATCCTCGGTGATTATGTTTTGAAACGCCATCCTCTTTTAGTAAGTAGTCAAATTTCGTCCTTTCTGCTGTAAAATAGCATTAAAAAGAAGTTACGAAAAACCAAAGCTTGTCACAACCCTCTGAGAAAAATCGATCATATCCTTCACTGCGTAAGATAACCCATTTTAAATTATTTAAATCATTTTTCAAAAGCGCAATTAGTGGCAACACGACGCAACACATGCTTTCGAGCCACTTTTTCCCTTCTCACTAACTATCATCGTCATCGCCAGCGTATCATAACAACTTTCCCCGGTCGGTCTCTAGTGTATGAAACGCTTGCTCGGCACGCTCGTTTCGGGGACTAAGTACGTATCCTTGGCTCATGACATTGTTAATCGAATATGATTTAGTACCGTTCTCACACCTCATTTCGAGCGCTAAAACTGTTACTTCTTCTTAGTCCGCGAAGGCACAACATACACACACACATCATCCTGGCTTTGAAGCGCTGCAAGCACCTGATGCTTCCCGGCTGCCGTCACTGGTGCTGGCGTTTTTGCTTCCATTCCGAGCTGACTGACGCCATGGCGTATGGTTTCGGTGCAGTTTCTATGCTAATACTGCCTGTCAACGGTGCGAAACTCCACCCAAAAAAGCAGGTGAAATACTAATTAACCGCTCACCGCTAATTTTCATGGATATTGCATCGGCGGTGCAGGTGGAACCATGTGTTTGCGCCAAAACTCCCGCCTCAGCTGGGCATTACTGTCATCCGTGAGTGACCAGCTGAGGCCCAAGCGACGCTCGTTTGCGCGCGCTTATTTAAGCTTCGTTCTGGCTCGACAAAGCTGCCGCTCGAGAGGCAGCCTATAAAAGCGCTCTCCACAGCAGCGTTAGTGTTCATTTTCTGTTAGTCGTTAGTGGTTAGTCGATAATCGTACGGTGGCAGCGCCGTCACGCTGCCCCGTTGTAAAAATTGTGCCGTCTTAAATAAATGTACAGTAAGCTAAGTGAACAAGTGCGTTGCTATCGTTCTGCGCGAAAGAAACCTTCTCCCTGGGCCTTAATTGCCCATCGTGGTGCCAAAGGGCGAAAATTAACACAACGTAGGGCCGTGCGCGATCATATTTGTTTTTGTTTTTTTTTTTTCACTTGAAAAATTTAAAAGCGCAAAATTTCTACCTATCTATATATCTAAACTATCTCTATCTCTCTCTCTCTATCTCTTCTGATTTTTCATTTTTTTTTCAAAATGAACAAACATTGAAAATATTTTTGTAGAATGTAATTCTTAGAGGTTTGAATTTAAAAAAATTACTTCTGTCATTATACTTAAAATATAATCATATAACCGGTCAATATATATATATATATATATATATATATATATATATATATATATATATATATATATATATATATATATATATATATATATATATATATATATATATATATATATATATATATATATATATATATATATATATATATATATATATATATATATATATATATATGTGAACATTGGAGTGTCGTGAAAGCTGAAATTCCCTATGTTAAATAGAACAAGGGAATTTCAGCTTTCACGCTACTCCAATTTTCACTATGAGTAATCGCAAAGAAAAGCAATTCCGCCGAGATCGAGATCGCATGGCAAATCACGTAGCACGGAAAACCGGCTTCAGCAATGCGGACGAACTCGAAGAACACGATTGGTCGTCTGGTTCTACAAGATACGATGATCCCAATAGTGTTAATGCCAGAGGGCACGGTATCCGTCAGGGCAGAAGGCCCCGACCGCCCTTTGTGCAGAAGAAGGATGAAAAGCCAGGATTACCTGCGAATCCTGAAACAAAGTACGTAGCCAAAGAGGCGTCTCCCCCTCCTGACGACCTACGCTACAGCATTCCCACCCTGTCAAATATGATGCCTCGCTGTAATTATGGTCTTATCAACCATACAGCCGAAGGGTTCCTGAACGTGGTCGAGCAATCCCACGCTAAGATGGCGAAGATTGATAATCGAGTAACCAGAACGTTACCTTTACCGATTTTCACTCACAACTATGTCCAGCTATACCATTTACATATGTTGAAGATCGCTTATGAGACAGGACAGAGTGCCACTTGGACAGCAGCAGAAGACGACGTTGATGTCGAGGACCTAGAACGTTTACTCAACTCCGACACCGTCGTAATGCCAGCCGAAATTTATGATTGGCTGAAGGGATTAGGACGTTTCAAGGACAAGACCGGGTATGATTATGTCCCGAATGTTCCCGTATCCACCGTTCCGAAAAAGAGGAGAGATGGACATATTGGTGGGGATTTTGGACAACCAAACGCTGACAACCATAACTGTTACGAAATCAGCATCTCACCGCTCGTGACCAGAAGGACCGTCCAAGCCTTACTGCAATTTCAAGGTCACGGAAATGTCAACTATGACCCTCTACCGGAAAATTTAAAGCCCGCTGGTGGTATTCCTACCCCCAACCTTTTAGGATACCGCGCCAACCTCCGACCTCTACACCCTGAAACCCTTAATAATTACGAGCAAGCGCTAGAGAGCTGGTCTAGCAAACCTCTTGAATCACGTGTTGGATATAATCCAGTCTTGTGGTCCAAGCATAACGCTGTAATAGGAAGTTTCTCGGACAAGATGGAATTAAAAATCGGCATGCCCCCAACCGACAAAGGCAGTATTGCCATGTACGGATCTATTGTGTACGACGAACAGGACGCAGGAGCTATTTTGCGCGGAATGCGCGGCGACGGTATAGGGACGTTGTGTCCATCAAGCATCGAAGCGAAGATGCTTCAACTTATAACAAAAGTGAACAAAATACAAAACGGCTGCGCACAATGCCATCATTGTCTCTCATTGTTTCACTCACTTCAAGTACGGAATGCCCTTTGTGCGATTCGAAGTTTTCTGCACAATACTCTATTGTTCGGTCACTAATAAGCTTTATCTGTTTGAATAAATGTCCGAATTTCGGCACACAACACGTACTTTGGACATTGGAACGAAATTGTACTTTAACAAACGCGTACCACTTATGCCATTTCGAATGTGGCTCGATTTGTAATAAAAATGTTCAACAGTTAATACGGACTCTAGTACGGGCGCGAGCAACGTGCTCGACACAGTTGACGTCCCGTTAGAAAACTTTTGCACTTAGCTTCACCAGAATCTCGATTCAGTTCATTTCTCGTAGCTTAGATTTTCAACGGCGAACACTAGTGAGGGCAAATCACTCGGCGTGTTTGACGTCCCGGTTAGAATGACTGCACTTATACTTGGCGGCCGGCATCGACCGACGCAGGAACCAAAATGAAAAATTACTTATTGAGTGCGGCGCGCATCGCCGCAAGCAGCACTCTGCCATTGTGGCACTGTACGAACTCGACTCTCTTCCTGATGACGAACGACGGAAAAACAGGCGGGTTTCTCGAAGCACTACCAGTTTGCGAAATCCTGGTCACGGCACCAATTTTATGTTGGCGCAAACCGACCCTACGTTGTGTTATATTTTAATCGGCGGTAAACTCGCGCGTTTGATCGTCACCAGCAGGGGCAATTACGGCCCAAAGCACTTACGGTCGACTGCTGCGTGCGGACAGGTCGAACGGGGAGGAATTTATTCTAACACTTAAAACACGAGTGTTTAATTTAATTATATATTTGAACTTAGTATCGACGATAGCTACTGGCATCGAGCCGAGTAGCTATGCGGCCTACGGCCGCCTGACGCAACGGCCGACACAAATGTGCCGTAGGTAACGAAACGACTAACTACTGACGACTAATGACGAATAACGACTGACTGAACCCTAGCGCTTTTTTTTATTAAACCGTTTAAGTTTATCTGTATTTTTATGCATTTGTTGGGTATCTTACATGTTATTACACAGTTCAAGTGATTTACATTACTGTTTACATCTTTGGTGCGTGAGTTTTGGTTACTGTTTTGCTATCATTTTTAAATTACAGAGAATTTTAATCCAAAGTTGACCACTTTGGTGGCGTTTGTTTGAAAAGGAAACTACTTAAGACTACTATTTACAGCTTAAATCTAACTTAACCTACTATATACAAGCCGCTTATTAGAGCGTATTCTGAGTGCTGACATTTATGTACAAATTTAGTTTTGGTTTCTGTAATTTTGGCATCTACTCTTGGAGTAGCTGCTTCTTGGTGGAGGTCTGTGATCCTGGTATCATAGGGACAATCGAGAATCATTCGCAATATTCTGTTTTGTGCCACCTGGATTTTGTTCCTGTGAGTTTGTGCACATGACTCCCACACCGGAGCTGCGTAAAAGACCGCGGGGGCAATTATTTGTTTGTAGACTGCCAGTTTGTTTGTTCTTGAAAGGCGAGATCTGCGACAAATTAGCGGGTATAGTGACCGAACCAAAGCTGAGCACTTAACCAGTGTCCTCTCCACATGCGATCGGAAAAGAAGTTTCTCGTCGAATAGCAGTCCGAGATAGGTAACTTCGGAAGACCACTCAACCCCTGTACCGTTCATAACCACAACGCATGATGGAGGGGGCTTTAGTTTGGGGGATTGTCGATGAAGGAACATTATTGTTTGGGTTTTGGAAGCGTTGATCTTGATTTTCCAGTTGTTAGCATACTCGACAAAGGCGTCTAAGCATCGCTGAAGTTTGTTGGTGATCTCACGAGGCATTCTTCCCTTGACGGCAATTGCAGTGTCATCTGCGAACAGAAAGAGCACGCAGCCATCTCCCAGGTAAGGAATGTCGGAGGTGTAAATGTTGTATAGCAAAGGGCCCAGCAGACTGCCCTGCGGGACCCCTGCTGGGATGGAAAAAGTATTTGATAAACAACCATTCAGCGATACCCTGAACGACCTCTGCCGAAGGTAGCTACAGATGATTTTCGTCAAATATGATGGAAAGTTGAAGGCACAGAGCTTGTATACCAGACCGTCATGCCAGACATTGTCAAACGCCTTTTCGACGTCCAACAATGCCATGGCTGTGGACTTGGATACAGCCCTGTCCCTTCTGATGTTGTTCATCACCCGCACCAGCTGGTGCGTGGTGGAGTGACCCTTCCTAAACCCAAACTGTTCCGGGAGTAAGATGTTGTTTTCCTCAGCCACCTTCATCATGCGATTGAGGATCAGTTTTTCAAACAGTTTGCCCAGCGATGAGAGTAGGCTGATCGGACGGTAGCTTGATGCTAACGTCGGATCTTTCCCGGGTTTGCGGATCGGTATGATCTTGGCTATCTTCCAAATGCTTGGATAGTAGTGCAATTCCAAGCATCTGTTGAAGATAGAGCTCAACAACAGGTTGCTGAGCTTTTTAAGACCATATTGATGACCCCGTCAAACCCAGGAGCCTTCATGTTCTTAGTACTCATCAGCGCTGAGCAAACCTGTTCTGCTGTGATTTTATGTTCTTGAGGAACGGTACAGGGGGAGTTTTCGAGGTCGCGGACGCACTGCTCGACCTGGTCTTCCATTGGACTAGCCATGGTCGAGCCAAGCAAATGCGATGAGGCAATGTGATCGCCTACCGCATTTGCTCTCTCGACCGGTGCAACAAGAAGCCTCTCTCCGACCCTGAGGGGAGGAACTGGTTTGGGGTGCGATTTCAGCACTTTGGCTACTTTCCAGAATGGCCTGGAGCGGTCGTCCAAACTTTGGACTAAGCGTCCGAAATTTTCATTCCGGAGTGAGACCATCCTGGAAGCAATTTGCCTATTCAGATCGGTCACCTCGAGCCTAATTTCCAGATCCCTGGTCCTCTGGAACTGGCGTCTACGCACATTCCGCAGTCTAATTAGCAGCCGGGTATGGGAATCAATAGCAAGGAACTTACCCCTCACATGAACACGTTGCACACACGCCTCGTCGGCCACGTTTATGGCTCGTTGGAGACCCTCCAACGCCTGGTCGATGTTTTCCACGCTGTCGAGCGGCGGCGCCTCATCGATGTTGTTGTCCACCATTCGAGCAAAGCGCTCCCAGTCGACATGATGGTAATCTTTCCGCAGACAGCTGGCAGGAGCAACACCGATCCCCACCTCAGCAACGACAGGTTGGTGGTCTGAGCTCAGATCATTGTGGGCCACTGGTTTGGAGAGCTCGATGTTGGCCAGGAAGAAGTCCAGGGTTGAAGGGTTCCCCGCTGGGGAGATGAAAGTCGGCTCATCCGGAAACTGCACCGTATAAAACCCATGCTGCGAGTGTTCGAAGAGTTGACGACCGTTCTGATTCTGCCGATAATTTCGCCAAGCCTCGTGCCGAGCATTTAGGTCTCCCCCAACGACGAAGCGGGAGTTGGTCCTGGTGATGGTTGCCAGGTCGTTCTTGAACTGCATTGCTGTACCGTTGCTGATACTACACTGGCGAGGACAGTAGACGACGATGAACCGGATGAACCAGGTAGCTGATTTGACCTCCACCCTAAGGGCTTCGATGATGGCGGTGTGGATGTGCGGCAAGATGTTGTATTTCATCCCTTTTCTAACGATGATCGCTATACCACCCCCCTGGAGTTGGTGCGATCGAGACGGATGATGTTGTGATCCGGCAGCCAAAAACTGTCGCCGGACTTCAGGTGGGTCTCTGTGAGTAGACCCACGTCGATGTTGTACTTGCGGAGAAAGTCAGCAAGCTCAATGTTTTTTGCTCTAACAGAGCAAGCGTTCCAGGTGACGATGGAGATGGGTTTAGGATCCATATTGGATAATAAATTTACCGAGCACATGGATTTGCTCGGGCTTGTTGCGACACGCACGAAGGGCATTGGTCATGCTGCTAAAAATTTCTAGCAGCTCATCCGCAGAGTACTTCTCGGACTCAGCGCTCGGTGGTGTTGTTGTGGGTGGACGCCAGTAGCCAGGGGGGGAGGCGACCGTTGACCGGCTGACCCGCCGGATGGTGAGTGTGGAAGGTCAAGTTGCGTACGCGTACTTGGTTGCCCTGCTTGTTGGGATGAACGCAGAGGAGGAAAATCTTTCGCCCTGAAGACCGGTGGTTTGTCTTTCTTCCTGCTCGGCTGGTTGGTTGACGACGCCTGCTTGCGGATATGTTTGAAGCTCTCCTTTTTCGGGCACTGTCGATCAGAGCTCTGGTGATCACCGCCACAGTTAGCAGACTTAAACTGTACCAGCATCGTCCACAGGGCAATCCGACGTAGAGTAGTCCTTGGCGCAGATGTTGCAACGCGGTTTGATGTTGCAGTTCCGGGAACCGTGACCGAAGTTGAGGAACCTCTGACACTGCGTAACGTCTCGACGGCCTCCTCGATAGGGCTCCCAACGGATGATAATGAAGAAAAAAGAGCGGATGGCTCGCAAAGCGCTCAGTGTAACTGTCCCTTTTGGGAAATGAACCAGAAAGAGGCAGTCCGGGTATTTCCTTTCATTTTCATTCTGCGTTTGATCGGATAGACAGCAATTGGGGCCAATTTGTACCGATCCTTGATTTCGGCACCGATCAGCTTGGGGTCGAAACCTGGCAAGCCTCTGATGACCACCTTGAATGGCTTTTCCCCAGGAATGTCGTGGGTGAAGAACTCAGATTTAGAATTTTTCAAAAACTTCGTGGCTTTCTCAAAATCCACCTTCGTGTGGAGCATAACCTTCGTACCGATGCCGCATAACTTATATTCAGCTGCTACGCCCAGCGATGCAAAGTCGCTAATGAGCTTGTTGAGAGGGACGTTTTTCACTACCAGCGGGGAAAGCTTCATTTCCACCGTATTGGGGCTGACAGAATCCGGAACATCAGTCGGCCCGCCAAAATCTCCCACGTCGCTTACGTTCTCACCGTGTCGCAGTCAGCCACACTTTTCGAAGTGCAACTGCTTCCGCCTGGTTTCTTCTTTTTACTGCCTCCTTAGCAGCAGAGTTTTGTTTCGCAGGACTCGAGCCTGCTCTTCTCTTTTTCTTTGACATCACACAGCGATGCAAGCGACGAACTGTCGCACAAAACGGAATAAAATTTTTAACTAACCCGGCTTTTCAGAAATAGAACTGTACTTCTCAACAGTCTGAGAGCGAATCGAACCCTAGCGCTGCTGCAGAGAGCGCTTTTATAGGCTGCCTGAGCAGCATTGTCCGGCGGCAAACAATACCGCAAATAAACGCGCGCAAGTTGGCGTCGCTTGGGCCTCAGCTGGTCACTCACGGATGACAGTAATGCCCAGCTGAGGCGGAAGTTTTGGCGCGAACACCATGCAATATGACAAATTTATTATACGCCACTGCGCTTGGTTTGCAATTTTTGCGATTTCTGCCTGGCAGTTTCAATAAAGGCAGAAAAGTAATTGCTGAATTTTATCGAATATGAATCGTGCTTCGAATTTCAACCGGTTAACACCGTCGCTAACAACTTCAGAGCCTCACCAAGAGAACTGTCAAACTACAGGCCCTTCCGAGGGTTTCCGGACGAAGAGAAAGTTTACCGTTTATCCCTTGACACGGTTCATTCCCTCCGGTTGACAGTTGCAATATACCAGAAACCGGAATTCCGAATCCGGCGGAGAGCGCCAACTTTTCCCGAAATCATCATCCTATGAGCAGTAACTTATTCCCCGTACACCATTCAAAGCACACAACAAGAAGCTCCGATTGTCGCACCCACTCCGGGAACGTCGAAGGCGAAGAAAAGTTTAATTTTATCAAAAGTCAAAAGTAATTTTTAGTTCACTTCCACCTGCCGGCCGGCCTCCGCCTTCTGGGCGAAAAAGTACCATTTGCAAATGTACGAAACACAACATTGCCTTGCGCCGCCTGCATGCGCACTTCCGCTACCGTCCTTCATCACGGCTGTTGCTGTCTTCAATATTTTTCATTAAACTTTTCTTCGCTTGAATTAACTTTTGCCCGGTTCCTCTCCACCCTGCTTCTATCCGGCCGAGCGCACTCTCGCAGTCAAGTTTTCATTCATTTTTGACTTGTAAACTATTTCCCCTCATTTCGCCGGAACCATGAAAAAGGAGTAAACGCAAAATTGCATGTGAATCCAACATCAAGTCCCATCCAATCATTTCTTTATTCGCGAGTTTGAGCGATGCCTTCCAGTTTGGGCGGCGAAACTTTTCCCTCCTGGCTGACTTTCCCACTGACTGACTGACTTTAGCCGTCTGTTTCTGTGCGGAAATAAGAGGGAGAAAGCAGGAAAGAGAAAAAAAATTAGAATCTTTTGATGCTTTTGAAGCGACACGCTACTTTACCTCCGTCGTCAGGTGAATCAGAAGACGAGAAAAAAAAAGCTGGGGGAAATGTTTGCCCGTCAGTAGTATTCAAGAGCAAACTGCAAATCAAAAGTTGTTGTCACCTTTTAGTTGTTCTTGCTAAATTCCTGCTTAGCACACCAGTTGTCACGTTGCAAACCGAAGCAGTTCAAAGTGGTCCACCCGTTAACAGGATTTGCTGTCATGTTAGTTTGGAGTTTTCAATAAATTTGGAATCCAGCTTACAGCTGGAAAAATGAATCGTGGATACTGGAAGGAAATTTGGTAATCTTTTCACCATCTAGAGATCTACGTCAAAGGATTCCAGAACCAATTGATTCTAATATTATAGTTCCCTTCGATTTATTTGTTTTTTTTTTTCACTGCCACCTCAATAAAATTTGAACTAAACTTTTAGTTTTTTTTTTCTTCTAAGCGACACAATTTTGTTTTCAAACTTTGTCTGCTAGTCCGCTAAAGAATTGCGTTTACTAAAAACGTCTTGTTTGATAGGTTTTTTAACTTTCCATAATTTTTCCTGATTGAATTTAATTTTAAACTTCGTTAGCGTGGTCTTATGACTTTTAAAAGTTTTGAGCATGAGCATGAGCATGATTGACCGCCCGCGGTTGCTACTCCGTTATTGCCAGATCAGCTGTAATTACACAGGTGATGCTTGAGGCTAACATTCATCCTCAATGTGTAAAAACTGGTGACCTTAATCTTTATATTAGGCAATACCAGCGCCGGCCGCATCCGAATGCAAGTCAAAGAAGGTGTGTGTATAGGAATATGTTGACGTGACACTCGATGACTTTTAAAAGTTTTAACAATTAATTTTTTGCTGAAAAAAAAGGAAAGAATTGGTGTTTGAGAAGTTCCGAAGTTCTAGACTCAAGATTATGAAAATAGAAGACCGAAATTTCAATTCATTTTCTTCTTGGCTTGAGCTTGATTGATAAGCATTTTACATCATTCTTGGCGTCATATTTGTTAGTTGTACAATTGTTACAAACTCGAGAAATTTGAAAAAACTTCCTCTATTTCGGGTGAAATTCACGATTAAAAATTTATTATAAATTCATTTCATTTTTGTTCAACTTAACCTGCCAAAAGTAAAGGGTTGTATCCGAGACCATTTTTGACGTAGGACTACGAATTTTCTTTACCGAATGCTTCGGTATTTTTTATGGTGCCTCTAGGCAGTGTTGCGAAGCTCGCACTCTTTTAACCTGTACTATTCACACGCGAGTATTCCTTTGTACTATCGCACACGCATAAGTATTCTCATACCGATTCCTACCATACATCTTCGCCCGCACGGCAGCGTTGCTTCGAGAACGTGTGGTAGCCAATCAGCCATCGTTTGCACTCGCATACTCGTACTCGCAGGTGGTACTTTATTCGCGAGTGCTCACCATCATGCCACGGTAAAACAAAGACGTTGTATTGACGAGAGTGCGAGTTGGATTTTATGCACACGAGGCGCTAGGTGCTACGTGAACGAGTAAGGCGATCGTGTTTTGCTTTCGGTTTGCTACGAGCTAGACATTTCATAATTTATTCCAAGCAAATAATTAAAACGATTGTTTTGATACCTTTCCTTATTTTTTAATGACAACTCCAAACTGCTCATCAGTCAAAAAATAACACAATACTGAATTGAAGGAGACTATAACAGCGCTACAGCATCGGGACTGCTTTTTTATATAAAATGCATCAAATGTTTAGCGGGTATTACACGAAGTAAATATGCTTGAAATGATGATTAATATTATTTTGCCCGTGAAATATCAAAATATTTGCTGGAATTTTTTGTTAAAAAATATTTGCCGTTGTATTTGCTAATGTGCTAGTGATAAAGCTCAGCGAATATTTGCTTGAGATTTTTTTTTGTTCATGCTGAAATTTGCAAGTCAAGCTATTTATTTAATTTTTATTCAACTTTGTAGATTTAATGACTTAATCAGTCTGTATATAGAAGCTAAAACACCGAAACAAAGTATCGTTTTTGCTTCTATACGCGGACTGATTGAGCCGATAAATCTACAAAATGAACCGCTACAGTCGACAAACAAACAAATATTTTTATATAATTTTTTCGCCGAACTTGATAACATAATAGCAAGGCTCACTTCAAACAATAATAAAATGAAAATTGACCTAAGTTTTCAAAAACGCGAATTGAAAAAAATATTTTATTTAAACTCCAAGTTCAAGTTTACTTTCTTTCCTATTAACAATACGGATACAATTATATAATTAATCAAAGAAAAACCGTCGAATGACGGAGAAAGTTCATTATCCAAAACTCCTATACAAAATGGTGCTTTATAATCTATAGAGATACCCGATGAAAATTAACTGTTTATGCGCAAGAAGTTTTGATTTAATAGTGGTACTTCATCAGTTAACCATAGTGTAGCTCTTTTTCTTTTTGCGCACCCACATGCTACACATTCGAAGACACTTCTTTCCCGTAGTTGGCAAGCATGACCAGAAGGGAAACTAAAAACATTTTCTCTTTTTTGCGATGAGCAATTGGTCGATTATTCATATTCACATCTACTGGAGGTAATAACTAAGTTTATAATAAAATTGCTCTTGGTTCTCACCCGAAACAGAATATATGACATTGCAACGGTAGCCAAAACATAAAAATTATATTTTCAAAAGACAGATGAAATATCGCTCGATAATGTAAACTAGATTTGCAATATTTTCTACGCAGTTTATTTTTTGAAAATAATTCGCATCGTGTAATAACACAACAGCCGGCTAATTTAAAAAGAAAAACAGTTTTAAAACGAATCACGAAGCTCGTTTTGTTTGTACCTGGGATATGAATCATCGTGTCTACTCTATCATCCAGCCACACGCACTCGCACTCGCACTCGCGAGTGCTAGCGTTCAAGAATCCGATGTGCACAAGCGAGAACGAGTATAGATGTGTACACTCGCGCACGGCGCAGGCATCAGCCACTCGCGAAATATTTCTTTCCTATGTGAACTGTTCGTAGCGGCCGGCAGAAGAGTGAGAGTAAGGGGACATACTTCTCATATTCACATGGGAATGAATAGGACACAGCTGCTTCTCACTCTCTTAGCAACACTGCCTCTAGGGTGCCAATGACGATCGATTTTTCGAATATCGCTTAGCGGTAGGGCTCGAAAGTTTCATCTTCTCGAAAAAAGTTCTCATTCGAAATATCAGCTCAATCAAACTTTGTATTATTGCATTATCGTATTATCTATTCGACCGATGAAAAAATGCATAGGTTAATGAAATTATCGATAGCGACATTTTGTGTATGACAAATGTTTCCAGAAATACATGAAATATCGAGATCTAGTGTTATTTCAAGGACATTTTTTTAAATTGACTTTTTGGCACTTACAAACTCTCGAGCTTAGAAAAATTTGACCTTCGAATTTCGTTTGGCGCTTTAACGCCAAAAATTTCATCTTCTCAAAAAATGTCCTCATACAAAATTTCAGCCTAATCGGACTCGGGGAGTAATGCCTCAAATCGGTCAAAGTTTCACTTTTTCGACTAATGACGAATGGTAAAGGTATTAGTTCATGAAATTGTCGACATCGATTTTTTTCTGATGATCGACACAGGTGTCACTTAATATAAGTGTTTAATTTGCGATGCCACGACAGTGAGGGCATTTTGACAAACACCCACACTGAAAACGCTGTTTTCACAATTAGAAAATTAGACGGCCATGTCAAATTTTGATTTCCAAAATCCAGTACCGAATGCTTGCTTGCGTTGTTGCCGAAGCGGAAAGCAGGCCGAAACAAATCGAAACGTTTGCTGCTTCGTGCTACTGCTGAGAAATGTGTGGGAGTATCTATGATTTTGGTTAAGCCGAAAGCAAATTCGGAAAGCCAGCAAACACCAGCGCAACCTGCTGCTGCTACTGCCACAACCCACTATGCGACTAATATAGGCCCGTGCGTTCGTCCCATCATCCAACAAAATAAGGTTATTAATTTGGTCAGAAGCATTTATAGGCGAAGGGCAGCAGTGGAATGATAGGGTTATCTACCACCTGTTTGAACCAGCTCATTGCGAGAAATTGGTATACAGAACAGCTACCGCAGGAATGGAAGGATGGGGTTATTTGCCCAATCTATATGAAAGGCGGCAAATTGGACTGTGAAAATTACCGTGCGATTACCGTCCTGAATGACGCCTACAAAGTGCTTTCCCAAATCTATTTCCGCAGACTCTCAACACTAGCCAATAAATTTGTGGGAAGTTGTCAGGCCGGCTTCGTGGAAGGATAGTCTACGACGTTCCAAATTTTTATCATACGGTGAATCCTCTTGTTATGATTTTGACAACTGAAGGGCTTGAAAATGATACAAATGCTTTTCAATTAAAAGCGGAGATTATCACCGTCGGTCTCACATGACTATTCTCAATTGAAAATGACAATGAGCGCTGTCGGAAACATGGTGCTTCCATACAGTACTTCACGCATGTATAAGGAAAAGGGAGAAAAGAAAATCGTGACGATATGAAATGGAGGACACGAGCACCAGTTTCACAATCCAAAGTAGGGGTGGGCGAAACGGCTCATTGCAAGAGCGGTTCTGAACCTCTCACTTACAGTTCCGAACCGACTCATTTGAACGGCTCATGGCTCACGATGATTCACGAGCCCTGATAGTTCGTGTTTTCCCGGTAAACTTCGGGTTCGCGCGAACCATCAGTTCTGGTGTGCTCAAAGAACCATGGTTCTTATTCGTGAGCCGTTCTTTCTTTTACTCTTTACTAAGAACCGGTTCATATGAAGGCTCGTGAGCAGTTCGCCCATTCCTAATCCAAAGTGGTTACGAAGCGGCAGTGATCAACAGCGATAAAAATTTCCAAAATATTGATCGGAACTTGCGTGATGCATTTATTGGATGTGATTGCCGTTTTAACTGCGGCTCACGGTATTACAAAACTATCATCAAACGACGCGATGCGGTGCTAGTTTTAATTGAGACACTGAAGGAAATGAAAGAGTCTCTCTCTCTCCGTTACTCTCTCCGTCGATTGACATAGTCACCAGTTTCATTTGAAATGATCCGATGAACAACAGACGGGAAAAATTGATTCGATGACACTAGCCGAAAGGAATCAAGTGAAAATGAAACTATTCGAATCGAAATGACAGCGTAAAATATTTAGTTTTATTGTTTTGTTTCGAAAATGTAGAGCCCTGGGCTCAACAAGCAATTGCGGTCGAGCATACTAAGCCCCAGTACGAAGTGTAACCTGTACAAAACGCTCATAAGACCGGTTGTTCCCTATTGGCATAAGACGTGGACAATGCTCGAGGAGGACCTGTCTCTGAGAAAAGTGAGTGAAAATAAAAATCTGCACATACACACACACATACACACACATACATACAGAAAATGCTCAGCTCGTCGAACTGAGTGGAGTGATATATTCCATTCGTCCCTTTGGAGCCCTTTCATATCTTCGGTTTTGCAAGTGATTGCTATACCTTTCTAGGAGAAAGGCAAAAAGTTAAAAAAAATATTTATTAGGAGTAAAATATTCGTGCTGAAGAAATAGCGCAATAAAAGAAATGACTTTGAATTTCGTACACTTCAATCACGAGCATTACCGGGAACGTACGAATAGCACAAACCCAAATTTAAATTTTGTTGAGGCCATATGTTTTGATCAAAGCAGTTACAGTTTTAAATAGTCTTTGAATTTCGTTTCTTTTCATAACTTTTGAACCACATATCAAATTTCTATAAAATTTGTTACGCGTGAGTTTGAGAGACAACCCGTTCAAATGACACTAGATATGTTCAAATAAGTCGTGTGATCTTTGAGGTAATAGACTTTCGTTGTTTTTATAATTTAATACATAACGGTTGGGATAAAAATACGATTATAGTCAAATAAAATGGGAACCTCTAGGAAAGCCAAACTTTTCATTTGACACTAAGATTGTTGAATTTAGTCCAGCCATTTTTGGGAAAACGAGCGAATTTGAAAAGTCACCAGAACATGTTTCTTTTCACAATTTTTGAACCACGTGTTTAATCACTATAAAATTCATCAGTTAACCTTTAACTAGCCCGTTCATTTGATACCAATATTGTTCAAATCGATTGTGTACTTTCTGAGCTAATGAAGTTTCGTGATTTTCATATTTTGATACATTACAGACAAAGTAACTGACCGATTACATTTAAATTCAATAGTGGTGTTATGAGGCAGCTAGACCTTTCATTTGACACTAATTTCGTGGAAATCGGCTCAGCCATCTTTGAAAAAAGTGAGTGAGTTTAAGTAGTCTTCGGAATATGTTTCTTTTCAAAGCTGGATTTCACATTTTTAAACATAACAGGCAAAGTAATAGTCCGATTGCAAAAAAAAAATCAATAGGGTCTTATGGGGTAATTAGACCTTCCAAATGACACTAATTTTGTGGAAATCGGTTCAGCCATCTCTGAGAAACATGAGTGAGATTAAACACTCTTCAGAACACGTTTCTTTAAATAACTTCTGAACCACACGTTCAATCTTCATGAATCTCAAAAGTTAAGGGTTTTTTAAGAAGCTCGTTCATTTAAAACCGATTTTGTTGGAATCGGTTGAGTAGTTTCTGAGATAATGATGTTTCGTGATTTTCACATTTTTAAACATAGCCTCTAAACTAAAAATCCGATTGCAATGAAATTCAATAGGGTCTTATGGGGCAACTAGACTATTCATTTGCAATTAATTTCATGAAGATCGGTCCAGCCATCTCTGAGAAAATCGAGTGAGATTGGGAGAGCGTTACACACACACACATACACACACACATACGCACACACACACATACAGAAAATGCTCAGCTCGTCAAACTAAGTCGATTGATATACGAGATTCGACCCTTTGGAGCACTTTTATACCTTTGGGTTTTCCAGTGATTGCTATACCTTTCTAGGAGAAAGGCAAACAACTTTTTTCCAGAACTTTTTCGTAAAATCTTTGAATTTTAAGAAATTTTCAAACAAAAAATGAATATGTTTACTCAAATTACACTAAATATACTAACGTGAGCTTGAAGAAATAATAAAATATTAACTATGAAAATCATAGTTTGAAACATATTTGCATCAAGTAATTGAAAAAAACTTTGCATACCGACCGAAAGAATGTGTTCACCCCGACGAAAGCTACAATTTCAACCACGACGCACCCACTGTTCAATCAGTTTAGAACCATCAACCAGAGTTTGATTAACCTGCAGCGTGTGCGTTTGTTCTTCCACCTGGTTCAGGGTGCTCCGTTCCGGTCCGGTTCAATGAGGGTGAAAATTAACAAAGCATAAATAATCTTCACGTTTGCACGTAGGTACCTACCTACATAGCGCGGGTACTACACAGAGCGTCCCGAAATAGCTGCAAACCTTCTGGAGCGCATCCGGAAAACAGTACACCGGCGGAAATTGGAAGCATTTCGGAGAGCCGGGGAATCCGATCTGAAAGTTTGATGGGAGATTTATTTGCCCCGAAGCGACACGAAATGCCGTGATTTAGGAGTGGACTAATGGACCAGATAGACCGTTAAACCGCAGGGGACAATGATCCGGTGTGTGAGTGAGTGTGTGTGTGTGTGTGTTTTTGGGACGACGAACGGAACGAAGCTGCGTGTAATCCCGTGGAATGGAAATTGAATGGAAAAGCGGATTGGACCGGGCAAAACCGCGCGCCTCTGCCTCCGGATCCGTTGAGAAATGCATAAATTGGCGAGTTTGGAGACGCAGAAAAAGCAGAACCGTACCACTGAAACAGCTGCACTGTGCTTCATTGGGCAATTAATTTACATTGCGATGGTAAAAACAACCCCCTAGGAGGACGGGAATGCTGGAAAGGAAGGGATCAATTCATTAGTCGCAAATTGCACTTGCTTGCACAGCTCCTTGCCGCTGGTGGTTGTTTCGCCAGCCGAAGGAGCAAAACGCAGCAGACCACCGCCTTGCGCTTGGTCTTGTCTTGCGGAATGTCCTGCTCGTAAAACACACAGTTTGTCACTGCCAAATGGCGGGTGGGTTTTTGCTGGGACATTCTGTGGTTAGCGTTTTTTTCTTCATTTCTCTCCATTTGACTTTCCCTTCTGTCGGCGACGGCTTCGACGACAATAAGCTGGCAGGGGAAATGCAATACACTTTGTTATGTCCAAATATGGTTCTGAGAAGATGGAAAGTACCAATCAACTTAACAAGTATTAGTTAACATTTAAGTCCATTTCCACATGGCATAAATAGACATCTGACTCTGTTGAATAATTGAACACCACATTTGGTGTCATATTCTGATAGATGAGTCAGTCGGGCTTAAAATCAATCCCTGTGAGTGTCTTTATATAATCACGGTTGCACGAGAAATTACCTGCTATCCGTTGACAGCAAAGATGGATGGATGCAAACCCATCAATTATTCTGCGATTAACATCGTTGAAAGCGCTACTTGCAAGAAGTCTTCAATTTGCATAATTGCTAAATTAGTAGATTAGTGTGGTACACACCACCATCAGTCTGGCGGCAGCAGTTGGCTCCTTATAACCTAGTTTCTTAGCGGAAATTCTCTCTAAGCAAATGTGCATGTTTTAAGTCTGCCGAAAACTTTCCCCAAGTCCATGCAGCCACTACACATACACAAATACCGCTTGAGTGTTATTAAAGCAAAAAAGAACTAACCTCCACATAATTTGTCTCGAAAGTTTTATTAAATTATCTAATTGCTTTTTCCGTTTGCATTCTGCTCTCCCGGTCGACTTTTGCGCTTAAAGTTACACAGTGAGGGCGGCCGGACTTTTAACGATCATCGTACTGTCGGGTCTTAATCTTCTTACAGCAACAACAGTACCGTTGTTCTGGGGTATTTTGGACCACTGGCAACAGGAGATGAATTTGTAATAATTCATTCGGTGTATTTCTGAAAAACATAATTATTGTGTTTTAGATTGATCAAAAACAGTTGTAAATGTTCGAAGATGTGCAAAGCGCAAACGCAAAGTACCCCAACACAACGGTGCTGTACTGCATGCCTATGTAAACATTCCAAAATACTTACAACCGGAACGGAAAGGAGCAACTTCTGCTTCATGTCGACGACCGGTCTGTTTTTAACTAGGGAATATACGTTTTACGCTCTGCAGACAAAGTGGAAAAGTGATCTTACGACTTAGGTCTAACTTTGCCCGGTGTGATATTTACATAATTATATTTGAAACTGCGGACTTTTTGTGTGAAACTGTTTTCTCTGTCACGACGGCGACGCGTCAAGTGATATTTCGCTCGGACGGAGTCTTTCGGATGACTATTAGGCAACGCGGACCATTGTTACATTTGTATGATTTGAAAATTTATTGTATCAAATTGTAAAGTAAAACAGAACAGAATCGACACGAACAATCGCTCCTTCCGAAGGGAACAGAAAACGGATGACCGATCCGTAATTTGACGGGCCCAAATCGAAACTACGGTTCGCACGGTTTCTCCTCCGTCGCTAACCCACCGTTTTTTTCCTGATACAACGAATAGACACGGGGAGATAAAAACAGAAAAAAATCTTGAACACGGAACTGTCTTGCTTCCGCTCACTAAAAACACCTTTTTTTCTCCCATTTGGACATACAAAAAGGGGAACATGAAAACAGGTGCTGACAACGATTTACTCTTCTTTCTTCTCCTGCGGCTTCTAAAACTCAAAGAACACGTGCATTTTTGCCTCCACTTTCTTCTTTGTATATAATATATATCAATATATAAGTACCTAGTGTATATAATATATAGTTAAGTTTTTTTCTTGTGTTTTTCTTCATTTTTTTACCATCTTATAGACATTTCTTTTATTTTTTCTTAACCTTTCTATTCACATGTTTTCACTGATTTGGATTTCGACTTTGACTTAACTAAACAAAACACTCAGTTTCCAGGATCGATTGTATTCCCACTATTTTTTTTTTTTGTTCTTTTTCAATTTACCTACAGCTAAGTTTTTCTTTCCCCCACTTTTACTTATTATTTTCTCAGTTTAGATTTTTCCGTGATTTTTTTGGTTTCTTTTAACTGGCACATTTAGCGATTGCTGCTGGTACTGGCTTTCCCGCAGCCTATAATGGTTTGTTTTTAGTTTAATGTTCACGAAGAAAAAAAGTTCACCCTGACCACATTCGATTGTTTTTTTTTTCTTTATTTTTTACCACCTACAATCATTACGCCCGGGAGAGACCAGAAAAGATGCGCGCATATAAAACTAACTTCCGCTCGTCTGCTTTAATTTGTTTTATCACCGACTCTGATGTGGGATTTCACTAGAAATTTACTCATCCTGCTCTCTGCTGGGGCAGGTTCCGAATGTACATTCATTATCGACTGACGACTTATCACTAATTAGAATCATTCTCGAGTTCGACCATTCATTCAATCCACTCGCATATCTGCGCGCACACACACAAGCACAGAGGTTTTATTCATACTCACATTTGTTTTTTTTTTCAACTGTATGTGTGTCTGCGTGTGTGTGGGTGTATACTATGTACTACATTATGTTACTGATCACCAACGGGTTGCGCTTTGAAAGATTGATTCAGGATTGATTTTCTTTACTTCATGTGCTGTCTAGAATTAAGTTTCCTTAAAACTAAAAATATTTGCTCAGCGTCCAATTTTCCGGTATCCGATTCGTTCAGTTTTGCAAGCCTGAAGTGAATGTGACTGTGATCAGCAGGATAAGTACAAGCTAGGGGTGCCAAATTTACTTGCTCAAGTTTTATTGAAATTGGAATTGTTACCTAAGCTGCAGATAAAACGGATCTTTATCATCGACGAACAAATATATCGTTTCCTGCATATATCGCTTCCAAATTTGCTCATTTATTAGGGTTAAAACAATTACGATAGATTTTTTGTTTGCTCAAATTCACTTCAATCAACGACATACTTTCCAACCGAGGAGCATGCGATGAGAAAAAAGTTTTCTTCGTAAGCTGGGATTAAAGAACGCTAAGAGTATATTTCTCCTTCGTTTCAGTAGTAGAACGTAAAATTTCCACCAGAAGCAGAACAAAAGAAAACGTCGGTTCAATAAATCCTTTGCCTTATCTCGGTTGGTGAATTCTTTCTTCGCCTTCCAACGCGGGCGTTCGCTACTGGTGCCTTAACGGGGTTTACACGTTATGGTTGGCAATTTCCTCCGAACAGTTTGATAAAATTAGCAGTGAATAATTTATCAATGGGTAAAGTGTTGTTCCCAGTGTCGTTTTTCTTTTTCCGCTATCACTGGTTGTGGTGGCCAAAGAACAGTGTACTCGCTGTATATGGAGTATGCTTTAGCTGGAATAAATAATTCATTGTAATTTGTACCACTGTTTTGGGTCGCTTAACAGTAAAACATAGGCATGTTTTAAAAAGGACACTTCAATTAGCGGTTTGTGTAATTTAGATGGTCATCAATAAATTTCACTACTAAATAATGCCTGATTAGCTATCGTGCAATTGCTTTCATTCGGGAGCTCACGGCGATAACATACAATGCGCCTCCATTTATGTTGATGTGATGGAGACGCGCTATGAAAAGTCGTCAACATTGGAAACCACTATTGAAATGGAAACCACTGATTGTGGATGCTAAACAAAGCGCTTCATGAAACGCAGAGACGAACAAAACGTTTTGTTACTTCCACTAATTAAGCCATATTTGGTGATTATAATAATTATTACTTCTACACACCACCCGCCCCTTCGGGTGACGAACAAGGGGGATGACAGCTTGAGTAAAATGCACTTCTGAAACTAGTGAGCACATCCTACTGATCACAGGATCACCCCCACCATTGTTGCGGCCCGCTTTACGCCGCCAGGCCTTGCTGAAACCTGAGAATCGAAAACGTGAGCAGCATGGATGGATCTCCATTTTCCACATTTGACACATCGCTGACCGCACATCAAAGTGGCACAGCGAGCACCGGCCCGTGCACTAAATTGATGGTAATTTGAAATTTTAATAGAATTAATAATGACGTGTTGATGCCAGAAATGAATAATGAATGAGTGACATTTAATCTGATTATACATAAATAGTAACATGTATACATAACTTCCTATTAACAAAGTTTATTTCCGCTTTTCTCGGTGCGTGTGGCTCGTGTCGTGTGCTGGTGTATATTTTACGCGCCTAACAAAGATCACGTTATGAAACTGATTGACACTAGCGGACGTATATTTCCTCTCTCTCTATCATCAACTGTTTTTTTTTTTATTCCGATTTGTTGGTTTGTTTGCATACCATTCACTAAACCCATACAGACTTATGCGTGTAACTACAAATTAACTAATTGTTTGATAATCAGTGAGTCGGTATGAAAATAAATTATTATCGTGTTTACTCTTACAGATGTAAAACTGGTAATTAGAAAAAGAAAAAACAAAGTAAAAAATTCAAATTCAAATAATTGGCGATATTGTTTTGTTTGTTTGTTGATTGAAATCATAGAAGAAAAAATATAAAGCTCACTTCAATTCAAGCTCTATGGTAAACGTATTATAGTGGTAATAATAAACAAAAAGGGCGTAGGGTTATAAAACAAATCCTAGTTTCACTTGGGCGTTGGTATAAAAACAACAGCAATAAACAAAATGAAAACTGACTACTAGCCTTTGGTTTTCCCGGGGATCAACGGCTGTCAGCTGCTCCCCAGGTCATTTGCGGTTCAAACTAACTAACCTTGGTGTGGGACACTAAAATTAGATAAAACTTCCAGGGAGAAGCTGACTGTCCCAGCCGACAGGCTCTAAACATACTACTTTTCCTCTACGATGAAAAGAATAATAAAACTAATAATAATAATAGCAATAATCGTAATAAAGTAATAGCAATATAAAAAAAAAGTAAGATTATGTTAAACAAAACTACTCAACAAATTCCGAATAATGATAATGATAAACATTAGTCTAACAGCGTTTGATGCGCAACTATCTCTTTGCTTTGTTAGTTCTGTTTTGATTGTGCTAGTTTGTGTGTACCGTTTTTTGTATCATAAGTTTTTTTTTGTTTTGTTTTGGAATTCTTGTCTTCGCAACGAACCTATCATCGAACAAGTAACGAAAAAAATTGTTATATAATCAAAGGTAGAATAAAAACCGAAAAACGACGCTCTCCAACGATCCGGAAACAGGAAACAGAGGTTTTACCACAGTTGATCTACTTTCATATGCACGCTTGCGAGTCTTTGTGTCCGCTCGGCAACACCGTTGCGAGCAACAGTTAGTTAGAGGTTCTTGTTGTTGTGGTTGTGTGTCTTAAGTAAGCAAAGAAGAAAAAAACATTTTGGACTCATTGCTCTCTAGTAGTAGAAACGACAAGCGACGACGAACAGAACGACGATAAACGAGTAGCTGCTCCTTTTCCCGATTCTTCCCGCCCGGGCACACCACCTGGTGGGTGCCCTAGTACGGCTTGGAGGCATCTTTGGAGCGTTTCAACTGCACTTTCAGTCGCTTGGTGCCGATCTGGAAACCGTGCATTGCCTGGATGGCGGCCTGCGCCGACGCAATGTTATCGAACGACACAAAGCCGAAGCACTTGGACAGGTTGGTTTGCTTGTCGATGAAAACCTTGGCGGAGACAACATTGCCGAACGGTAGGAACGTCGAGGCCAGATCGGTATCGGTGAACTCCTGCGGCAGGTGGTAGATAAACAGATTGCAACCCTCGGGACCTGCAAGTTAAGAGATAAAAGAGAATTTAGGACTCTCGTTGCGGTGCGCATTAAGCGGTTAATGGCCAACACTCACCTTCAATCTGCTTGCCAGCGGCCGCTGCCACTGCTTGCGCCAACGAAGGATTTGCTAAAGGCGTTGTGGTGAATGCTGCTGCCGCTGCCGAGCCAAACTGTGGCAGTGCAGCGTACTGCGTCAGTGCGCTATCAGTTCCTGCAGTCCCTGTCATCGAAAACAAGCAGAAAAAAAAACCATTAGTTTAGCTGTCAACTAGTTTGCGATGATCAATGATAAAATACAACAACAACCGAGCAATATACCATGCAAAGCTGACAATTATTTAGTAAAAGTCGCTACAGAAGAAGAAAATGGAAACGCATGCAAATCGAAATTGGCGACAAAATGAAAAGTATCATATCTGCACACTTTCACACTTTCTGTCGTTTGGTTCGGTTTGGCCGACGCGGGTGGGTGTGAAAATATGCCAAATCCGAGTCTCAGGCCGGAATCTGGTGACAAGGTATCCTCACTCAAAGAGCAGTAGAACGGAGGCGGGAGGATAAATTTAATCGTGCGAAGCATGTGTTTGGGTCGCAAAACCGCAGATGCGACGAACACTCGACCGGAAGGCCGACCCGATTGGGGCCAAATGCCGTATCCACGCGTGTGTGTATAGGATATTTTTTTTTGTCCGATTGGTATTTTTTTGATAAAGCAAAAAAAATATACAAGCGCTTTCATTCTGGGTGACAATTTTTTACTTATTCCGAAGCGCGTTGTGACGCGGGATGGGAAGGAGGAGGACCCTGATTGGCATCGGTTTTCGCAGGTTTTTGTGGTCACCGAGCCGAGCCCGTTCATCATCGGCGATGATGCTGGGTGTATCCTTGCATCCGAAACTGTCCCTGTGCTGTTATTTTTATAACGAGCAAACCCACCATAAGAGAGCAGTTGCAGGGAAGAAACAAACAAGCGGGCGCCGCGTGATGGGAATGAATTTAATTGGGTTTCATATTTATTATTTTATTACATTTATTTGATTATTTATTTACATGGAAATATGCTCGGGAATTATTTTGATCAACTTGGAGTGCGATGATTTTATTGGGGCTGCGGTAGCCCATGGTTCGTGCCCTTTTCGCCATCGAATGACAAACTTTCCAATGAGCTGTCGACAGTTTAAAGTGGTAAATGCCATCGAACTTCTGCTGACAACGCCTAAATAAAGGCTTCTGGCTCTGTCATATTAATATACTCTCACAGTCCGGTAAAGTTTATGGACACGCTCCGGTGTTATCAATTATTCCTGCCACCAGTTGTGTAATTGTGTGTCATTAGGGCCAGGTAATTTTCCTCCGAAACTGTGACCAATAAACGACGAAATGGAGCCGGTTCCGACTGTCCGAGAGAATCTGCCGACACTTGGCACAGACCCCGGCTGCCAGTCGCAGGACATTAGTGCTCACTCTTACTGCCGGATCGCAACGAACAGAGTGCACCAAACGGAGGCCGGCCGGCCGCGTGCCCATTAATACGGTCTGCGGGATCGCGGGTATAAAAATTTAATTACCATGCGGTTGTGACCAGCTCGGTTGACGGCAGGTTTCCCACGGAAAGGGTACTACCGGTATATATGCTTCTATATTGCCGTTGTCGGTGTCACTTTTAACTTCCAGTAAAAGTACTACGTAGCAGTGACGTTCTACCGTTGGTAGAAGATAACGCAGGTACCGTCGTACGCCGCCGGCGACAACAGTGACCGGAGGCCTGAAAATTTTATTATTCCGGAAGAAGACATCTTTTTGTGCAGAGTAGAAACGAGAGTCTTAATGAGGTCATGAAAAATCATAATACTTTTCGTATTATAATACATTGCATGCATTTTAATTAGTTAAGTCTACAGCAAAACAAATAAATAAACTATGGGATTGAGCAAATTTAACATTAAATGAAGCCATGCGGAAATAGTTACATGTTAGACTTATGTGCGATTAGAGCTGAGTACGCTCCGGAAACTGACGGTTAAGAAAATTGCTTTTTTGAACGCATGAGCAGTATTGTTATAACATTTGTAATTGTTTTTAGGTGATACTTTGTGGTTGACAGTTCAATAAATATGCACATTCCATGTTTATGAACAGAGAATATGGCAGTAAACTTAATTTCATTTTGAAAGAGTTTAATCGGCAAGAAAAACAACGCTATAAAGAGAAAAGTTCAAGTCAAATTAAAACCGAAAATTGATCTGCGGTAAAAAGTGTATAGGCTAAATTAGGTGGGCTATTTTTTTGGAGTCCTGGGATACTGTTAAAATTTTAATAGGTAAGGTTTGTGAATGGAAATGAAATTTTGAATCGCTAATTTTTATACAAAAAAATTGATTTTTGGAAATCAGTAACTCCTAAGGAGAATACTGTAGAATCAAAGATAGTGTATGAACTTGTTACGAAATATAATCAGTAATTTATTATGCAATAATCTGTGAATCAGTTCACAATTGGGAAAGAAAAGTCAGAAAAACAATACATCCAGGAAATCTGTAGTTAACTGCTTACAAGAGGTCGCCGCATTCTACGAGAGTTCGGCGGTTGTGATTAAACCTTTTAAACCTGTAGTCTTGACATAGTATATCACGATTTACGTACTTAATTTATAACTTCAAGCAAGTTATAGAACATACAATTGTTGTTCTGATCAGTATCTTATTTATATTTGCTGAGAGGATGGTTTTAAAAAAAATCTAAGCTGCGTTGAATCGCGCTTGAATTGAATCATATGAAAAATATATATTTAGTAGTAATCCGGTAACTTTTTATTCCGAACCTCGAGAAACGATACATTTCAACAGGGTGAAAAAAAACCGAAGAAAGTACTGCTTCACTATAGAATACAACTTTTTGAGTTTAACTTTTCTGAATTTTCATAGAGATTTAAACAATTTATTTTGTTATACAATTGTTAGTGCTCAAAAGCCGGATTATTTGGACAAAAATTTCCGCTTGCAATAGAAACGATATAAATACAGGTTGGACTTGATTATATAAGATTCGATTTTATATAATTTTAGACTTGATTATTTTTAGTGATTTAACATTTGACTCATCTAAAGCTGAAATGTCGTAAGGGAACGTCCCGTAATATGAGTAACGTTTTAGAAGAAGGGAAGAGATCTGACGAAACGCGTCAACCTATGCGAAAAATTTTGAAAAAATGAAAATAAATAAAAAAAAATATAAAAAAAAAACAGTTGACGTAAAGGGTTAAAACTTAACAGCTTAACATACACTAATAAAAATGTTTCACTTTTCACTGTACCACTGTCTGACTGTATTTCGTGAAACATAACTGTAAGATACTATTGTAAGAAATGTGTTTTCTGAGTTAAGGTGGTTAGTTTAGGAGTTAGTCAATAAAAAAATTTCTCAATTATTAAAAAAAAAACAGCAAATCAGTTACGCAAAATGAAAAGGAATCTGATTTAATTGTTTACATATTTTGATTAAATATAGTGAAAAATAAAGGAGACTAAATATACCACTAGTCAACACAAGTGTGTCTCTAAAGCTCACACTTGAAAAAAAAATGAAAGAATATAGCTTTTTATCGATTCCAGTGAATTTTATGCACCTAGCACCTAGGATGGGGAAAAGTAATCAATTTTCCAGAACCAGGTTTTTTTTTTTGGTTCCATTTGGGGCCCCAAACAATCCTAAACCTACCGGAAGCCGACTAGTTTTGTCTCCGCTTGGCGCATTGCTTTTAAAATTTGTATGGAAATTTGTATGTATGGGAAAACCCACTTTTTTGCATTTCCCTTTCTGGGTAGCTCAGCTCAGCATTATAATGCACTACACTACGTAAAAGTATAGTATTTTAGATGCTTAACAACTTTGCTGAAGCTAATAAAGAGCTAGGATGTCCTGAAAAAATGCTATAGCCGTTAAAAGTTGAGTATGTCGAATCAAACGCTCAAAATCATTTTTTTGCCAACACTGCCAGTGTACCGCCGCCAGTAGGATTGCCGTCAGAAGTAACCTTTCGTATCGAATTTATACACTGCGCTAGACTAGGCAAACAAATTTGGGTCAATATTTAGGGCGCAAGTAGGATTTACAACATGTTGCAGAGGTTAATTATGATAGATATCTGATTGACGGCGGTACACTGGTAGTGTTGGCAGGAAACATGATTTTCAGCATTTAGTTCGACATACTCAACTTTAAACAGCTATTGCATTTTTTATGGACATCCTAGCTCCTTAGTGTCTTCGGCAAAGTTGTTAAGAATCAGAAAATTCTACCTTTTGAAGTTTTAAAACGTATGGTTCAAGCCTTTCAGAGCTCTCTAGAGAGCAAAATGCAAAAAAGTGGGTTTTCCCATACAAATTTTCATACAAATTTGAAATGCAATGCGCCAAGCGGAGACAAAACCAATCGGCCTCCGGTATGTTTAGTATGGTTTGGGCCCTAAAATGGAACCAAAAAAACTTGGTTCTGGCTTTGTGCTATCAAGTTTCATTTTTCACATATAACGATTCCTCACCCTACTAGCCATCAACATTTTTTCAGAGACATAAATGAATTTTCTCGTAAACATATCGTGGAAGCGACGAACCAGATGAGCAGATGCTAGAAGCTGCAATCTTTCTAGGGCAACTGTTTTGAGCTTATGGGTAGTTTTTTGATGATGTTGGAAAACTGTACTATTAGGAAATTATTGGTTCAATGTAATAAAAAAAATCCAAACTTTACTGTTTTTTCTGGTTCAAAAAGGCAGATAACCCCGTGATTTGAAATTTTGATTTGAAAGTATAGAGAATTTGAAAAGAGCAAGAAAGAGAACATATTATTTTTGCTTTTTATGTTTGTTCTTAAATTTATGGTAAACGTCAGGCTCTCACACTGGGGCAAAGCGACGCACTTGCTCTGAGAAGCTCGCAAAAAATAGCGCTGTGGAATCTGAAATATTTCCTCCGTGGAGGGATAATGAAGTGGTGCGAGCTTTCTCATACGAAATGATACGAAACTGCACAACAGAGTTCACTGCAGTGATTTTACAGTGTATCTTTTTTTTTATACGGGTTGCTCCATTACACAAAAATGGTTAAAGATATCGACCTCATTTCAATCCCGTTTTCCATTTTGGGCCAAAAGTAATTGTACGTCTGTTTAAGAATAAAACATTTTAGGACGGTTTTCTTTATCATACTTTCAACTCAAAAAAGTCGTTTTTTACGCGGGGTTTACGGGGTTTACGGGTTTACGTTAGTGTATTTCAAATGAGGGGAGCATCTAGGTTGGAAAGTAGATTGCGTTGTTGATTGCGTTGCATCTCGAAATTGAAAATAAAAAAAAAACCAACCGCCCGTCACACATGTTTGCTCTTCAAAAGATTATCGATGTGAGCAGCAAGTGTGTAATTTTCTTGCGAGTGGTAGAAGCACAACACAAGGAAGAAAAAAGAAGAGTGGTGCAAACAATTACTGCACGCAAGGCTCACGCTGGACAAGAATTGAGCGATGAAAATTCACTCTGCTCTTTCCACATATTGAGGAGAATAACAAGCCTGGTGAATGTTTTAATGATCAGTTATTAACTATTTAGTCTAGTCTTAATCCAACCTTAAGGCTCTGAACTTTATTTGGGATGATTCTTGTATGGCCTTTCTTAGTCTTCAAAGGTTTTTCTTTCACTCTTCACGTTTCTTACTAAAAAACTTCATGGAAACGACGAACCCGGCGAGCAATTACTTTGCAACCTTTTGGCACGCTGCCGAGCTTACTAGAGGAACCAAAATTCACAGGAATGGTTAAAAAGTTATAATCCTTCAAATTTTGCCAGCGCTATTATTATTGCTATTATTGCTATTATTTTCTGGTCCTCTCTGTTTTTTTTTGCTATTCCAATCTCAATTTGGTAAACCTTTCTTTTCAAGTTTTCTCACCCTACATAGGGGTTTTCGCTATTCGGAGCGCAGCTTGAGATAATTTTTTTTTTCGACCTTTACTGACTCACAGAAATGTTTTTTTACCATTCTGAGTCTAGTTTGGTACTATATTCTTTTTCGTTTTTACTTGCCTTTCAACAAGCTCAATTTACAATCAATTTCTCTGTCACTTTTCCAAGTTATTGTTATTGTTATTATTTGTTATTGTTATTTTTTTTTCTTCACAAATTGTTATTGTTATTATTCTCTGCTTAGTGTTGAATTTTTTCTACGATTTTTTTCTAATCTCAAGAATTGTTTAACGGCATTCTAAATACAATTTTGGATAATTTTTTGTTTTTTTTTTTTGTTATTTTGATATCAATTTGTCATACCTTACTGTTTTACGGTTTTCTGATCTTAAGAAGCGGTTTTCGCCGTTCTGGGCCCAATATGGATTTTTTTTTTGACTTTTACAAGTGGTTTTTGCTATTTTCACTTCAAGTAGTGATCAAGTTCCATCTTCTTTTGCTTCCGAAACTTTCGTTCATTCATCTGAATTCTAATAAGTTTGAGCCTTTTTTAACCTTTTCTGGCCTTAAGAATCGTTTTTTGCCATCATGAGGTTAATTCAAAATCGTTTACATCGTTAACGCAGCGCTTTCAAGCTACTTTGAGCGCAGTTCTAATTTTTTTTCGTCTTACCTTTTGGCCTAAATGGACTTCTTCACTTAGACCAGAATAGTTGATTTATTGTGAGATTTCCCCGGGTTCTGCAGTATCCTGCACTTTTTGTTATTATCATTACCGCTATTGAGAGGTGGCACGCTTATTTTTAATCCGTACTTGTGAGTTATATGATTTTACCCTTCCTTTTACACGCTTATTGCTCTACTATACCGAGCCTTGTTCCTCCTGCCAGATATCGTCTATTATAATTTCCTGGAGAAGTTTCGTTGGGAGTCCTTCTAGCCGGTTTTTTTTTATAAGAGCACCTTTTTTTTGCTAAGAGGAAGTCCTTTATGACATTGAATGGCCTAGTTTTAATTATTTTTTAAGAATTTACTGCTTTTTAAAAATGTCTTGCATTCTAATGAATTGCGTTTATTTCTATTTGCCTATCACCGACGTTTCGTTCTTTTATAACACCATCATGAGGACTCGAAACGGTATTCAACAAGTTGAAATATTTTTGCAAACGTAAAACAGTCGAGTCGCAGGAGGTTTGACGGCGTACATCCATAGCGTAAATACTAATTAGTTAGTCTCTTGGGGGGTTTCGCACAGGCTGTATTTACATTGATAAAAGCATTTGGACTCGTCTACACAGTATACAGTCATACCTCGATATAAGGCAACCTCGATATAACGTAACTTTTACCTCGATATAACGTAACTTTATTAGATGATGTGAAATTGAAAATAAATGCTAAAGCAATTGTTTTTGAGGTTTAAATTGCTCCAAAAAAAGTTTCTAGTATCTTTTGAAATCAATGTAACCAACACGAAAATTGTCCTAAATGGGAACAAAAATTTAAAAAGATTTAAAAATACTGATAGCTGATGGGAAATAGGTTTTCACGCATCTTTGAGTAACCATCTTTGTTTTTAATTTTTTTTTACTTAAAAAAGGTTTAAAAATGCTGATAGATTATGGGAAATAGGGTTTCGCGCATCTTTGAGTAACCATTAACAGACTTGCATGAATTAAAAAAAATATTTTTTGCTTCGATATAACGTAACTCTATATAACGTAACGAAAATAAAAATAAAGTTGCCTCTTATCGAGGTATGACTGTATTCTCTTATTTTATGTATTTGTGTTTGGATAGAGATAGGAAGTTCGAGTGGGAAAATATTGTGTGATGGAGGTGAAGTGTATCGTTTGACAGGTTTTCCACCAAAATACAACCAGCGCAACCCCCCAAAAAACGAACTAATTTGTATCTGCGTTATTAATGTACGGTATCGAAACCCATTACGATCCGACTGTTTTACGATTGCCAGAATATTCTACCTTGTTGATTACCGTTTAGAGGCCTGATGATGGTCCCATAAAAATACCGAAACGTCGCTGAGCAAATGGAAATCATCGAAATTCATTAGACTGCAAGCCGAATACCAATCTCTTGTACTAATGCATGAAAACTTAGGTTTAGAAATATCGTTTCTTTGCTTGTTCAACCATCTTCCTAACTACTGGTTTTCAGAAACGTTTTTTTTGCCAGCTTGAGTTTAATTTTGAATTACTTTTTTCGCTTTAACATCCTTTCAAAACAATTTTCGCAGTTCTGAGCTCAATTTGGGATAGTTTTCTTTTTTGGCTCCCGAAACGGTTCTTTCTCGAAAAAAATAACATCAAAATACCTTAAAAGTTGCTGTTATTGTACATACTTTTACCATAATTTAACTATGTTTTTTATTGTAAATACATCATTTTTACATTAAATATTATTGTCCAGAACAATAAAAAACATTGTTTTTGCCTTTTTTATCATGAAAAAGGGGGGTTATGTATCTTAACAGCATTTTTACGGGCACTTTTCCCATACATTTAGAGGTCACTGACAATGTTTTTCATGGTAAAGTTATTGTCGGTGGTAGATTCAACAACAAAAAACATAGTGAAAACATGGTAATAACAAGAAACGTTCGCAAGCTTACAGTAAAAATACCATGTTTTTATCGTTACAATGAAAAATATAGTCCATTTACAGTTCTCACCACAAAATACATCGTAAATTTTTTTCCGGGTTGTTCTCAGTCTTAATAGGGACCGTTGTTCCATTTCTAACTAATCAGTCGTCGCATGTTCGAATCTCGACTAAGTAGAGTTTCTTAGTGTCAGTAGGATTGTAAAGTCAGCCTCGTGATTCTTCTGAATACTAATAGTTGGCTGCGAAGCCGCTGTCCAGTAAACATAAAAGTCAAGTTACAAAAGTTAAATGCTAGCACCTAGGTTTTACCCTGTATTGGGTAGCTCAGGATATTTACAGATTCTCTCGGCGTTTGGCCTTTCATATCTCACTTACTTTAAATACTTTGTTTTTTTTTTTTTTTTTTTTTGAAAGAGAGAGAGATGAAGCAAGAATAGAAGAAAAAATGGAAAGAAGATGAGAGAGAAAGAGAAACAAGTATGATGAGAGAAGAGAAAAGAGTCAATAAATTATGTTCTCCTATTATTTTTGTTGGGGTAGTTGGGAGAATTATCACTGGTTGACGCAGGCTCACTCCAAAAGCTCAAACCGGAAAATATTAAAGATTATAGCTATTCAACCATTCCTGCGAATTTTGGTGTCCTTAGGCATTACCGTTTTAGCAGAGATTTAAATGAGTTTCCTAGTGAACATAACGTTAAAGCGACAAACCCGATGAGCAGTTTCTAAACGGCACTCTCACGTAAGTTGACGCGTTTTGGTAATGGCTAGGGGCACCAAAATTCATAGAAATTTTATTTTTTTTTTCCGGTTTTAGCTTTTGGAATGCACTTTGTTTTTCATTTTATCGACCATGTAGATCGATTCATGTAGTGTCACTGTGGAAAAATCCTTATTTTGGTGTCGATCGGATAACCCCCGCTTTGTGGGACTGATGAGTGACTTTTTACCGCGAGTGTCGCCATATAAATTAATGTTGTATTTTACAATTAAATTTGTATTTTTCGGCAAATCCAACCAATCAGCCCGAGGTAATATAGGTCAAGATATATCTCGAGATATAACATTTGAAAGCAAATATTTTGAATTCCTTAAATTTAATCAAACATATCACAATTATCTGTTATGTCTGTGAACTTTCTAGCCCAAAGAACAACTCAATAAATGATTTTTAAAAAATTCTGGTTCTAAAGGAATTGAAAAAGGAATCTTCTGCTGCAGCAGTGTCGAATAATTCCAACAAATTTGTATTTTTAACTAAAAGTTGTGAGTAAAAGCAAAGCCTTGGTGCTACATTCCGATTCGGAACTTGACCTTCTGTTTATTTATACACAGATTTCGCAATAGGTCGCAAAGCCTATCTAAAGGAACCCAGAATGGCCACTCAAAACCCGAAATTTGCCGGTTCGTTCAAATACCTTTCCTGGTTAATTGTACTTTTGAATTCTGTAGTTTTCCATGCAGTTAAGGAACAAAAAAGCGATTTACATCTCAATATGCTCTAAGTCACTTCTTGACGTGTTCAGCCTTATTGAAATAAAGAGATATAGTCGCAAAAAATCGAAAAATGCGACGGATGTCACCTTTCCGAGAGGAGATGTCTACAAGTATCTTATAAACAACGCATATAATACTCATTACCGAGAAATTCTAGGCCAAATTAAGGAATCGTTCGTAAAAGAGTATTTTCATAACACTCCTCATCAATAACAATTTTGTGTCCTCCTCCGGCAACCTGTACTGTATCGTACACCAAGCGCTACGCTACAAGTCTGTCTTTTTCCAAATTCAGAACTACGCACTTCTTGTTCACGGAGAAACCTCGCTCCAGCGTGGCATTGCCATGCGAATGAATGAGCATCTTCTTAATAAACACAGTAAAGTTAGGAAGTTTCTTGCCTGAAGCAGCTATCAGATCTCTACAAAAAGTATCAAGGTAGGAAGTCAGCAATGTCTTCGTCGAATGCATACTCAATACTTCTGAGTATTCTTGGCGACATCTATCAGCTACAGTTCCCGCGAGATTATCGTTGTGAACCATTTTCTCTAGGCAAAATTCGAGCCATTTGAATGCTACTTCCAGGGAGCTTACCTTGGTCAAGTTAGCTTCCAAGAAAAAGATGAATAAAAACAAAAAATTGTTTTATGCACTGTAAGATATGTCAGCCATCTTTTCCGGGTCATAGGACTAGCCTTTTTTTGGTGAAGTATTCCAGGAAACTTACTTAAGAAATTTTGGTCTTGTGATAGCCATGAGATGGCTGACAAAAAACGGGTTTGTATGGCACAATCCCACCCCGGCTTGTAATGTTCAGTGGAATTCCCGGTTTTTCCCGGTTCCAAACGATTCCAGTTTTTTCCCGGTTCCCCCGGTTTTCCCGGTTGGGTGGCCACCCTGGGAACCGACGCGACCTTAGTATATTTGACAAGTGCCTCAAATCTCTTTGAATATTTTTGAATTCTTCAATAGTTTAAATATTTTTACACTTACAGCATTGAACGGCTGGAAAGTAAGCAAAAGATCGTTTTCATTTTTCTGGAAAATATTGAATCAAAATATATCATAACCAATATTCCTCAGCTATCCTTAAGCGTACTGCAAATATTTGCTTCTACATAGACCAGTAAACCACAGGAAATGTTGACATAATGCAGTTTCATTCCCCCAGACAAAATGAAAAAAAAAAATGCAGTCTCTCTCAGTGCAATAAAGTAAAACCCGACACAGAAGCGAATGTATTCCCCAGTAACATCGCAGTGAAAATCATTCCGAATAAACATCCACAGGCAAATAACCTCGACAGTTCTTCGCATTTTTTTCTTCTGGCTTCCACGACAACGCACCCCCTCAATTCATTTTCCTACCCACATTTCAACTCATTGACGCAGGGACGACACACAACCGTTGTGTTGTGCGCCCGCAGTCACCCTCACACCACACATCACAACCAAACCAGAGCCATATTGCCGTATTTTCACAGCAAACAACCCCGGGGTTGGGGGCATCGGGCAATAAAAGTGCGGTGGTAATACGAGCAATATCAGTAACGGAATCGCCACCGACTGGACCGCACACTCGCGCTCAATCTCACGAGAGCGCCAGGAAATGTTATAAATTTATAATTATTAAAAATTTAATTACGATGATAATTATTGCGGATTGAGTGTCATGCGGGCTGGCCTGAGCTGGCTTTAGCATATGGTCTTAATGTTGCAAGTAAGGTGGTGGTGGTTGTAGGTTGAAGCCGGAAGGCGAAGCGGGCAACCGAACACGTGAGTGCATAACATTGTACAATAATTATGAGGTTGGGTGGAAGCGAAAAAAAAACGGTTCTCCCTATCAAGACTGGTCGGAAATTTACGGCAATTGATCATCAATCGATGAGATTGGAATAATTTCGGAATAGACAATGATAGAATTAGTGTTATCTAAATTAAATTTCAGCCACTTCTGGATAAAATGCTAATCAATTTTAAACAGACTAAAAAGAGCACGGTTGGCATCATACAGGGCGACATAATTTGTCGCCTTAATGAAGGCACACTGGAGAATGGGGACGGAATTCATTGTATTTCTGAGGCTGTTGAGCAAATAATTAATAATAGATGAAAGGATGGTATGCTTGTAATTGGATTCGGCCTGGTGTCGTGTTTCGGGTGTATTATTTGGCATTTCAGCTTCATGATGGATTGGCAGTAATTTTCAGTTTTGACATTTTTTTGATAGAGGCATATTTTAAAAATAAAGCTACACTTGCATCATTATCAGAATGGGGTTTTCAGTTTATTCAATTGACGGATTGCGGAAATATAATATATTTATGCGAAGTTCGATGGTTATAAAAAATGGAGGTTTATGAATACTGTTATACTGTTTGCATAGGAAGTCGTTAGGGATTTTGGTTATTGTATATCTGTATCAATAAAAGTAGTAAGATCAACGATACCATGCAAAAGTGTTAAATTCGGCGTAGATCATGCAAAAACAAATTAACAAAAAGCTTCAGGATCATTCAGACAATTCGGACCGGAGAAAAGCAAAAATCGCTGCAAAGTAAAAAAACCAGGCTAGACAACAAATAAAACAGCAACCAAACCGACACGCTTAGAAGTGTAAATAACGGGGATTAAACACAATCATGTAAATTGAGAGCTCAACAACAGTACAATCGTACAAGATTAACAAACAAGCCAACCGAACTGCCGAGACCGGGACAGAGCCGAGGCAGAACCGAGAACAGGCTGACAGTACCATTATAATTGCTTTCTTTTTACCTTCTTCCAACACAGGTCCTGCTTGTGTGGAGGCGGTGGTAATAGCGAGCTTCCAAAGCCCTCAAACGACAGTCAAAACAGAATTAAAATGGCACTTAGCCTGTTTAGAGTTGTACTGTGTTGTTTAACATTTATTTTTTCTCAGTCGTGTTCTGCCCCGGCAGTAGAGACAACAAAACACAATCAACGGCGCAGTTAAAAACAGGAGAACGGTAGAAAAAAAAATACAGGCAAACGCGATCAGAGGCGATTTAGACGGGGCTCACCTGAGGCGGATGTTGCTGCAGTTTTCCCTAAGAGACCTGTACAGTTGATGGTGTTGAGTTTGCGTATGCCGATTTTCAACGCCATTGATATTCGAGGAGGAGTGGATGTTTGGGCGATCGTTGTTGTTGTTAGTGTGTTTTCATTAGACACGGTTGTTTACATCGCGAAACGGTTTCGGGTTTGGAGAAAATATACGAGAAAAATGTTAGAGACACAAGTTTGCTGTTAATACTACAATTGTTTTCAATGTTTCAAGTATCATGAACAAATGAGGAAAGTTGTTTCGGAATTATTTTGTTCTCTCTAATACTCCTTGCGACGAAAGAGTCGAAATGCACCAGTTTTCTTTGTGTCACCCGACTTCAGCAAAAGAGGAAATGATCCATGCTATCAAGAAACCTCCACCTGTCAGGTTCGAAACCATTTCGAAATGTTTTCCTAAGCCGTCTCAGAAAGTATAATACTACTTGATAAAGTGATAAAGTACCATGCGTTTCCCCCATCTTTAGTCGGGTGGAGGAGTGGCCTCCTCTCTATCGAAGTTAACCAAGTAGACAGAAACGGAACAGGAAACAAACGAAGCTCTTTCTTCCCGGATTGTTTGCTGAGCAGCCGATTCACTGTTTGGTTTGCTTCGTTAAGGCTGAGAATACGAATTCAATTTAATAAAAATATTAACCTGCGGAAGCGATAAGAGCAGCCTCGCCCTGATACACAAACACGAACAATGGCTTTTCGGTTTCGGCAGCGATGAACAACAAGACAGACGCAGAAAGAGAAAACTTTACAGGCTTGACAATTCCTATGTTCGCTGATCCTCCGGCCGTTCCTGTTCCTCCCGTCCATTCGTGACTATAAAACGTTTATTACCTTAACACGTGGCGCGGGTTTTCATAATCGTTTGGGTTTCGTGAGCGACGAATGCCAAGTGGATGCGCGGCTCGCGAAACCGAAAGGATTCAGGTGAAAAAGTCATAAAAAAGATAAAATGAAATCGTTCATCTCTCATAACTTTTACGATTCATTCTAATGGAAACGGTAAACGGGAAATGGCGCTGTACGGGATCCGGATAAGGACAAAAAGGCGAATGCCAACCCAACTGACTGTACACGGACGGAGAGTGTGTTCTCCTACTTGGGCACAAACAAAATAAGCTGCCAGAGCTCCGATGAAAACCCGTGCACAAAATGCTCTTTCAGCGTTTGAGAAATGATTTTAATTTCCCGTGCTCAACGGAGGAAATGATTTCGTTACGTTTTGTTGTATATTGTTTGAAAGTAATCGTAAAAAAAAGAAAATAGTGAGGAAAACGATTACAGTTAACCTGGAAAACTCGAGAGGTAGAAGAGCTGCATCCATTGTTTATTCAGATTGATTGGTGGTTTTGTTGAAACCTATTTTTCGAACAATAAATCTACACTCTCAGCTGTCTCTATTTTATAACCAAGGAAATTATATGCACATTAATATAACACATTAAAATAATTCGGCAAATTGCATCATGTAGATTCTAGACATGCATTATCTGAATTGATCAATTTCCGAAAAAAAGTTAAAAGAACCATAAAACATGGCAAATATTTCTGATGTCTGTGTTCGAGACAATGCTAAAATACTGTCACTGATATTTTGGGCAAATAGCAAATAAATATATACGTCATTTCAATTCGGATTCGTTACATTACATTTGATTATAGAAAGAGAGATTTATTCACAAAAGCATTGTTTTGCCTCCTAATTCAGAATGTTTGTATTGCAAGAAAATTTTTGACATAGGACTACGTCTATGAACAGTATACTGGGGTACATTCTGTGAGAACTTAAGGGGTTATATACCTGTTCGGATAGAAACTCCTGCCTCAGCTGGGGATCACTGTCAACTGTGAGTGAGGCCCAAGCGACGCTGGTTTGTGCGCGCTTATTTCAAGTTTTGTTCTGGCTCGACAATTTCCACAGCAGCGCTAGTGTTGATTTCAATTAGTCGATAAGCGTACGGCGGCAGCGCAGTCACACTGCCCCGATGTAAATGTTGTACAATTTCGATTAAATGTAGTATAGTAAAGATTTGCGTTTGCGTTGCTGTGCAGAAAACTTCTCCTTGGGCCTTAATTGATGCCAAAGGGCGAAAATAAGCACAACGAAGGACCGTGCGCGATCGATACCTTTTAAGGTAAAAAAATCGAAATTATTTTAATTTCATTATCTTAAAGTACAACATCTTGAGAACATTTTTCACAAGTTTTCATAAAAAAATGAGCAAGATTGCTATCAAACTACTGAACCGATTTTTTCATCTTTTTTTAAATGTTCGTTATTGAATTCCCCGGTCGTTGAACGATTTATGTTTGATACACGAAGTTTAACTTTGCTCTTTTTTCTCGAGCAAAAAGGTATATAACCTCTTAAAGGAGCATGTAACGATTTAGTTCGGCGAAATGGAAATTTCAAAATGCCAGTGGCTCCCATACAACTGTCCCAAGTTTAATAATTATTATACCGTTGAATAGCCTAAATATGCAAGATTTCCAAAATATGATAATTACCATCACCATTTTCTTATCACATGGTGAAAATCAGGGAGAACTTAAAGGTCAAATATTCACATACATTTTCCATGCGACATTTTCACATCCCTAACGCAGACATGAAAAAGGTATACCAAATGATTTAATTGGCATCGTGTTCGAGTGAAACTTCGACGAAAACATTAGTGGTACAGCGAAAAACTAGCATATCTGCCCAGAGAGCAACGGATTAACGTTGTCTGCCTGAGTTGTGTGGAAATTTTGTCAATTCATGTCACCCCGCTGATCCGTAGGCAGATGTGTGGGTAACCTTTATAGCAAATTTTGTTTACTCTCCCTTGTATTGAAAGTTCTTTTTCCTAACACAGACATTAGAAAGGTATACTAAATGCCAACTAAATTATATCAAGATTTTCACATCGATTGATGGTTTATAATGTCATCGTTCTGTGTAATTTTCGTCAGTTCCACGTGTTCCTGATAATATATGTTTTTGCAACCTTTTTTGTATATTTCGTTCGGTTTTCTTTGTGCTTAAGAGTTATTTATCTAGCACAGACATCAGTAAGATAGATTAAATGATTGCAGGTATTGGCTAGCAATGCCAGCCAATTGACATCGCATTCGAGCGAAACCGTTAGGAAAAACACTAGTGGTGTAGCGAAGAACTAGGATACATGTTTAGGAGGCAATAGATCACCAGTTTGATTTATCATACCATTCGCAGTTCTACGTCAAAATTGCGTTTCTGCACTCAGGTACATACCTTCATACTATTTTTTTCGGATACCGGTTTTATTTGTCAATAGATCGCAACAGCTGTAAGTGCAAGTTGATTTTACCATATCTAAAATATGATGAAGTTTGGTAAACAAGCTTCCTTATTTCATTAACAAAAAACGACGACTGAAGCGCATCGAAAGTTAAAAATGATTTGAGCGTTTCCAAGCCAAATGACCTACGGTCGAATAACGACCATTATTCAATTGAACGGAAGATTGCACACGTGTTTGATTTAGCAAACTGCTTATTTTCCACAGGTGGAGGATTTCTTTAGACTCAAGATTTATGATGTTAAATGATTTAGTTTTATCCGTTCTGTTTGCTGTCAATGAATGAATTTTGGTATGTTGACAGTACATTTCCATAAACTTTTGTTTGCTGCTGGAGAATCACAAATATCTCACAAAAAGCGTATTTTCATAGAACACTTGAGTTTAAAATATCTCAAAAACGAATGCATTTGGAGACTTTACTACCAACAATTTTATGATTTGAAATTACTATTATTGGAATTTAATTTTTCTCTAAATAACTGAGATTTGTGAAATTGTGTAAAACTTAACTTTAAAGTAACTACTACAAGGTATACAGCTCTAGGGTTGTATGAAATGGTGACGTGGGACTAAACACTGTAATTAGAAGGATTTTTAGTTACAAAGATTGCCTCATCTGCAGACAGCAGCAATTCGTTTGTTCTGTGGTTTAAGTATTTTTTTTATACGCAGCCTCCCCATAAATTTTCTTTTTAGAAATATATTGAACAACACTCGAAAGAACTTCGATTACACTCAACGAGAAGCACCGAGAATTTCTCGCAATGCGTCTGAATCAGAATTAACTCTATTTCCTCATAAACCAAATCCAACAAAACCTACGTTATTATAATACATGAAATAATAATGATGACTAGCGTATTATAAAATTGTTACACGTTTTATCTATCCAACAATATATTGGTTTTTGTTATCCATCATGTGGTTATGCTGTTATTATCGTTAAAAATCTGACGTAACATTTGCCAGTTTCGTTTCCTATTTTACAGAATGCATCCTAGTATAGAAAACAAAGACGTAGTCCCACGTCAAAAAATTGCTTTTTGTTCTCTATCCAGGTTTTCTGATCAAAAACTTTTTTTTTCTGTGTGGACTCATCACTGCGACCAGCGATTAGATCTTTTGTGATACTGCCCAGGTGTTTCCTGTACCCCGCACTTCGTATTATAAGCAGTATCACTATTGAAGTAAGTGATACGCTTATCATTCATATCCGTGCTTGTGTGTAAAGCAGGTATTGAACGAAGCAAATATTTGCTATTTTTCAATTCAGATTTTATTTTGTGCAAATAAAAATCGTACCAAAAACAGCAAATATTTGCGTCGTCTAATACCTGCTTAAGTATTACCTTTCCGTTTCAAGCTTACAGCTCTACTACACCGAGCCTCTGGCAATCTTAACAAAATAGCCTAAAGGGCCATCCACATACCACGTGGACAAATTTTTATCGATCGATTCGATCGGCTTCGTAGCCGCAAGGTTACAGAGTCCGCTTTGATAAGCGAGTGGTCGTGGGTTCGAATCTTAGTAGAATCAGGCCATTTGGTTGTCAAAGGACTTTAACATGGGTTCATTCTCAGGCTCTCCACTGCATACCCTTCCTTCAAGCTGAATTCTATAGTACCCTTGCTGACTTTCATCCTAACAAAAAAAAAAACCCCTCTTATAATAAAACTGTTCTGAGTAACGTATAATAGTTCTCTTCAGGGAATTGTAATTATGACGCGGTCTTGGCTGGAGGAACAGAGGTTTCAATAAGACTCCTTCCTCTTGGCAAAAGTAGAAGTCCTTCTTATAATAAACCTGACCAGAGGTGAAGCATTGAGTGCCTCTTCAGGGAATTGTGATTGTGACGCGGTGTTGGTAGGGGGAACGAGGTTCGATAAGACTCCTTCCTCTTGACAAAATAAGTCTTTCTTATAATAAAACTGATCTCAGAAATATTAACCCTCTACAGGGAATTGTAATTGGCGATATTGGCACGAGGAACGAGGTTTCGATAAGATCCTTCCTCTTGACATAATAAGTCCCTCTTAGAATAAACCTGGCCAGAGAGGAGGTGTAGCCTCAGTTCAGGGAATTGTAATTTGGCGATATTGGTAGGATAGAAAAGAGGCTCGGTATAGTAGAGCAGTAAGCTTGAAATGAAAGGGTAAACTCTCACACACAAGCACGGATATAAATGAAAAAAGCGTATCATTCACTTGAATAGTGATACCAATAATATGAAGTGCGGAGTACAGAAAACACCTGGGCAATATCACAATAGATCAAAATGTCTCTGGTCGCAGTGATGAGTCCATACAGAGGTAAAAAAAACCTTGCGGCTACGAAGCTTCCCGATCAAAAATTTTGGAATAACGTCAAATTTCAAGAAAATATAAATTTGAAGAGAAAATTCATCCCTTATTTGGTTTAGTGTTTTATTTATTGTTTATTTTCCAATTTCCTCAACTTAAAACCCATAAATCATCATGATCAGTGTGATTTAGAATAACTGTTCTAATCGTTTAACATCATCAGAATATAACTATTAAAAAAAACAATTTAAATATTTTTTTAAAACTCAAACTTCAATAAAAAAATTGTTCTTCATTTCTCCATATTTGACTTTTTAAAAGTTTTTTTATAACTTCAGGTTTCTTTGGAAAAAATTGAAAAAATCACCGTTTTTTGTCAATCCAAATTTAGTGTTCACTAACCCTCTAGTGCCCAGTGCCGCCTCTAGACGGTCTTCAGTTGAACCTCTAAAAAGCTTCAATAAGAACTTAAAAAATGTTTATAAAGCTTCATAGTGATTTTTTCGAGGTCCGTCTAAAAAATAATTTGGGCACTAGAGGGTTAAGAAATTTTCGCACGGAAAAAAAATTTTAACGTCTATATTTTTCTACAAAGTTACGTTTGTTCTCTACAATTTTTTCTCAGACAGTCTTTTGTACGAACAAAGGTTCAGAGCTACAATACTATGAATGCTTCCACCTGAAAAAAGACGCAGTTTTCTAGTCAAGCTTCAAATAAAGAATGGTCGATTGAATTTTTGTGAACTTCCAAATCATTTGGCATGGAAATGCTTTCTACGGTAATACTGTTTTAAGTGAAGCAACGTACCGCGATTAGTCCCGACCCATTGAAGACAGTAATTTCGATGTTGACGACTGTTCCCATGAAGAAAAGCAAAATAAAACTTTGAAGACGTTGAATTAAAGGAATTGCGCAATGAGGATTTGTTCCTAACGCCGGAACAGCTTGCTTCGGTATTAGAAGTTACCCGCCAAGTCATTTTCAAGCAATTGAATGCATTGGGAACGATTCGAAAACCAAACTAGGCAAGTTTCTTAGGTTTTGAAGAACAATTACTCAAGCGGCAAAAAGGAAGGGTTTTTTCATCATATCGCAATAGGTGAAGAAATATGTAATGAATCAGTCATTGGAACTGCTCTCTCATGGTTCTACGTTGTCAGTTCGGCCGCATATAACGCTTGAAACCGAGGGCTATCGACTTCAATTGATGCGATCAAGCCGAGCGAAGTGCGAAAAACGACAATAATACAAATAGACGCACGAAAAAGTGATTGTACTGCATGACAACACTCGAACTCAATCTGCCAACGTCATTGAAACTTAGATATAAACGGTGAAATGGGTTCTACCTTCAGATGTTGCACCGTCTAAATATTACTTGTTCAATACGATGGCACCAAAAAAGGTTTGAATTCACAGGAACGGTTAAAAAGCTATAATCTTTCATTGTATTCAATTTGAGCATTAGGGCTACGTTTTTTGACGTAGGATTACGTATTACTTGTTACGCCTTAAATGTGTCTTCTTCACGTGCATGCTATGCTACCACCGCAGAACAGATTTTGACCAATGTCTTGATTTAAAGGAGTAGGTTGTCCCAAAACTTGTAGTACAATAATTGGTATATCGCTGCGATATTAATTTAGTAAAAAGTTGAGTTGAAAACCACTGTTTTCAGTTCAGTTCTGCAGATTTCAACCAATCAAAACTGGTAGCAAGTAACGTTTTGGTGATTTGGTCCCTATTTTCGAGGCTATTTAATTTAATACTAGAAATTTTATCAAACTTCATTATCAAGAATGCCATTTATGAATCAGGTGTTGGAAGACTTATTCCGTTTACTTTTCTAAGGGGGGTAAGGGTTTTTTTTTGACGATCATTGGTCTTATTCCGATCTTTGGTCACTTTTTGCATCAACTCAGGTGACACCAAAATCTCTATTTTTGACATCATGAGCATCATGAGCTTACTTTCTGTAGTTGCAACTAATGTTGTAATATCATTTTCAGGTGCTTATTATGTTACTAACACTGAGCGGGTCTCAAACACCAATGTCACGATCGACATATAAAATATTTGCAATGTTTGCAGTGCAATAATTACTGCTAAATAATAAAACTAAACTTGTTAGGAGTTGAGGTAAAAAACGTATATATTCAACCAATCATAAGCTCGCTCCCTTTGGTGGCTTGCGTTCTGGCTAACCATAAGACAGAATGTGCGAAAATCGATCACCTTTGTCGTTTAGATTGCCGTTTTGGTGCAAAGTTCTGGCATTTTAGATCACACTTCAGTATTTCAAAGGGTTTTATGTTCTTTCATACTATTAGTTGTGTGGCGTGGAGGGTTGCTACACCAAAACTACACTTTTTGTCCACAGAAAATATACCTGTTTTCAAAAAAACATAACATTTTTTTGTGTAAAAACAGGAATTTTAAAATATTGCATTGTGGGCTGCAGATTAATCATCATCATATTCAGACAAGGTTCAAATGTGTGGCGAAAAAGTTTCTAAAATTAAATTTCCTGATTTTCCCTATTATTCCCTTAAATTTATCCTTCAATCAAACAGTAGAGTTTCCGTATTAAACTATTATGCAAAAAAAATATCGTTTTAGCACTGAAAAGCCGTTTAAAAAGGATCGCGTCACAGTAAAAAGTTTTTTCCAGTTTACCTGATATTCCCTGATTTCCCTGATCGAAAATTGAATTCCCTGACATTTCCTGATTTTCCAGGTTTTTTTCCAGGGTTTCGCCACCCTGGGTTAGGACATTTTTCATCGTTATATTGTCAACTAAAAAAAGTCTATTTTTACGCGGTCCCATACAAATTTAAAACACATCTTCCGCGTAAAAAAGCCTCAATGTATTGCCCAAGATTGTGGTGCAATAGTTGGAATATCCTTTCAATACTACACGTATTCTAAGTTGAGTCGAAAAACGTGTACATTCAACCAATCACAAGTTCGCTTACCCTTTGCTGCTTGCTGGCTTACTATAGGATATGTGATCCAGTAATCCATTCCTTTAAAACTCTATTCATACTCTATAGGCCATAACTGATAAATTTTCCCGAATATCAATCGCTTATAGAGACGAATGACCGACGTTGCCGGTCGTGACCTGACCTGAACAGGAGACTGATTTATAGATGTTAGAACAGATATTTTACTGAGCTTGCAGAACCTAATGTTCATCATTCAAGCCCAGTTAGTGAGGTAACAATCAAATACCTTTCAAAATTAGTATTTTCGATTTTTTCTGGCATCTTATAACTAACTAAAATTATTCTTTTTCAATAGTGTTATATGATTTTAGTAATTATTCCAAATCTAAAAGCTCTCGGTAATCAACTTTATAGACGTATCCAATTTCGACGAACTTCAGAATTAAGTCCCAATTTTTTTTTAAATAAAAAACATTTGGAATTGAAAACAAAAATGCTTTAAGATCTTACTTTCCTCTATGTTAAACTCTTTATCAAACGTTGGCAAATTGCAACTGAAAATTATCGATGAAAAAGTTTTTTTTTTTCTATGCGAGTTTATTGTTTATCTTGAACTTAGAAAATTGGCTTTTTAATGTTTTTTTTTTCGCATGGTTCAACAGTTTTATTATACAACTGAGTTATAATATTTCAAATAAAGTGTATGCTAAAATACAACTAAACTATCCATCTAATTTTTTTACCCTCAAAGCTTTGATTGAAAATAACTCAACAACGGATGCATCTAGAGAGTTAAACACTATGAGGTTTTTCATTGGAAATAACTGATAGATTCCTTCAACATCATTGGAATACAGTTTTTTTTGAAATTTTGTAAACGATTTCGTGATTAAACCCGCCGGTATTAAGTTTGACACGGTTTGTTGAATTCGAAAATCATTTTCCTGGAACAAAAATTCACTCGAAGTAACATTGTTATCACTGATGTCAGTAATCGGCCAACCCTGTATTATATATTTTTATTATTTTAGGTTACAGCGATCGTAATTTTAGGTTATGACTCGAAGCTGTACATCTACGTGTGTCCTGTATGGCGGTTAATCTCCAATAAACTTTTACTCGTTTATACCGATTGCTCATCCACAGCCGAATTCTTTAAGCTACCCAGCTCCGAAATAACAATCCCTCTAGTATAAAAATGAGCGCAGACAAACCGTCCTCAAATAAAACTATATTGTCCAGAAACAAGTAAAAAAAATATGACCTAATAAATCTTCGCGAAGATGCGCGTTCATTATTTTTTTGCTATCCCCCGAAACCGCCGGGGTTTGCTCCGGTGAACACCTACAGCGTGAAAAAGGAAAACTCAACTAAACCGTCACACAGGAAAGAACAACCCTGCCCAGGGCAACCGAGCGGAAGGAACCAGCGACCGTCCTAATCAACCCTGCAATGACACGGTCCAGAACACCGTCGCAGTGCGGAGCTGCGAGATATGAGATACAAAACAACCCGGGAAGCCTAACGGAGAAAGGTCACTCGCGAAATGGTTAGTGTACTGAAAAAAGGGGGCAGAAATATCGACTGCCGGCCGGTCACAGAATATAGGTACTTACACAGTGAGGTTGCTGCGTTGGGTGTTTGGGCGGCGGCTGCCTGAAGCGAGGGCTGCGTCATGGCCGCTAGCGTTACCAGGTTCTGCATGGACAGCGGGCTGAGCAGTCCGGCCGCGGCTGCTGCCGTCGTCGTATCAGTCTGCGCACCGAGACCTGCAAAAGACAAAAGTGGACGATGGTTTGCGTAAATAAATAAGATAAATTGCTTGTCGATAAAGGCGCGCTTGTACACGTTGCGGAAGTTCAAACGAACCATGGCGTAGTGTGGGACTGTCACTGGTGGCCATTGTCACAACGGAAACATGACCTGTAAGCTGTTTGTTCCATTTCCTTCTCATTCATTCATCTTCATCAAGGCAGACCGACCGCATTTGCCCTTATCCCAAACGATGGTATACACCATTATTATATGCTCTTTAATTTCACCTAAAATTCAGTGACCTGTTGTAGTTCTAAATATTTTTCTAATGACTGATCGAATAATTTTAAACAATATATCATTCATTGCTCAGAATCCCTTTGGTGCATTGAGACCAAACCAAAAGCATTCTTCTTTGTGTTGAAAAAGGTCTTAGTGAAAAAGCTGAATGGATGCCACTATGTGCGGTCTGCTAACGATTTACTCTAGTGTAATTTGTCACCAGTATGCGTCACCTTCGAGTCAACGCATATCAGAAGAAGCGGGAAAAAATGTGTTCATAAACCAGTGGCTATCGAGGGAATGCCAAAAAAGTCAGCTTTAGCAAACGGTTTACAATGGTAGTAAATCATTCCTAATTCCTATCTCTTCTTTCCCCCGCCCATGATAGGGAACAGCCGACTTAAGGGGAGCGTTCGTCCGGCTGGCAAGTTATGCAATTAACAACGCCGAGCGGGTGGTGAGTAATGGCTTTTTTGTTTTCCAAAAGCCAATTTGTTCCTCCACTCGATAGGCAACGGTGGGAGGGACGAAAACTGTAGGAGGATTACGTTAAACAAGCGTTAGATGCGATTAAAGGGCGGTAACAGTTCAACGCTTTCTGTGACAAGCAAAACAAATTGTTTGCCTAATCTAAATGAGAGCCAATACGGGTATCACCCAAAATGAGAAAGTCAAGTCGAACGAAATTCATGGTAGCAGAAAGATTAGGCTGTTTAACAACTTTTCTGTGTAATTTGCCGTCATAGTTTATTATTCGCCATTTTAGTAAGAATTATTCAAATTTTATGAAGGTGCTCCAATCAATTTTTGATGCAAATTGGACCCGAAACGAAAAAATCATATCGATAACTGTAACGAATGCTAATTGAACACAGCATTGACCAAAAATTGAACCGATTGTGCTATAATTAGTGCACGAACAGTCTAAAAAACTATATAGCTCATTTAAGTAAATATTTATGTTTCCAAAAACGTCGACTCACGTTTGGTACTCACTCACTTTACCGCGAGGACTATTTTCTATACCCACTCGAAACGAAACTGCCGCGGTCCACAAATTCCAAACACCGACAATCTGATACCGAAAATTTCTATCGCCCACTGCTGCTGATGGTGCAGGGACACGCTCTAATGGACAAATCGTGCCCAGCCAGTAGTGGTGCCGCCTCTGTCGGCTTGTTGCCGATTCCAACACGACAGCACAGGAGAGCAAGCACAAACCTGTGTGTGCCCGCAACGGATCCGTGGCTTTTAATTGGATCACGAAAAGGTGATTAAACTACCAGAGATGGCATTGGAAAAGTGGCTACAGTGCATCGATTAACTTCGAGAAAATCGATAAAACCTAGTCCTTGTTTATGCGAGAATGTTGGAGTCCATTACCAGGGGACTTTATAGCTGCACCAGTTTTGTGTAGGATTATGTATAGAGGTAACGCAGTTATCAGAAAATTCATTTCATGCCATCTCATTAAAAGAAAATTCTTTAACCAGATGTCAACAAACTTAGCAGAACTTGAAAGTTAGAACCGATAATGTCGCAAATGCAGACCTGCAGACGGCTGTTAATGAGGTTTTCGTTTATCGTTTGTTGCATTGATATAAATGTTAAAAGCATTTTATTACTTTAGAGATTGATACCTTCCAAGGAAGTGAGAAGTCAGGAATTCAGGAATTCCTTGTCCAGCAAAAATAATATTCAGCATAGAGCTCGAGGTCAGCGACTCCGTACTCGTTGGATGTGTGATGTGAATGAGGACTAAACACTAATAGAACCATCATTCTGACCGCATTATTATATGCTCAGAGTTTCGTAGTAACGTTTAATCAAACGACTCACCATTGATAGCACGATTCCGAGTAGTTTTCCGATGTTCCGATGAGAAAATTGATGAGTTTCTAGGTGCTTGTGCAAAATCAATTCGAGATATTCCTCCGCGAGTGGCGCCATTTTTTGTAATTTTCAATAAACTGTCAGCGATAAAAATACAGTGTAAACCATACACTCCAAGCTACTGTTACTATAATTTTCGAAAGAAAATACCCAATGGATAATTTTCTACAGTGTTTCTTCCGTGATGTAATTTGCTGTGGACATCCTTTAGAGATATTTTGCTTTACCCGATAGTACTCAGAAGGTAATATTACATATTGAGGTGGAAATCGCGAAAATGCTTCCCGGGCAGGAGAGCATAACCAAATCATAACTAATCATTAAACTATTAAGCTATAAGAACTTATCCTGTTATTCGAAAGATATTGACGTTTCATACATGAATATGAAAATATTATAAAATTTTGATATCATATCTCGCTATTTCAGATGCTTTGAAAATATCTCATTAAAAGTAAGTTTTTAAGTGAAAATTGTTCGTTATTGATTATTTATAATGTTTTTAGTTTGCATTTATATAGTGTTCAATAACTTGAAAATATCTGAATCGGTCATTTTTGTGATATTTAATGCAAGTTATTGGTTTGTTAATGAAATATCAAGCTTTGTTATTCATATAGTCTTGGAGGTACAATATTTTGGTGTTATTTTTTGTTATTTTACCAACTATGTAAACCACATTGAGATCAAAATGATGTCTTATATCTGGATGTGATATTATAATGATATTTTCTCCTGCTCGGGTTCTGAAGATCTTAAGACCAGAAAAGGCTTGAAAATTGATTAAACTAAACTGAAAAAAAAAAATGATTTTAAATCAAGATCAAGATTACGAAAAAACGCCCTTAACGACCAAGAAAAGGTCAGAGATAAAATGATCTCATATTAGGCTCAGAATTGCAAAAAAACGTATCAACGCAAACGGCAAAAAGAAAAATAATCTTAAGTAAGATTAATAATTGGGATCAAAATACTTCTAATACCAAGAAGAAGAAAAAAAATTCCAAGTTGAATTCAGACTTGCGAAAAAAAAATTTTTTTTTCCTCATATATCATTTATTTGACACGGCACAAATACAATTTAATGTTTAACGGCGCCAATTATATCTGGTGACTTAAAAACTAAAAGCAAATTTTTTATCCTCGCTGCCGACTACGAGCTGAAATTAAGTCTAACTTAAAACTAGCATGAATTTTTCAATCATTGTTTTTTTGTAGAATGGTCGTCTGATGCTCTTCGAATGGCCGATGTCATGAGCTGGGGCAGAGGTTTGTATTTTAGGGTCCTGGAGGTATTGTGCGGGGTCTAGTTGCTGGTTATGGTTCGTTGTTGTTGTTCGCTAGTGTTCAAGTGGCCATTTGGTATGTGCCGCTGAGCCAAAATATCACTGAAGGCCTCGGGTTCCCAGGTCGTGGCGAATTCGAGTGGGGTGCAGTTGCTGATTCCAAAATCTGTGCTTAAGGTTCAAACTTGTTCTTGTCGTTTTGTTGGGTGTAGACGGAGGGGAACGGGACTAGACTGGGGCATGGATGGATTTTAGGAAAACGTATATAAGGGTCATGTAGGGTATGTCACGGCTCGCCAAGACATCACGAACAGGTACAGCTGGCCGTCTACCTCCGGCCTCAAGGGAAGCTACTAATTTAGACCTGGCGTCACGGTGGACAGGGCATGACCAAACAACGTGCTCTATGTCGTGATAACCTTCACCACAGGCACAGATACCACTTTCCCCGAGCCCAATACGACGGAGATGCGCATCAAATCTATAGTGATTGGACATAAGCCGAGACATCACGCAAATGAAATCTCGACCTACATCCAACCCCTTGAACCACGGATTCGTCGATACCTTGGGTATAATGGAATGTAACCACCTTCCCAGTTCCCCTCTGGTCCAAGAATTTTGCCAACTGATGATCGTATTCTGACGTACAAATGAGAAAAATTCATTAAAAGCAATTGGTCTTTCATAAATTTCACCGTTTGTTGCGCCCACCTTAGCCAAAGAGTCCGCTTTCTCATTGCCCGGTATCGAGCAGTGAGAAGGGACCCACACTAAGGTAATCTGAGAAGATTTTTCGGATAAAGCACTCAGATGTTCCCGTATTTTCCCCAGGAAATACGGAGAGTGCTTAACATCTTTCATCGATCGGAGAGCCTCAATGGAACTGAGACTGTCCGTAAAGATGAAATAATGGTCCGTGGGCATTTTTTCGATAATCCCTAGGGTGTACTGAATGCAGCTAATTCTGCGACGTAAACAGAAGCAGGATTATCGAGCTTATGGGAGACGGTTAAATTGTTATTGAAGATACCGAAGCCAGTGGACCAATTGATAAGTGATCCGTCAGTGTATAACATATTGTCGCAGGTGATGTTTCGATATTTATTGGAAAAAATTTGGGGATCTGCTGCACGCGTGAATGATCCGGGATTCCACGGGTTTCATCTATCATGGATGTATCGAAAAACACAGTAGAATTAGAAGTATTCAATAATTTAACGATAACGATTTGGAATATTCGAAGAAGGATTGATATTTTGGGACATGTGATTGAAATACAATGTCATAAAACGGGTTTGAGAATTAAGTTCGATTAACCTTTCAAAATTTTCAATCACAGGACGGTTCAAGACCTCACATTTGATTAGAATACGAGAAGACAGGCTCCAAAAGCGGGTTTTCAAAGGTAGAACTCCAGCTAAGACCTCCAAACTCATCGTATGGGTCGATTGCATGCAACCTAAGGCGATACGCAAACAACGATATTGTATTCGCTCCAGTTTGATTTGTGAAGCTGAGCAGGTTCATGCTTCCTAGAAAAAACTACTATCTCAGTCTTCTCCGGAGAGAATTCGATACCTAGCTGTAAAGCCCAAGCAGACAAGTTGCCCAAGGTATCTTGCAATGGTCCTTGCAAATCGGCAGCTTTGGCTCCTGTAACAGAGTTTACACTGTCGTCTGCAAGTTGTCTTATCGTGAATGAGTTTGCCAGACATTCGTCGATGTCATTTACATAAAAGTTGTAAAGAAGGGGGCTTAAACATGAGCCCTGGGGAAGACCCATGTAGCTAATGCGAAAAGTTGCCAAATCGCCGTGCGTAAAATGCATGTGCTTTTCGGACAACAAATTGTGCAAAAAATTGTTCAAAATTGGAGAAAATCCTTGTCGGTGAAGTTTACCCGAAAGAATGTCAATAGAAACGGAACCAAAAGCCCCCTTCATGTCCAAGAACGCAGACGCCATTTGTTCTTTGCGAGCATACGCCAGCTGAATATCTGTTGAAAGCAACGCAAGACAATCGGCGGAAGCCAAACTGAGTATCTGATAGTAGACCATTTGATTCGACCCAATGGTCAAAACGACGGGGTATCATTTTTCCCATCAACTTCCGGATAAAATTCTACCATCGTAAAAGGTGATTCTATCGCGTCGTGGCCCGGAGACGCATCGCGAACAATGTTTTGCTCAGGAACAGAGTCCGGACATACTTTCCTGGCAAAATCAAATATCCACCGACTTGAAGACTCCTCGCTTTCGTTGACCGTTACGCGATTCCGCATTCTTCGGGCTGTGTTCCAAAGAGTGCTCATCGATGTCTCCCTCGACGTCTCGTTCACGAACCGACGCCAATATCCGCGTTTCTTTGCTTTAGCCAGGCTTTTAAGCTTGGTATTAAGCTCCGAATACCGTATATAGTCTTCGGGTATACCTCCCTTCTGGAAGGCCAAAAACGCGTCAGATCTTTGCGTGTAGACATCGGAGCACTCTTGGTCCCACCACGGAGTGGGAGGCCGTTCTTTGATCGTTACGCCGGGATATTTCTTCGTTTGGGCTTGCAACGCGGCGTCGAGAATCAAGCCCGCGAGGAGGTTGTATTCTTCAAGTGGTGGGTGATATTGAATCGACTCGACCGCTTTGGAAATCGTTTCCTCGTATAACTTCCAATCGACATTCCGTGTGAGGTCATACGGAATGTCAATTGGTCGCATGCGAGTTGACCCGTTAGTAATTGAAATAAGAATAGGCAAATGGTCGCTACCGTGAGGATCAAGGATTACCTTCCATGTGCAATCCAACCGTAGCGACGTCGAACATAAGGATAGATCCAAAGCGCTTGGGCGCGCTGGAGGTTTCGGGATACGTGTCATTTCACCGTTGTTTAAAATAGTCATGTCGAAGTCATCGCAAAGGTTATAGATTAAAGAGGAGCGGTTATCATTGTAAGGGGAGCCCCAAGCCACACCATGAGAGTTGAAGTCTCCCAAAATCAAACGTGGCGAGGGAAGAAGTTCTATTAAATCAAAGAGCAGCCGTTGCCCAATCTGTGCTCTGGGAGGAATGTATATTGAGGCAATACAAAGCTCTTTACCTTGTATTGTCATTTGACATGCGACAACTTCGATGCCTGGAATCGAGGAGGGTAATACGATAGAAAGAATAGCACTTTTTAATCCCTAAAAGTACTCCTCCATATGGGGTGTCTCGATAAAGGCGAATAATATTAAAATCATGGAAGTTGAGATCAATATTTGAAGTAAGCCAAGTTTCACAAAGGGAAAATGCATCGCATTTGTTTTTATTTATCAAAACTTTAAACGAATCAATTTTTGGTAAAATACTTCTACTATTCCACTGTAAGACAGAGATAGAATCCTTCAGATTAGCAGATGAATTAGGCATCGAAGGATACGATCGCTGCAAGGAGAAGCCATTGAGCAGTCAACTGCTTCAAAAATGTTCTAACTGTTGGGAGGAATGCTGTAAGAAAAACTTTTATTGGATCGGGTACATTGAAAGTTTCAAAAATCCAGTCCACAATGTCAGAAAATTTCACCAGTCCAGCATTTGATTTTTCAGCTGGATGTGCAAAAGGAACAACTGGGGTTTTAGATGTTCCAGGAAGTGCTGGGAACTCCTTCTGGGACTTTAAATTTGCAAGCCCAGGAGGAGTTTGCTTCGGTTTTTCCGCTGCACTTTTAGGTTTGTTTGTACCATTCATTTCACTTTGGAAAATCTTTGGACCTTTTCGGGGAAGTTTAGGAGAGGGAATATTTTTCCTCTTTCTAGACTCCCCAGGATTGGCGTAAGATGTTCCCGCTGGTGAATCGTCAGAATCGGTTTCATCAGAGGACAACAGATCGAAGGGGTTCGAAGTAACGGGAGAAGTGGTAACGGTCTTCTTCAGCATGTCAGCGTAGGAACGCTTTGAACGCTCTTTGAGAGACCGTTTTATTTTATCCCTGCGCTGCATGTACACCGCACATGTCGAGAGCTCATGCAGATTTGTCCCGCAGTGAATGCACTTTTCAGCGTTAACATTGCAAGAATCGTCCGCATGAGACTCCCCACACTTGCCACAACGTGCCTTATTGCAGCAGTAGGCGGCTGTATGGCCTAACTGCTTTCAATTCAGGCAGTTCATGACGCGGGGTACGTAGAGCCTCATAGGGAGACGAACCCGGTGGATCGAGATGTGGCTTGGTAGTGCAGACCCGGCGAACGTAATTCGAAACGAGTCTGACGGAGTGTAAACTTTTTTGTCACCGACGAGCGATACCGACCGCAATTGCTTGCAGTCGAGCACCTTTACATCGGGACATGTGCTGTTCTTGAAGCACCCTTTAGCACTTTTCAATATACACTCCACGGAAAGACTCGAATCGGTCACGACACCGTCGATCTCCACATCTCTAGCGGGTACATAGACACGGTATTCCCGTGTAAAGAGCTCGGAGCAAGCTATATCGTTGGCCTCTTTAAGGTCATTGACCACGACACGGAGCTTGTTCGGCCTGATTTTAGAAATTTCAGTCACAGCTTTATAGTGTGACGTCAGGTCTTTCGAAATCTGTAATATGTTCAATGATTTCGATTTCGGCCCTGCTTTAGGCCTGAGGTAAACTGCCACTGGAAGCGTCGATCCGTCTGGATACAACCTGACACGTGAGGGAGCTGAAGAATTAACAGTAGAAGGAGGGGCAGGAGGGACAGGGTCGGGGGATTCGAGGATGGAGGTGCGGGAGGTGGGGGATCTACATCCATCGCGCTAATACTAGCGCGCCGATGGGACAGACAAGAAGCACGTACCTTCCTTTCCTTTCCTTTTCTCCTTCGTGTTGGATAAACGTCCACAGGAGTACACTGCACTCACCACCAAATCGTTCGACAGCAGGCAGCTACAAAGCGACAAAGTTACACAAAGGCACTTGACCTTGAATGCGAAGCAGCAATCTAAACAAAAGACACCGGGCCCGGTCAAAGAATGCCAGCACTTGTGCAAACGTTTTGAATTCTATCGGAGCGAATTCGAAACACAACCGATGCTGATGCGTGTTTGGCACAGAATGAAAAAAAAAATTGATGACAGAAAAGAGCAGAAACAAAAATTATCCAACACAAAGTTCATACAGGCTAGAAAACATAAAAGAAGAAAACAATCCTTCGAAATCCACTCAGAATCGGGGAAAACGCTTCTTAATGCGAGAAAAGATCCAATAAAATTCAATAGAATGAAAAATCTTACAACAAAATGATTCCAAATTAGGCTCACAATTGCGAGGATAAAACCCCATACAGACCACAAACGGCGAAAAAAGGTCATGCAAAAAATGAGCAAAAGACAAGCTCAAATTCGAAGAAAAATGATGTCATGACAAGAAAAATCAAAGGGATAATTATCCAAACTAATTAGAACTGCGCAAACTCTTCGAAGGTCAATAAGGCTGATCCAAGTTTAGAATGCTTTTTATGTCCAAGGTAATCAAAGTTAGCAAAGGAGGAGGGCGATAAATAAATATCGACGAAAAGAAAACAATTAAATTTTTTTTTATAAAAATGTGTATGTAAGTTACGATGTTTGAAACTTGTATTGAAATAAATGTTAAAAAATAACACTTTATCATGAAAATTATTTTTTGGCTTTTGATGACACTTTTACTGTCACTGGACTTTTTGGTTGATAAGTAAAGCATATACGCTGTCGAAAAACCAATAATATTACCGAAACGACCTGAGCTTGTTTTTTTCTTCCCCTTCTAATATTCAAGATTTTTAATACGTTTGAAGCAAAGCAAAGCCCTGGTGCTACATTCCGATTCGGAATTTGACCTTCTACACAGACTTCGCAGCCGACTGTTTAGTGTACAGGACAATTGCGGTCTCTCCCGAGCCGAAACTCGAGCCAGCATCGTATCTCGAGACCATCTGGGAGATTTGAAGACATATATTAAAAATAAAATTTGTATCGGTTCAACGAAAAAAAAATTATGAAATGATCCCAAGCTAAGTTCGGCATTACGAAAATAAACGCATCTCAAAATAGGTTCAAACCCGGGAAAACGCTTTTCAAGCCATTGAAAAAACGATCGTATAAAGAATGCTCTCAAAATAAGCTGCACAAAGGCCAAGCATTTAGAGTTTTTCAACAGAATCAAATATTTGGACACTTGAGGGTTAAATCAAGACAATAAGAATGCTTTTGAGGCCACGCACAGGTGTGTGTGTGTGTGTGTGTGTGTGTGTGTGTGTGTTATAGCTAGAACTAGATAACTCGAAACGAAGCATTTTAGGGTTTTTTCAACAGAACCAAACATTTGGACACTTGAGGTTTTAATCAAGACAGTAAGATTGCTTTTGAGGCTACGCACAGGTGTGTGTGTGTGTGTGTGTGTGTCTCTCTGTGTGTCTCTCTGTGTGTGTGTCTGTGTGTGTGTGTCTGTGTGTGTGTCTGTGTGTGTGTCTGTGTGTGTGTGTGTGTGTCTGTGTGTGTGTGTCTGTGTGTGTGTGTCTGTGGGTGTCTGTGTGTGTGGGTGTCTGTGTGTGTGTGTGTGTCTGTGTGTGTGTCTGTGTGTGTGTGTGTGTGTGTCTGTGTGTGTATATATATATATGTGTGTGTGTGTGTGTCTGTGTGTGTATATATATGTGTGTGTGTCTGTGTGTGGATGTGTCTCTCTCTGTGTGTGTGTTTGTGTGTGTGTGTGTGTGTGTGTGTGTGTGTGTGTGTGTGGGTGTGTGTGTGTGGGTGTGTGTGTGGGGGTGGGTGTGGGTGTGTGTAAGAGGGTGTGTGTAAGTGTGTGTGTGTGTGTCTGTGTGTGGTATATCTTAGTTTAAAAGGCAACATATTACATTGTGAACCCGACTCAAACCAGCATACCATCGAAAAGCTGCTGGGGCCACGCACAATGCACGTGGTTTACTTAAAAGAAAAACAGAAGTTATTATATTTTCATTTTCAAAAACCGAGTTAAACCAACAATCAATGCGAAGGTTGTAGAGGCCACGTACGAGTGTGTGTGGTTTTTATAGTAAATATTGTAAGTATATAAAACTCTTCGATTTTTTGTTTCACGAGTTTTTGTTTTTTTCAATCTTCTTCAAACGCCATTTCAAAACAAACAAAATACCCCTTATTTAGTGTAGAACGATCCGATGACTCCTTTTCCCAAAGTTCCGGGTAGCAGCGAAACCTTGCTGCCAGTTTTGTCACTACTTCTGAAAGTCAGTAAAGTTTAAAAAAAAATCCCACATTTAGCTTAGAATTGGGTAAATATAATAATTGGGAAAATCCAAGAAAACAGAATCTAATGCTTCGGAGGTCACAAGTTTACAGAATCAGCTTTGACAAGAGGATGACCATTAGTTCGAATCGTAGTAGAATAAGGTCATTAGATGTCAAAGGACTCCATGAAAGCATGGGCTTTTTCTCAGGCTCTCCTTTTACCCTTTCTCCCCGTTGAATTCTAGAATATATTGTTGACTTTCTTAAACTTGATGAAATAAGTCCCTCACAATAAACTTTCTAGAGAAACAACCAATTGAAACCTGATACTCTGATCTGAGCCTTCGGGGATTGCATCGACCTAAAGCATATTACACGTTACAGTTACTAGGGGGAAGACAAGCACCACACCACGTAGCAGGATATTTCTCAATTGGCGACTCTGCAAAAAAGGAAAAAACGCGGACAGCAAAAGCGTTCGAAATTTTTTTACAAAGGATCAAAGAGTACTGATCCCGATGCAAATAAGGATGATAAGAAATAAGACCTCAAATAATCCCCAATTAGGTTAAGAATCACGAAGAAAAGCTTCTGAAGATCAGTGACAATCAAAAGCTATAATGATTTCTGATTACGCTTAGCATTGCGAAAAAACAAGCATCTAAAGACCAAGGAAATGGTACAGAATTAAAAACTGGGCCATAAAAAACGATTTAAAAGACCAGAAAAGACTAACAAGCAGAAAATCCAAAATTAAATTATTCCAAACATGTTCACAGTCGAGTGGAAAGATTTCGAAAGACCAGGAAGCAGGCTTTGGTTTGCTCATCTTCATCTTAAAGAGAAAAAGTTTTCTTCCCTCTTAACAACTCCGAGCTTACATTCAATGTGCATCACACCATCTGCTGCAGAGAGAGCGTAGAATAATAGTTTCTCTGACGAAAAAACGCTCCTAGTTTGACAGAGCAAAAATCGAGTGAAACTCTTGTAAATTGCTCATCCGCGCACGCAAGATAAATGAAATAAATTGCTCGGAGATCAACTGAGCATTGCGTTACCGTTCTCATCGCTCTGGGGTGCGGCAAAAACAGTATAAAATCGAAATTTCTGCAGAATACGCACCTATGGTGAGTTGTGAATCTTCCTATAATATTAAATTCGAAAACGGTTAGGATGTGGCTTCAATGTGAACCTAAATGTTTTGATATTTGGCCAACTTCTCTTCTAGTAAAGGAGAAGCTAACGAAAACTACTCCCTCTTAAACTGAGAGAGCAAATAAATGTTTACCCCTAACACGTGATGATAAAGAGTGAAAAGGAACTCTGCAACTGAAATACTTTACGCCTAAATGTGGGTAATTACTTACTCTGTGTGAGAGAAAGCCTAGTTCTCCAAGAGGTTTGGCAGGTAGAAAAGGAAATTTGGGCAAAACGGAAGAAGCCTGCCAGGAAGCACAAAAAATAGTTCAAATTGAGCTCAGAGTTTGGAAAAACGCACTTCTGAAAGCCAGAAAAGGCAAAAAAAATACAATAAACTAATCCCAAATTGAGCTTACAGTCTGAAACCACGCTTTAAAAGTCCAGAAGAGGCAAAACGGTAAAAAAAGAATCCCAAATTAGGTTAAAAAAAGGAAAACCCCCGCTTCCGGAGGCCAAAAAAGACAAAAGAAAAATGATCCCAAATCAAAGAATATAGAATCGACGAAATCATTTCTTAGGACAAGCAAAAATCAGTTAATCTCATAAACGCGATACAACGCTACGAAAGACCAAAAAGTAAAATGACACTAAACTATGCTCAGAGTCGCGAAAACACGATGAGTTAGGTTCGGCTCAGAATCGAGAAAAAAAACGTTTCGCAAGAAAAATCAACAAGAAAAAAATCATGAAAAACGCTTTAAGACCCTAATGTTAATAAGGATAAAAAAAATTATCATATAAATGAAAATTCAAAATCAGCGATGAAATGCTTACAAATATTAGTAAAGGTCAGTAAGAAAATGATCCCGAATTAAGCAGGGTAACATAAAAAACGGCAAAAAACGGTAATAGAAGGTGTGACTAGACTTAGAAAAAAATTTTCCTCGTCCAGACGGGAAATCTGGACGAGGGAATTTTTTTTTTCTAAGTCTAGTCACACCTTCTATTCCCGTTCATCTTCGCATTCCCGCGAAACTACATACATTGCCCGTTTTACTTAACTTAAAATGTAAGTCAATTATGACAAAAAATGAAATTAGTTCGTAAAGGCAAAAAACGATCTTAAATTGGGCGGCTCAGAATAATAAAAAATGCTTCTGAAGGCAAGAAAAAATTGAAGGAAGAAATAATCCCAAATTAAGTTCGATGTCGCCTCTAATGATAAGAAAAGTTATACAAGAAACAAACCGCATATAAGGCTCATGAATGAACGTTTCGGAAAACCAGTAAAGCTAATGTAAGAAAGTGATGCCAAATTGAGCTCGATCCCAATGGCCAAAAAATTATCAAATTTTACTTTTGAATTAAGAACTTCATCTATGATGATTTTTTTTCTTGTTATTAAAAACTGTTTTTCTCGATTATATTTAAAATGAACAAAAAAAACGTCTCTAAAATCAAGAAAAAAACAAAAGAGAAAATCATCACAGATGCAGTTCTAAACTACGAAGAAATGCTTATACCATCTTAAAACCACAGATAGCATGAAATTAGGTGAAAAGATCTATATCTGTAAACGTTCAGTAACTAAACAGCTTTTGCTGTCTTCACAAGCTCTTTGAGGGACATTTCATCCCATTAATGCTAGAGCTAGATAACTTGAAAATTGACGTGTTGAGAAAAACGAGTTTGAAAATTTTACTTATTTTGGTGATGACGATTAAAATGCCATATCATTTCAGGCTTGTTATACCAACGAAAATATCAACAAATAGCGAAGATATCTAGTTTTAGCACAAAAAACACTCGTTAAATGTTGAGATATCAAATTTTGTAATTGATGAATAACATTTTTTCTTGTTATCGTAATTCAACGAGTTATGCATTTGTTATAGAGCTCGACGCGGTAAATCTAGCTAAACATTCCGAAAGGTCCTATCTGCTTTCATCATTTTTCCGGAGCGTCTTGTCATTTTAGTAATGGTTCAGCTTTTGTAACTCTCCCAAGCGTCGTTTTCGTTCAGAAGGCTAGAGTGATCCCCTGCTATCAACATGTGCAAATAACGTGTCATAAAAGGTGTTTTATAAGTTATGGTGAATTAATGAAAATGATCGATCAAAAATCGATCAAAGCAGATAAAACCTTTTGAAATGTTTCTCTAGAAATATGATGGCATACTTAACTCAAAATCGACGAATTTCGAGTTATATAGTTCAAGCATTAAGGGGACGATTTGAGCCCAAATTGTGTTAATAGATGGTAAGTTGCCAAGCATGAAGAAATTGAGGAAGTGACAGTAACTGAAAAGTTTCGTCTAGATCTAATCTCTACCCACCTTGCAGAAATTGTTGCTGCTGGGCGACCGCCTGTAGCTGCTGTAGCAGTGTCAGCGAGGCCGGCGAGATGGCGTCGGCCGCTAGGAACGGCGTCTGCTGCTGCGGCGGGTTCGGATGGTGACCGGTGGCCGGTGCCGTCAGCGGCGTTACCGACTGCGTAATCGGTTGATTGATGCCGGTAATGTTCCACAGGTTCGAGTGCATCTGCTGCATCCGTTTGGCGTCCTTGTCCTTCTGGGTGTCGGCAAACTTCACAACCAGCGGCGCCGAGCAACCTTCCATCGTTTTGCTCTGGTGTAGAGACTAGAATGAAACAAAAAGCGAGAGAAACAACATTTAAAAATATTTCAAGACATTTTACATTGAGTGTAGAACGGAAATCACTGGCTCGTTTTATTGGCCGAGCGAAGACGAGCTAATGTTCACGCGAAACCGCCTCCCATAAACTTTTCGAACTTTACAGAAGCAATTTCCATTTTTAGCACCCACTTCAAAAGAAAAAGACATAACCGTAAACGCTTCCTCCAACGATTGACACAACTTTTTTGCACAGCTTTCACCCCAAATTGTTAGTTTTCCATTTCTATTCATCTTGCGGTTGTACAGTAGAAGGTTATTATGTACAATTAAAAGAAAGCGAGAACGGTTTTGAGGGTTATTAGAATTACCTGTTTTCCAATTCATGATACGTTTTATGACACTATCAAATTCGTCTTGCAGTGTTTAGGTCTAGGTTTGGAGACGCTCAATACCCTCTTTTCTATCTCGTTAGCAAAACTCTCGAAGGTTTTCCATTATCTATAAAATTGGAAAACCTCCGCTCCCTCCAGCTGTTCTTGGAACTATTCCTATTACAACTTTTCCCTATCCAAATTGTTCCGGGAACGGCGTCACCCGCCCAGTCGGACATGACAGAATAAAGCATATTTGAATCGAATTTCACTGCTGGGGCTATCGCCACAATCCACTTACCTCGCGACATGCAAAACATCAATAACAATGAACACACCGTTTATGGCTTTATGCTGGCTGGTGATGTTGGGGCTGTTGTTGGCATTAGCGACATTGCGGTAATGGTTTCTCCGGTGGCATACGGCGACGACGACGACGCGACAAAGAGGACGATAACTATGGGGATGGTTTTCGCGATACCACGGGACATCGGTGGAAAACAGAAGTAAAACGATTGTTGTTATGTTTTATTGATGTTTGTTGCTTTTCTACTCCCACCGTGAGCCACCACTTCAGAACCGCCATTCTCGAACCGGATTGAACTTGGAAGAACGCTGAGGGAGCTGAACGATGTGGTGTATCATTTGTCATGATTATTCGTTATTGCTGCTTTTGGTTTGTTGTTGACGTTGCTGCACGCGGTTCGATTCGACCACCTCAGCGTCGTAAATATGCTTCGAAGCAAATTTGGGAAAATGTGAATTTTATTTTTATGAAAATGTGGTCATTAGCAACGCGAATGGTCTCTTGAGACTACAACACAACAGCTCCAAAACAGGAGCATCGCCGGTCTGGCGTGTTTTATGTATTCAGGTTTTTTTTCTCTCTCTCGTGTTTGAAAGCCATTCAGTCCCGCGAGAAGCAATCAATGTCAGTTTGCGATGTTTTTTCACGATGTAATGGTGAATTTTCAACGGCTGCGAATACATGCTTCCAAGCCGGCAATCAATATCGATTCGCAGGCTATAACCGGATGTTACAAAAAAGCATAAAAATACCTTTTTGATAAACATATTCGGATTCGAAGATAATTAACATTCAGTAGCAATCATTAGATACACCTATAATCCTCTTATACACAATAAATATTTAATTATGTTGTGAACCACTTACGAGCAAAACCACTCAGGAAACCGAGAGGGAAACTTTTCAATTAGCGAAATCAATTTCCAAATTGGATGTTGGTGTTCCTGCAGTTCTTGTCAGTGCAGCGTAGATTCCTGCCTATCTTGTGTACCACCATCCCAAATTCAAGCAAAATAAAATTTATGATCTATCCAAACTGTCGTAGTGCGCATGTTGGGGTCTAGACCGCAACATACTCAACTGCTGTCTGCAAGCTGTCGGTTCGGGACACATTTCAGCAGGATTCATTAAATTAGTAGCGATATAAATAATGAAGGGAATTCTCGATGTCGAACCATGCTTTAGGTACAACATGAACAGTGGATCGAATCGATAGGGAGAAGAGAAGACATAACGATGACTGGAAGAATAAAAATTTATTTCTGTATTGCGACAAAACTGTGGATTACCAAAAAAAGAAGGGGAAATATACAAAATTTATTTAATTTTTCTTCCCAATAAACATGACACTCCTAATGTGATACCATTACCATTACCCGAAGAGCCATAAATCATGTCAGTAATATCTATTCTCTCTCTCTCGCAAGTGTCAGCCGATAACAATTGCCCATCTGTCCGCTTGGCATCTGCGGTATGGAACTAGTGTAACGAAACTATTCCACTGTACATCCGTTTATCCCTTAAAATGTGTATTTAATTCGACCGTTCATCCGTCCCAACAGCTGAAGCGTTAACTACTGATAATTTACTACCGGGTCTAAAATTCCCATGTAGCGTGGGTCGACCAACAGACCCAACAGGACTGCTGAAAATGGCAAGTGTTTAATTTGTCAGTTTTCTGGCTAAACGTTCCAGGGGGAAGGGGACGCTCGTCCCGGCTATTGCCAGTGATGATTTATTAATCGGAAGCAATAATCAAATCTCGCTACTGGGGTTACTTAACGTGGATAGCACCCGCCAGCAGCGAAAGGGGCAGTAAAAATCCCACCCACTTTGAAAAAGCCCTGATTTGAATCGCAAATGCGATAAGGTGTTAAAATGCTATCGGAATTACCACCAAGGGCAGAAATTTTCGAAATGCTAAAGCTCACGCACCTCGTTGTTGGGCCGTTGAGTGAAACTGGTTAAATGAAGGGAAGGGTCTACAGTGAGGATGTTGAAGAGTTGCTATTGCTGTAAGGTTAACGCTGGTGAAATGTTCTTGTCATTAATCATTACCGATGTTAGCCGGGATTAGGCAAGCTCTCATTAGCATGGAAACACTGGAAACCGGGAGCAAACAAGGCTGATAATTACGAGTTGTTTTCGCAATTTGTTGTTCTTTTGTTCATTCAGGATATCGGAATATCCATTTATTATATTTGTTGATATTTGAAGCACAAAGCGAACGAAGCGATTGTTCTGTACGGTTGGATACAAAGTCTGGTCATACTACACAACTCAAGCTTAGACAGCGGAATATAGCATTTAAACAGTCTTCCAAAATGATTATAATATATTTTAAATGAATATCTTTGTACTTCACGTCATGCGTGTTATGTGAAAAAAGGGCTAAATACGAATAAATCGGAACGCGCCAATCATGTGATTGTTACAACAAAATTGTGCGCATTATTTTTGATTTCCAATGTACTTGTTACTAAGTTTAATGCATCCAATAAGACCATTGTTGCAGGTTTAGTTCTCACCATTTGTTCTTCGGAAATGAAAAGCACTTCGCTACCAGTTTCAGTTCTAGAGTATTGACCGAAATCCACTTTTTTAGGAATTGTGCTTCCGGATCTGAAGGCATATCTTGCAATGAATTTGCTAGGTACATAGTTCCTGAAATTACGAGAGCTTCACATTTTAGTTCGCAACTTCAGACTCTTACAAAATGAGGCACGTTTTTTTTCTTTTTTTTATCTTCCGGTATTCCTAGGAAGTTCTTATCGAGGATCCAGGAATTTGGCAGAAATTTATTCTGTATGGACTTATCACTGCGACCAGAGAGGTTGATCTACTGTGATTCTGCCCGGATGTCTGCAGTATTCCGCACTTCTCTTATCAGCAATATCACTTATCACTGCGACCAGAGAGGTTGATCTACTGTGATTCTGCCCGGATGTCTGCAGTATTCCGCACTTCTATTATTAGCAATACCACTATTGAGAGTAAGTGATATGCTTATTATTTATCCGTGCTTGTGTGTTTGTTTTTACCTTCCCTACAATACCAGCCTAGTTACTTCTGCCAATTATCGTCAATAATGATTATCTGGAGAAGTTTCAACTTTGTGTCCTTCTGACCAATTTTATTATAAGAGGGACTTATTTTGTCAAAAGTAAGTCACCGTTTTAGAAAGTTTAAGCAAGAAGGAAGGGTTAGTGGGAGCCAGAAAATGAACCCATGACCCATAACCCACGACCATCCGCTTGTCAAAGCGAACTCTGTAACCTTGTGGCTACACAACTTGCTCCTCGTTTTTTGAGTATTTCTTTGCTTTTAACCTGTAATTACAGATACGACCGCATGGTTGATGTAAATTTACCTTAAGCCAGTTCAACTGAACTCGTTACTAAGAGCCTTTCATGTCAGAATAATAAAAGAATCATTCTAATTGTACTTGATTGAATTACTAGTCAACGAAATCAAAACGCAAAATTAGGTTGAAGAGGTTGTGTATGACACATAACCGCAAAGTTAACGTAGAAATACGACACTAACACTAACTCTCTGAAAATGATGTGAAATGGAACCAGGGAATAATTAACGATGCTATTCGACCAACTTAGGATGTTTTTCAGAAACCCAAAGTCACCATCTTGGGATGCAAAACGGCATCTTAGATCGATTTATGGCCTCTGTGTACTATCCTGACTACAAAAATATCCATACTTGTTGGTATTTCGTTCATTTTCGGTCTCTCGTTCGTTTTCGGTCTCGGCATCATCCAGATGTCAGAAGTACTCATATTAGGTGGTGTTTGACCATTTTTGACTGTTTTCCGAAAACCGGAAGTCACCATCTTGTTGAAGTTCAATGGCGCCTGGAGTTCATTTTCGTCTTCAGGGCACCATCTCGAACTCAAAAATACCCATATTGGTCAGTATTCGTCTGTACTCATATTGGATGGTATTTGACCGAAATCTGCGTTCAGGATAAAGCTCTACATTCTGCAATAGTACAGTAGCTAGCATCCTCATTCTGTGCCGAACACGCATCAGTACTGGACGTGTTTGGTGATCGGTCCGATAGAGTATAAAACAAAAGACGTGTGAACAAGTGTTGGCATTGTTTGCCTGGTCGAGTGAAATAAATCCGGGTTCAAGGTCGTTCCTTTGTGCAACTGTTTCGCATCGTGACTGCCAGCTGGTGCGTAAGCCGATTTGGCTGCTGGCTGGATTGTGCTACAGCAGTGGACGAGACACAAACGAGGAAAAAGAAGAAGCCATCAGTGTCAGCGAGTCGTATCGCTGTGTGGAGTGATCTCACACCTGGCTCGCTGCTGGTGGCTGTTTGGTGCTGCTGTATTGGTGCTGCTGGCTGTAACGGCTGCTACTTCGAACGATCGGACAACCAACCTTACTGGAAGGGAGAAATAAAAAGGTACGTGTTCTTGTCAGCGCTAGTGCGCTAAACATAGCGCGATGGATGTAGATCCCTCGCCTCCCGCGCCACCATCCCCGAACCCCTCTGACCCTGACCCTTCTGTTACCCCCTCCCCTGTTCATTCTTCAGTCCCCCCTCGCCCCAGGCTTTACCCAGACGGAGCCCAGGGCAGCTATACTGTTTATTTTCGGCCAAAGGCAGGACCGAAATCGAAAAAGTTGAACCTCTTGCAGATTTCTAAAGACCTGACGAAGGAGTACAAGGGCGTGACCGAAATTTCCAAGGTCCGGCCTAACAAGCTCCGTGTCGTGGTTGGTAACCTGAAAGAGGCCAACGATATAGCTTGCTCTGAGCTCTTCACACGCGAGTATCGCGTTTATATACCCGCACGAGACGTGGAGATCGACGGTGTCATAACCGATTCGAGTCTGTCCGTCGAGTGTATACTGCAAAGTGCCAAAGGGTGCTTTAAGAACAAAACGTGTCCCGAAGTAAAGGTGCTCGACTGCAAGCAATTGCGGTCAGCATCGATCATCGGTGGCAAAACAGTATACACTCCGTCAGACTCGTTTCGAGTTACGTTCGCCGGGTCTGCACTACCAAGCCACGTCTCGATCCACCGGGTTCGTCTCCCTGTGAGGCTCTACGTGCCCCGCGTCATGAACTGCCTGAATTGCAAGCAGTTAGGCCATACAGCCGCCTACTGCTGCAATAAGGCACGTTGTGGCAAGTGTGGGGAGTCTCATGCGGAAGATTCTTGCAGTGTTAACGCTGAAAAGTGTATTCACTGCGGAGAAAATCTGCATGAGCTCTCGACATGTGCGGTGTACATGCAGCGCAGGGATAAAATAAAACGGTCTCTCAAAGAGCGTTCAAAGCGTTCCTACGCTGACATGCTGAAGAAGACCGTTACCACTTCTCCCGTTACTTCGAACCCCTTCGATCTGTTGCCCTCTGAGGAAACCGATTCTGACGATTCACCAGCGGGAGCATCTTACGCCAATCCTGGGGAGTCTAGAAAGAGGAAAAGTGTTTCCTCTCCTAAACTTCCCAGAAAAGGTCCTAAGATTTCTCAAAGTGAAATGAAGGTTACAAACAAACCAAACAGTGCTGCGGAAAAACCGAAGCAAACTCCTCCTGGGCTGGCAAATTTAAAGTCCCAGAAGGAGTTCCCAGCACTGCCAGGAACATCTAAAACCCCAGTTGCTCCTTTTACACTCCCAGTTGATGAAACAAACTCTGGATTAGTGAAATTTTCTGACATTGTGGACTGGATTTTTGAAACTTTCAATGTACCCGATCCAATTAAAATTTTTCTTACAGCATTCCTCCCAACAGTTAGATCATTTTTGAAGCAGTTGACTGCCCAATGGCCTCTCCTTGCAGCGATTGTATCCTTCGATGCCTAATTCAACTGCGTATATGAAGGATTCGATCTCTGTCTTACAGTGGAATTGTAGAAGTATTTTACCAAAAATTGATTCGTTTAAAGTTTTGATAAATAAAAACAAATGCGATGCATTTTCCCTTTGTGAAACTTGGCTTACTTCAAATATTGATCTCAACTTCCATGATTTTAATATTATTCGCCTTGATCGAGACACCCCATATGGAGGAGTACTTTTAGGGATTAAAAAGTGCTATTCTTTCTATCGTATTAACCTCCCCTCGATTCCAGGCATCGAAGTTGTCGCATGTCAAATGACAATACAAGGTAAAGAGCTTTGTATTGCCTCAATATATATTCCCCCCAGAGCACAGGTTGGGCAACGGCTGCTCTTTGATTTAATAGAACTTCTTCCCTCGCCACGTTTGATTTTGGGAGACTTCAACTCTCATGGCGTGGCTTGGGGTTCCCCATACAATGATAACCGCTCCTCTTTAATCTATAACCTTTGCGATGACTTCGACATGACTATTTTAAACAACGGTGAAATGACACGTATCCCGAAACCTCCAGCGCGCCCAAGCGCTTTGGATCTATCCTTATGTTCGACGTCGCTACGGTTGGATTGCACATGGAAGGTAATCCTCGATCCTCACGGTAGCGACCATCTGCCTATTCTTATTTCAATTACTAACGGGTCAACTCGCATGCGACCAATTGACATTCCGTATGACCTCACACGAAATGTCGATTGGAAGTTATACGAGGAAATGATTTCAAAAGCGGTCGAGTCGATTCAACATCATTCACCACTTGAAGAATACAACCTCCTCGCGGGCTTGATTCTCGACGCCGCGTTGCAAGCCCAAACGAAGAAATATCCCGGCGTAACGATCAAAGAACGGCCTCCCACTCCGTGGTGGGACCAAGAGTGCTCCGATGTCTACACGCAAAGATCCGACGCGTTTAAGGCCTACCAGACGGGAGGTATACCTGGCGACTATTTACGGTATTCGGAGCTTGATACCAAGCTTAAAAGCTTGGCTAAAGCAAAGAAACGCGGATATTGGCGTCGGTTCGTGAACGAGACGTCGAGGGAGACATCGATGAGCACTCTTTGGAACACAGCCCGAAGAATGCGGAATCGCGTAACGGTCAACGAAAGCGAAGAGTCTTCAAGTAGGTGGATATTTGATTTTGCCAGGAAAGTATGTCCGGACTCTGTTCCTGAGCAAAATATTGTTCGCGATGCGTCTCCGGGCCACGACGCGATAGAATCACCTTTTACGATGGCAGAACTTTCAGTTGCCCTCCTGTCCTGTAACAATAACGCGCCTGGATTAGATAGAATCAAATTCAACTTGTTGAAGAATCTACCCGGCAATGCCAAGAGGCGCTTGTTGAACTTGTTCAATAAGTTCCTGGAGCAAAACATTGTACCGCAGGATTGGAGGCAAGTGAAGGTGATCGCCATCCAAAAACCAGGGAAACCAGCTTCTAATCACAACTCTTATAGGCCGATTGCAATGCTATCCTGTATCCGGAAATTGATGGAAAAAATGATACTCCGTCGTTTAGACCACTGGGTCGAATCAAATGGTCTACTATCAGAAACTCAATTTGGCTTCCGCCGTGCCAAAGGGACGAATGATTGTCTTGCGTTGCTTTCAACAGATATTCAGCTGGCGTATGCTCGTAAAGAACAAATGGCGTCTGCGTTCTTGGACATTAAGGGGGCTTTTGATTCCGTTTCTATTGACATTCTTTCGGGTAAACTTCACCGACAAGGATTTTCTCCAATTTTGAACAATTTTTTGCACAACTTGTTGTCCGAAAAGCACATGCATTTTACGCATGGCGATTTGGCAACTTTTCGCATTAGCTACATGGGTCTTCCCCACGGCTCATGTTTAAGCCCCCTTCTTTACAACTTTTATGTAAATGACATCGACGAATGTCTGGCAAATTCATGCACGATAAGACAACTTGCAGACGACAGTGTAATCTCTGTTACAGGAGCCAAAGCTGCCGATTTGCAAGGACCATTGCAAGATACCTTGGACAATTTGTCTGCTTGGGCTTTACAGCTAGGTATCGAATTCTCTCCGGAGAAGACTGAGATAGTAGTTTTTTCTAGGAAGCATGAACCTGCTCAGCTTCAAACACAATTAATGGGTAAAACGATTTCTCAGGTTTTGGTACACAAATATCTTGGTGTCTGGTTCGACTCTAAAGGCACCTGGGGTTGTCACGTGAGGTATCTGATGAAAAAATGTCAACAAAGAGTGAATTTTCTTCGTACAATAACCGGACAATGGTGGGGAGCCCATCCAGGAGACCTTATAAGGCTTTACCAAACAACGATATTGTCTGTTATTGAATACGGGTGTTTCTGCTTCCGCTCCGCAGCAAACACACATTTGATCAAACTGGAGCGAATACAATATCGTTGTTTGCGTATCGCCTTGGGTTGCATGCAGTCGACCCATACGATGAGTTTGGAGGTTTTAGCTGGAGTACTACCATTGAAAAACCGCTTCTGGAGCCTGTCTTCTCGTATTCTAATCAAATGTGAGGTCTTGAACCGTCCCGTGATTGAAAATTTTGAAAGGTTAATCGAACTTAATTCTCAAACCCGTTTTATGACATTGTATTTCAATCACATGTCCCAAAATATTAACCCTTCTTCGAATATTCCAAATCGTGTCGACTTATCAAATACTTCTGATTCTACTGTGTTTTTCGATACATCCATGATAGAAGAAACTCGTGGAATCCCGGATCATTTACGCGTGCAGCAGATCCCTAAAATTTTTTCCAATAAATATCGAAACATCAACTGCGACAATATGTACTACACTGACGGATCACTTCTTGATGGGTCCACTGGCTTCGGTATCTTCAATAACAATTTAACCGTCTCCCATAAGCTCGATAATCCTGCTTCTGTTTACGTCGCAGAATTAGCTGCAATTCAGTACACCCTAGGGATTATCGAAAAAATGCCCACGGACCATTATTTCATCTTTACGGACAGTCTCAGTTCCATTGAGGCTCTCCGATCGATGAAAGATGTTAAGCACTCTCCGTATTTCCTGGGGAAAATACGGGAACATCTGAGTGCTTTATCCGAAAAATCTACTCAGATTACCTTAGCGTGGGTCCCTTCTCACTGCTCGATACCGGGTAATGAGAAAGCGGACTCTTTGGCTAAGGTGGGCGCAACAAACGGTGATATTTATGAAAGACCAATTGCCTTTAATGAATTTTTCGCACTTGTACGTCAGAATACGATCATCAGTTGGCAAAATGCTTGGACCAGAGGGGAATTGGGAAGGTGGTTACATTCCATAATCCCCAAAGTATCGACGAACCCGTGGTTCAAGGGGTTGGATGTAGGTCGGGATTTCATTTGCGTGATGTCCCGGCTTATGTCCAATCACTATAGATTTGACGCGCTCCTCCGTCGTGTTGGGCTCGGGGAAAGTGGTATCTGTGCCTGTGGTGAAGGTTATCACGACATAGAGCATGTGGTTTGGTCATGCCCTGTACACCGTGACGCCAGGTCTAAATTAATAGCTTCCCTGCAGGCCGAGGGTAGACAGCCGGCTGTTCCTGTTCGTGATGTCTTGGCGAGCCGTGACCTATCCTACATGTCCCTTATATACGTTTTCCTGAAATCCATCCACGCCCCAGTCTAGTCCCGTTCCCCTCCGTCTACACCCAACAAAACGACAAGAACACGTTTGAACCTTAAGCACAAAACCAGCAACCAGACCCCGCACAACAGAACCAGGACCCAAGGACTACGAGCCTCTGTCCCAACTCACGACATCGTGGCTCAGCAGAACGAATCCATACATGCCATTCGACGATTATCAGACGACCATTGAACAACAAAACACTGATTGGAAATCCCATGCTAGTTTTAAGTTAGACTTAATTTCAGCTCGTAGTCGGCAGCGAGGATAAAAAATTTGCTTTAGTTTTTAAGTCATCAGATATAATTGGCGCCGTTAAACATTAAATTGTATTTGTGCCGTGTCAAATAAATGTTATGTGAAGAAAAAAAAAAAAAAAGTAGCTAGCATCTTGAAATCACAAGTATCCTCATTCTGGGGGACGCTGTAAGAATGAAGGAAATCCATTGGAAATCGAACAAGTTATTAAGTATTTGAAACTGGTCAATTTTCGTGAATCTTCCGATGTTTTCGGTTTTTCAATTTGCACCTCTAGCCCAAAATGATGCCTTAAGACGTAATTCTACGTCAAAAAACAACAGTACTGCCAACCACCGTTATAAACTATTAGAATGCCAGTCGAGTTCCAATCGCTGGTTAGCAAATACTACTCGCCAAATGCTCTTGAATTTATTTAGTAGAAATTAGCTCAGTTTTGACGTAGAACTTTGTCTCAAAAGAAGATACCAAGGTAAAAGAATAAGATTTTAAAATGCAATCAGTTTTAGCGTTTTTAGCTGTCATTGTTCTCAAGATTCACGAGGTTTCAGCATCAATCAGTCATAAACTCTTTTACGACTGTTCTCTTATATTCGATAGTTTATCTTATTGATTTTTCGATAAATTAGTATATTGGAAGGATTATCTCAATAAACGAAACAACCAATCACTGCCTTTCTGTACAAATCAGTTTGGCGACTTGTATTTACAAGTCTTAGCTTATTTCAACTCAATAAATTAAAAAAAAAACATTTTTTTATCGCAATTTTGTTCCTCGGACTCATCCTCCTAAATAGCCTTGAGGTAAGATGCTGGCCACACAGAGCAGGTATCGTATGTTCGATTCCTAGCTGAGAGCGATTTGTAGCCATTTAGTACCGCAATTTCTCTACACACTAGCGAACTTGATCTTTCTCTATTTTCACAGATCGTAGCGGCCCCATGATATCTAGTCTCCACAAAGCTCAGTCTTTCATAAGCTTGACAACATCAGCGTGTTTGTATACTTCGCCCCACTGTTCAAGTTTGCGTCGAGTATTGATAGCAGGATGCTACGTAAGCGCTCACCGATCAACCATCTTCCACGTCCATGATTCATATGCAAAGAGTGCTACAGGGAGGATTAGCGTCCTGTAGAGCACAAATTTCGGGCGGATCTATGGGCTGCGGGACTTAAGCTGGTTACGCAATCCATCTTTTCACCTTGCGGCTCACTTCATCAACCACTTCAAAAGTATCCCTAACCATCATCATAGCAGCACCAACGCCCGTAGAACTACCACGCTCTTTGCCAGCCACCATGTACTTCGTTTTGGTAGTGTTTATGGTAGGTCCATCTCTCGCAGCTGCTCTTCTGAGAGCCGTAAAGACCTTCTCAGGGCTCTACGGTTAACACCGTTGATGTCGATGACATCCGCGGAGCCTACAAAATGTAAGACTTGGCGATGGTGGTGTCACTCCTCTGCAAACCACCTTCCAAGGCCATAGCAAGTTCCAGATCCCGCCCCCTTGGCTTCAGACTATCACAAACGCGTTCGAAAATTCATCATTTTAATAAGTTTCGATAGGAAGCATGGCAAACAAAATCAACCACAGCTCGGTGCGTTTCACTGAATCGTACACTACCTTAAAGCCTATAAATAGATGATAATTTGTGTTCTTGAAACTCGTCTTGCTCGAAAATTCCACTGGTATTCACCAGAAAGCCGTCTTTGTCAGCATGGTTCTTCGGCTCTCTGCAAATTATTTTCACCACAGCTTGTATATCCTCCCTAAATTTTCTCCTGTTCCCCTCGATAACTCTCCTAACTTCACCTCCGTTCAACACCACGGACATTTAGTCACCAACGATTTATCGGTAAATATAATCTCCCAGATGGACTCGAGGTACGATGCTGGCCTAACAAGCCAGTCGTCGTAGATTCGAGTCTCGGCTCGGGAGAGACTGTTTGTGTCAGTAGGATCGTAGCGTTAGCCCCGCAATTGTCCTGTACACTAAACAGTTGGCTGCGAAGTCTGTGTATAACAAACAGAAGGTCAAGTTCCGAATCGGAATGTAGCACCAAGGCTTTGCTTTGCTTTAGATTTCTCTCCTCGTCCTTGTCCTCCTTGAAAATCCCCGTGTTGTGCCTGATGAAGTGATTCTCTGCAAGATTGCCAAGAACGCGATCGTAGTGTTCACGTTTCTAAGAAGACTTTTCGACACAATACAAAACTAAGTTCGGTTTCAAAGCTTCTTCAATTAACCTTAAACCCATCATTTTTTTTATTGGTAATGCTTCCCGTAATACGCATTTTGAAGTAGAAGTACATCTCTAATTTTTGTTTGTTTGTTAGGGAATTAGAATTGCGTGGTCCATTGATGTGAACTTTTGTAATATATCTCAGTCAATTGTTATACGTGTCCCCTTGCAAATACAAAGACCACTTTTGTTGAACAGTCAGGTATCTGCACCGACACGCTCCCAGTCAGGTGAAATATGGTTTATGAAGCCAATCACCTTCCCAGGATTCAAAGACCAAATCTCTTTGGGCTGTAAACAGCCACTGCCAAGAAACCTTGATCTGCGTTAAAATAATGCACCACAACAGATGTTCCGAAGTCTCACTTTCCATATCACAAAAGCGACACATATCATCCTGAACCCGTCCAATGTTCTTGAAATGATATCTACCCGGACATTGCCCCGTTACTAGGCCAACGTATTTACAAAGAGCTATTTTGTTGAGTTCTAGGAGCTTTTTCGAATGATTCTCGTTTGGTGTTATAAATCTTTTAGATTGGGAACACTTTTTGACATACAACTAATTGGTTATCACCTTTTGTTCCTCCCAGCGTTTAAGTTCCATTTTAATTGCATAGTTTGATATACCGCAGAAAGGTTCTGGGCCGATAAACTGTGAGTTAGATTCTTTGTTTTGCAAGTTCGTCTGCCTTTTCATTCCTACCAATGCCACAATGTCCCGGAACCCAATACAAATTTATTAAGTATGTTTGACATAGCATCAAGCATTATTAGCATCAAGTGCTTTCAGCGCTGCTTGACTGTCAGAGAAAATACAAATATTTGCATGTTTGTATTTTCTAGTCAGACATACATTCGCACATTCAAAGATTACAAAAATCTCTGCTTGAAACACTGTTGGCCAGTGTCCCATTGCCACTGAAACATTAACTCCAGGGCCGAAGATTCCTGCACCAGTTTTGGTACCTATTTTTGAGCCATCTGTGAAAAATATCGTTGAACCGGGACGGACATCAGGAACTCCGACTTCCCAGTCTTTACGCGACGTTTCGCATACCTTGTAGAGAATATCATGATTGTCCTGAGGTGCCATCCAGTCTCCATTCAACCTCATCACTGGCCCTCTTTTAAAAAAGTTCAGTATAGTCAGGTGACCCACAAGATCACCAGACAAGATAGTTTTTGTTCTTTTGAGCCTCAAAGCACTCTTTTCTGCTTCTAGTTGCACGTATTCGTACAACGGCAGCAGATGAAGAATTGCATCAAGAGCTTTTGATGGAGTGCTTTTCATTGCTCCTGTTATAGCAATACACGCAAGTCGTGAACTTTATCTAGCTTTGTTCTAGCGGTAGACTCTTTGGTTTTTGGCCACCACACTAACGCAGCGTAGGTCAGTTTTGGACGTATATTAGATGTGAATATCCACATCACCATTTTCGGTCTCAAGCCCCACTTTCTCCCAACGGTTTTGGAGCACAACCATAATGCACTGACCGCCTTGTTGATTGCCTAGTCAAGATGTGCGTTCCAGTTTAGCTTAGCATCAAGGATAGCTCCTAAGTATTAAACCTGTTCACTGAATGGAATTTCTACTCCTCCAAGCTTGAGAGTTTTAAGATTGAATTTCCTCTTTCTAGTAAAAGGTACGATTACAGCTTTTGTCGGATTAATGCTGAGACCCTCCTTTATACACCAAGACTGGGTATACTTCAGAGGCTCCTGCATTATTTCCGAAACTATGTTGTCGAACTTTCCTCTTACCAAGATGACTATGTCATCTGCAAAGCCCACAACTTCGAAACCTGTTGCTTTTAAGCTTTTGAGAAGATCGTCCACCACCAAAAACCACATAAGTGGCGAAAGAACACCTCCTTGCGAACATCCTTTCGTTGCCGTTCGCGTGATAGACGAACCTCCCAACTCAAAAGTGATTTCTCTTTTTGCAAGCATAGAATGAATCCAGTCAACAATGCTCGCGTGAAATCCTGTTTTCCTAATTGCACTAAACATTGAAGAATAGGACACGTTATCAAAAGCCCCTTCAATAGCCAAGAAAGAGCACAGAGCAATTTCTTTAGCTGAAAGTGACTTTTCAATTTTCATATCCAGCGTATGAAGCGCTGTGATACTGGATTTTCTGCATCCACATCTCTTAGGCAGTACGACTACACAGGTATGTAATATGAAAATTTAGAAACGAAAAAAGTGAAAAATGTGTCGAATTTCAAATGCTAATAAGTCGTTTAATTCTTGCAGCAATCGATTCGAAAACGGTCTATGCACCTGTTCAAATGTAAAAATTTGTTATTTGAAACATTTTTTCTTTTCTTGAGAACCGTTCCCCAATCGCCTTGTTGTCAAAGAATGAATTGTATACTTTTGATCAAGCATTCCAATGAACATTAATATTTGAATTAGAACTTTTTTAACAAAATATTTGAATTAGAACTTTTTAAAAAAAAATAATCTACCATAAAAAAATTATTTTTCATTTCTCCATCCTGGACTTTTTTTTAAAAGTTGCGTATTAACGTCAAGTTCCTTTAAAAAAATTAATAAAATCAACTCTTTTTTTTAAATTGAAATTTAATGTTGATTTTTAAATTTTTTTCGTCAAAAAATATTTTTTTGTACAGTTTATATTTTTTATGAGGCATTTTTAATTCCCTACAACTCATTCTCAGACAGTTTTTCTATACAACCAACGGTTTCTGGGCTACAATGCTTCGAATAAAACCTAAGCCAAGAGGCATACGCCCTTTTAGAATGTAACTCATGGGTGTAAAAAATCTCTCCATCTGTGAAAAATGCTCAGTTTGCTTAGCCGAATACTTGTGCAAAGTTTCATTCAAATCAAAAATGGTCGAATAAATTTTCGCGTATTTCCAGGTCATTTGAAATGATTTCGTTTGGTAAAACGAACAGTGAAAAACTCGGATGTGGAAAGTCGGTTAAAATTTTCTTCGTTACTTTATCTGGATTAGAACAATCCAAACCTGTATCGTGAAAATTGCGTTGGAGGAAAATCTGATCCGGGCCATAAATGGGTTAAAACGTTATTGTTGGGACGTTTTACGGAACCAATTATTTAAGCAGCTTAAGTATCGTTTAGAAGCAGCTAAAAACTATTAATTTTATTTAAACCTTAGTGGCATTTTGAGCAAAAATATTAAATTCTAATTACTCACATGAGTAGTTCACGTTTTTATGGTTTTTTTCCGAACTTCTTCTCATACACAACTTGCTCTTTTCAAACAATAGACCGGCTAAACCTCGCATTAACTTTGAATTGATTTTACAATAAATTTCCGGATTTTTAACTATTAAAAGGACTTTTTGATAAATTGCCACGTGGCCACTGAACTGTTCGTAGCACTTTGTCCAAATGATTTGCCTTTATTCCATCTCCCGTATCTGTCTATCTGTCAATGACAGCTCACCGTGCTGGTTCTGTCGATTGCTGCTGGGGAGCGCTTGAAGCGCCCCAATTCGTCGGGATGATTCTCTCGATCAACACCGGGGAGCGCTTAGGGCGTCCGGCAGTGCGCCCAGCGGTGTCGCAACAGTTATGTTTACAAGAAAACTCATTTGAGTCTCTGAAAAAACAGCAATTCAGTAGTGAAAATTCACAGGAATGGTTGGATAGTGTTATGCAAGCAACTGTACTATTGAAAATGGTCAATCCTTGCTGAAACACAGATCATCGATTGAACTGATTGGTCGTTTGATGATTGATTTCCCTAGCACATTCGACAGAAATATATACCTTGTAAACCGGGCAGGTACTATTTGGCCTGTATAAAAGCAGAGTGCCTTTCTTCCACTGTCCGGGATGCGATAAGTATCATATGTGATATTAAATTGAACAACAAATTGGCCTCTTGAGGACACACTGAATACTTGACTGGAAAGTTAATATTATCGGGCACCAGCATCGGTACTGGTAACGATAGTTGTAATAGTAACGTCAGTGGTAGGTACCGCGGTACTTCCGTTAGTAAATGAAGGATAAGTTGTGTGCAAAACCACGACCGCAACGTTGACGTGAAACAACACTATTTGTTACATCACTCGCATTGTTGTATTTGACGATGATCAATAACAAAAACTTTTATCTAGCACTAATAAAATAACTCTTTGGAAAAAATGTGGAAACACTGAAAAGATTTAAAATGACATCTGACCGATTAATGGTCATTAAAAAATTCAAGATGTTGACTTCCGTTTTCAGGAAAATAGCCAACAATGACTAAATACTGCTACATAAGGGTATTTTCGAAACCAGGAGGATGCCCAGAAGCCAAAAATCGACTCCAGATGCCATTTTGAAATCCAAAGTGGTGTCTTCGGATCTGTAAAACAACTATAAAAGACTAAATACCACCTTATAGGAATGTTGCCAGATTCGATTGATATTCACAGGCTGTAAATATACCCTAGTAGCTACATTGTATCTTTCCAAAGCAACCACATTATTTTCAGAGTTATTTTATTAGTGTTGAAAATATTATTATTGATGATGATCTAAGATAGTCTATCGTAGAGTTCAGCTTGTCTTAGCAATAATTCATAGAGTTATTGTAAAAGAGAAATTTGCTTCGAACCTATCACTTGCGGTCACTGTCGAATGCAACAATGTAAGTATTGTAACGAACAGCCTATGTAGTTCTACGTTAACTTCGCGGTCGTGACTTTGCACACAATCCTTGTGATTTTTTCATTGGGAATTATAGGAAGCATTGTATTTGACGAACTGTTTTTCTCTCAGAATTAATTCCTCAGTTTTTGTGAACAGCGTACGTTGAAAATGCAATCTACTCATCAACCTTGCTGTTATTTTATCCCTGATCTTTCTGAAGTATGATTCTGGCTTGCATTTGTTGGTAACTAGTTTAAAGTTTTCGGCGTCCTCGGGATGAATGCTTTGAAATTAATAAAGCATTTTTTAATTTCAAATAATCCTCTAAATGCAACAGCAAAATAATTTTAGAACGCATACTGCTGGAATAGCCTAGATTGTTATTGACAATCTTGGGGTGTTCCTGAGTATAATTCCGATTCCTGAAATGCCCATTTTGGTACTTGATCATTTTGACTGTTTCCCAGAAAACGGAAGCGGCATCTTGGATTTCAAAACAGGATATTCTATAACCCAGTCTACAAGTTTTCCATACTTTGGTTCTACTAATACCTAAGAATTCAACATCCATAAATTGATTGCCATACCATAACTTTTTTCCCAATTTTTTCGGTACAAATCGACGTACCCTTACTCTCAAAAGTTTTTCACTTCACTCTGTAAAACTGGGGTCCGGGTAGTTTTATAATCAAGTTTGACATAATTTTCATCATAAGTTGTTATACAGACACAACTTTCTAGCTCTAGGTTTAACGGAGGTTGCTTGTTTCGGACTTCTTTATGGCATATGCTACTTCCTGTATGTTCTCAAACCAACTCCGACTCTTGGCACGCGCAACCTTTTTTGCTACATTATCACGTACTGAAGTTGAACTTTTGCTATTGAACGTTTCTTTGATCTTTCTTTCTTGATTTCTGGGTTTGATGCCAAAAAAAAACTTTGAAATCGTTGCTTCCCTACCCTAAGTATAAATGTAATACATACCTTGATTGCCCCGATCGCCGCCTGTTTGGTTGCGAACGTGACGAACGCACAGCCTTTGCTTTGTCCGGACGGATCCCGCAGCACCGTACATTCCTCGATCATACCGTGGCCGGAGAATAGTTGCCTCACATCGGTTTCATTGTACTTTTTACTCAGCATACCCACAAACAGCTTTCGCTCTGAAAGTAAATAAAGAATTCAAATGAAAATCTATTAGCTTTCGATTGACTGAAAAAAAAAGACAGAAATAAAAAAGGTTGAAACTAATTATGAGCCAGTATCACATTCTTCGGACAGAACGGTGTCAGCATTGGAATGGTCTTTATTGAAAATTTTCAGCAACGCTCCATAGATCGGACAACAAACGACAAAGAGCAGCATCAGCACACTAGACGTGGGTGTGCCCTGCCCTCTACTATACACAACCCGGTAGATTTCGACTTTCATTAACAGCATTACCTCCGAGCCCACCATGTGAGAAGGCAGGCGTACGACAGGAATGTGTCCGACAGGATTACCTTTGTCGGCACCCCTACTCTCACTCTCTTTCTCACTCAGGCAATCTTTTCAAGTAACTTAATAAGAATCCGAACCGTCAGAAGCATAGTTCACTTGAATGGCATAGCGCTCCCATCAGGAGACCGGATCCGGCTTACTGTATGTATGATAAAGGACCGACTTTACAGCGAAATGCTTCTAAAGCTCTTGAGAGATCTCTTTTTTCCTGCTCCAGAAGTGTATTGCTACAGCACAGCGGGGGTCTCGTTCTACAGTGGCTGGAAAACGGATGATGGGGCTTTTCTCTTATATAGAAATGAATTGAAGGGAGTCGATCTCAAAAGCTACGCCGCCGCCGCCGCCGCCGGTGTGCATAGGCGGAGACGGATAAGAGTGATAACGAAGCGAATCTATCCTGGTAATCCGACGATACACACATACACACCCACACACATCACACCACCCAAGCAACCAACTTCAACGAACCAGGAATCCTTGTAAACACTTGTACCTTCATTTTCATCCAGTTTGCAGCCGTGATTGGTACACGAGGGCTGTACTCACATACAAAGAAAACCTGACAGTAAGGTTACTGAGTAGAAAAGTACAATTTCCGTGCACTGTTCACAAAACTACGCGATTTCTTGAGTTTTTTCTTCCATTTCTTAAATCGTTTCGCTTGAAGAAATGGAACAAAACACCACCTGAAATAGCGCTAAAATGAGTGGGAGCCTTAAGCAAATCGCCAGACCTCTTTTTTCCTACTGTGTCACGAGGTGGGAGCTCAACTTTAGATTTTCATTTGCGGTGTTTCAGAGCTTTTAGTGAGAGCTGGTTGCAGTTTATCGGATTCTTCCAGTTCAGCCCCGATGCTCAAGCAGAAATGGAGTCAAATTATCCCGACTACGACAGCAGCAGCAGGAAGCAACCCATTTTCCCTAGTATTTATTTTCCTTTTCGCTAGACTCTTCTATTGCGCCGGCGGGGGTCCCCCTGCAGTGGCCACCGCAAAAAGTGAACAGCCACCGAGAGCACGGCAGTCGAATGTGGGGACATTCGCTGTTTACCTCTACATATTTACCGACACTCGCTCCAGTTGGCCCTCTATTGCCGGCAGCAACTTTAGCGTTCAGCTCGTGTTGGGGATGCATTCGAGCGACAAAGGATTCCGGTTTTGTTCCTATCCTTATGCAGAAGTAATTTGAGCATCAAGTGGAGATTTTTTGACGAAAAATATTCCAGTGCAAATTCTACTGAGGTTTCATGATTTTATCCTGCACAGCCAATGCTGGTTTCGTTAATAGTGCAGCACATGGAAATAATTAATATCGAAATGTTCCTGCTTCTGGGACGATAACATGGTGGAGCAGCACTATGAAGAGTTAGACATGGCTTAGGATTATGCGGAACTTTGCTGCGTCAGTGATTGTTCACCACCAGCATCGTCATCATCGTCACACAGTACCAGCAGGAGCAGCTACGTCACTAACAATAGCAAAGCGAAACGAGGGCCACTAATTGGCAATTAGGCGAGGAACAAAAAAGATCAGTACAAGTAGAAGCAAGACTATATAAAATTTATCCCATGCAAATAGAAACTCACTGCAAGATAGTTTTGAAACGACTCTACAGTGCATTGTATTTGGTTTGGCATGTATTCAATTTTGACCAAAATATAAAGGAGGTTCTTCATCATTAGTGAATATTTTTTCACTCCGATAATTCTGTGAATGTATTCAATTATAACAAAAGATTAAAGTTTCAATGACACAATCGACTATTCGAAACTTATAGCTTTAATAGAAAGCTGACAGGATTCTCCATCTAACCGTCAGCTTGAGCGCTTGGCTGCACTGATCCAATACAAAATGCACAGATATGGTAACTTTTAGCTGGCAGACAACCAGGATGCCTTTGTTATCCCTCGCCTGGTCTAACCACTGTTATAACGAACTGCACATATAAAACGATGCATTAGCCCCCCTCTCTCGGATGCAGAAGCTTGACGTTGACGGCGTCGTGAATGCACTGTTCTCCAGCATCACAATATATACTAATAGGGGAGAAGTGTAGGAAAAAAACAATATTGTAGGCAAAATTGAATAATCTGCTTCCCATTACACATACACGGCACAGGATGATGAGCTTGAAGGTTGTGAAATAAAAAAAAACGACCAGACAAGGTTGATTTAAAAGTCAATTTGGCTACCGCAGTTTAATTTTCCATACTGTAACTAACTTTCCGTAGTCCGGTCAGTTCAATTTTACTGCTGTCGAGCAAGAACATCAACGTCTCGAATTCAAAAAATCATCATCTAGAACAACTAAACTGACACAAACCACTTCAACCCGGACTCTTCTGGTAGAAAAGAAAATTTTAACACCCGAAAAAATCGAATTAGACTACTGGAAATTATTCGACGACCTTCAGCGTTCGTGTAATATTTCCTTCTGTGATAATTAAAAACTTTTCTCGCTGCAAAATCACAAATTGGTGTGCGCGCCTTTCCTTTAGTCTCCGCCCGTGATGCGTGCTCACAATTCGAAATTCCGAATCGTAACTCTACCACGATCTACCCTTGCGAATACCGTTGCTCATATCCAGAGGGTGCAGAAATAATGTTCGGAATCAAAAAATCACGTAATGCTTGATATTTCGTTTTAAGTTCGACATCCGTTAAACCGCCCTCTTCCGATCCGGCCGGGATTAAATATGCGCAGAAAACGCATAGACGCCGGAAAAGGTGTAGGCAAAATTCGTTCCGCCTGGCTTGATGTTCGTCTATGGCAGTCGCAACCCAAGTGAAAGGTGGAAAGGGGTGACTGTATGAAATATTATTTTTAATGTCACACAACTAGTGTACAATTTCGTTTGTGTTACATTTTGTGACGGGTGTTGTGAAATAGAGTTCTCTACATTTTCAACCTCAATTTGAAAATACAGTCACAATCGAAAAGTTTAATTTAGCTGATAGTATTTGCTGTCGAATGGCAAAAAAAACTTTTCTTCAACTTATTGCTAAACATCGAAACTTTCATCAAGTAGGCGAAACCTGAAAAACAGTAAATCATCCAATAATAACTGGGACGCCTCTATTCTCCAGCACTCTATCCTACTACTATAAAATCGGGATGAAAGCACCATTGGCAACCAGGAACATTTTCAATCATGGCTGGCAGGCAGTCGACAAAAAGCCACATGTGCCTAGCAATTCATTTTTTTTCGGTACCTCGAATAAGTTTCAGATGAAAGTTGCAGAATTATTTCCCAACCTGTGTTCGCTGCGCTGCCGGTTCGGCTTTCGGTGCAAATTTTCGATGAATATAAGAGGCGTATGTACTTTTAGTCTAGGATCACGAGCGGCAACAAGTACTTCTGCCGGGCGAGAAAGTCTGATACATTTAGACGACCTATACATCCCCTAGTAACGTGCGGAAAAAAAACGAATGGGTTCAGGAAGTGGAACGGCTATGGATGCGGAAAAGCAGCGGTAGAAGAGCATGGTGGATCCGTTGGGAGATAGCTTTGCCAGCCAGTTTTTGGTTGTTCGTTCGATGCCGGGGAGACTACGGAGAAAAGCAATTTTGTTGCTAGAGCAATTAATACCTGTAGATTAGGAGATATTTTGTTGACCCTAAGGAAAAGATTGGAGGATGAATTTTAAAGGTAGCAGAAGCGGACAGTCGCTCGGTTCCGATTCCGAAAAAACACTGCATAATTCTATTTTTTGTACTCAATTTTGCATAGAGATTGTTTTTGATTTATTGCAGGGTATTATTCGCAAGAGAGGTGACCAATTGTGTCTGGTTCCATTTGGTTGCTCAGAATAATATTATTGGTCTTGTTGAGTTAAAGCATATTTTTAAAAATATGTTTTTCATGATTGAATAAATTACACAATTAAATATTTAATTTTGTTATCAACATCTCGTCAGTGGCGAACGACACAAAATGACACAAAAACTTCAACATAAAAATATGGCGGTAAAAAGTTAGTAAAATTGTTTGTCGAATCTGGAAAGAGTTTACGGATTTACGGTATCTTGTAAAAATACGAAGTTGATGTCGCAGAGAAGTTTTTGGGTGATTTTTTTTTCTCGAGAAATTATTATACCGATGTAGTAGGTTTTCTTCAATGACAGCCATTAACGATAGCCTTTATTAACGCATTAGCCGCTACTTAGCTAGGACCATCCTGGTGGCCATCCGCTAATAAAATGATTGTTTTAAGCAAAAGCAGGCTCTTATATAGCCAAAATAGTGCATTCCCCCTTAACTGGGAAACTAGGTATATAATTCTGCCGACCGTGTTAGGGAAAGTGAGCATTAAACGGCCAATCAGATCAATCAGAATCATTAGAGCCTTTGAATTTTTCTTCCCTTTTTCCGTTTTCAGATTTTCATTGTACACCCCTATGTAGCCGAACTTTTTGAGAGACGTAGTTCTACCTCAAAATACGTCATTTCAGACTTTTTTGCAAAATAAGTGTTTAATTAAAATGGACGCTTCTAATTAAAAAAGTTCTCTAACTAAAACATTTTTATGTCCAGCATTTTTAAGGTCTTTTTTTGACGTGGGACTACGTCTTTGTTTACTATACTGGGATGCATTCTGTAAAATTGGAAATGAAACTGGCAAATGTTGCGTCAGATTTCAAACGTAAATAACAGCATAATCACATGATAGATAACAATAACCAATATGTTGTTGGATAGATAAAGTGTATAACAATTTTGTAATATGCTTGTTATCACTCTAATTTCATTGCTAAGCGGTAAAATTGATAAAAGGTTTCAATAACAAATTTACGCGAATAATGAACCAATTACATGCGAGCATGCCTGACACAGACGACGTGAATGGACACCATCCGTTCCCTGTGATATTCTCTGTATCAATATCGAAATAACAATTGACAGGGTCTCCCCGTCCCAATAGGTCCATTTTTTTTTGCTTCCATGAGCTTAGACTAATATGATTTCTCGAAGGTAAAAGTTTTCCAAAAAGTTTGGAACAATCCTTATTCTTGAACAATTTCTAAACCTGCTTTCAGAACCTAATACAAAACTGATGTCTTGAAAGAAAACATGCCGGTAAAAGCAACAGTACCCATGGAGTAAAGAACCGCAGGTCTCTAGTCGTCTATGATTGCAGCGGTACTCTTCTATTCGTACATTTCAGCGGCACACTTCTATTCGTACTGCAGCGGTACTATTCGTATTGCAGTGGTACACTTTTGTTCGTACATTTCTATACGTGCGCATTCGAGAAAAAACTGCAATGCTGCTGTTGATGGTGATTGAAAATTTATCTCATAAATATGATTACCATTAATTACTCAGCAAGAATTGTAAATTTTTGCAACGGATATTTATTTAATTTTATCTTCGATATTTACTCAATAATCGTGACACTATCCGGTCGAAAGAGTAAATTCCTAAAGATCTACATTTATAGAAGAGTAAGAGCCTGCGAATGCTTGTGAATTTTTTGTTTATTTAGTCATTCAGATTTTTTTTTTACATTTTAAAATTGTTAGATAATATATTATTATTCTAAGCTTTACCATGATAAACGTATATTAGCTGTCTTCATAATACAGCGAATGTAGTTGTAGGCAAATGAAAAAAACTGTCAAGCAAAACACAAAAATGGAATTGTTGTTTGCTACGATGTTTTGCTGGAACTTGTTAAAAATTTTGTTCAAAATATCTTCTTATGTTTGCCAATTAATGAACCTTTGTGAGAGCTTCCAGATTATTTTGAAAGTAAGATCCATATTATAGAATTGATTTAATCAGAGTTAAATAAGACAAAACCATTCATTATGATAACGTAAGTATTATTCGATTTGGTGTTTGAGGATATAACTATAGTTAATTCTGACTTTGTTGCATTACGAGAAATTCTTGGTGCTTATTCAACAAGCACGATATGATTGATTCTGTCTGCAGACTTTGTATATTTTGTACCAAAAAATCCCCTAATTACAGTGTTTAGTCACACGTCACCATTTCATACAACGCTAGGGCTGTATACCTTGTAGTATTTTGCTTCTGAACGACCATGCGTCTCGTGATAGTACGGTAATGACGAGAGTTAGAGAAAAGTTGTTAAGTGATGTTTTTTAAAAAAAAGCCTAAATTAATCCACCTAGCGGTTAGACTCAGTCTTTCTCATTCAAACTTATTATTTGTAATTATAGATTTACTTGAATGCTTAAATCCAATAAAGGTGTATTTACTCTTTGGGTTCTAAAATATTGACGTTGTAATTGAATTATAAAATATGAAATTTGACGTGATGTTGGTGCTCAAAAAATAGCGAAATAAAAACTTGTGAACAGCATATAAAATTGTTATGAAGTTTGTTATTTGTAAGTTTGAGAGATGACTCGTTTGTATGACACTAGTTATGCTCAAATAAGTCGTGTAATACTTGAGAAAATAGACTTTCGTTGTTTTAACAATTTAATACATAACGGTTGCTTAAGTTTGATTACAATCAAATGAAAAGGGAACGTAAAGGACAGCCAAACTTTGGAACCACGTGTTCAATCATAATTCATCAGTAAACCCTTAACTAGCCCGTCCATCTGATATCAATATTGTTCAAATCGGTTGTGTAGTTTTAAGATAATGAAATAAAATTCAATAGGGTGTTATGAGGCAACTAGACCATTCATTTGACATTAATTTTGTGGAAATCGGTTCAACCATCTCTGAGGAAAGTGAGTGAGTCCAAGAAGTCTTCGGAATATGTTTCTTTTCATAGCTGGATTTCACATTTTTAAACACAACAGGCAAAATAATAATCCGTTTGCAAAAAATTCAATAGGGTATTATGGGGCAATAAGACGTTCCATATGACACAGATTTTATGAAAATCGGTCCAGCCATCTCTGAGAAACATGAGTGAGATTAAATAGTCTACAGAACATGTTTCTTTCCATAACTTCTGAACCACCTGTTCAATCTTCATAAAATTCAAAAGTTAAGGGTTTTTGAGGTAGCCCGTTAATTTGAAACCAATTGTCTTGAAATCGGTTGTGTAGTTTCTGAGATATTGATGTTTCGTGATTTGTACATTTTGATACATAACCTCTAAACTAGAAATCAGATTACAATAAAATTCAATAGGGTCTAGACCTTTCATTAATTTCATTGAAATCAGTTCAGCCATCTCTGAAAAACTGAGTCGAGTGATATACGACATTGGGCCCTTTTGAGCACTTTTATACCCTTAGTTTTTGCAGTGATTGCTATACTTTTCTAGGAGAAAGGCAAAAAGTGATATGATAGAAATGACTTTTTATTTTAACTTCAATCTCGAGCAAGGCCGCAAAGATTGAAATAGTACAATATCAAATTTAAATGATGTTGAGGCCAATATTTTGATCGTAGCTATAGTTTTAAACAGTCTGCGGGTTACATTACTTTCTATAACTTTCAAACCACATGTTTTAACATTATGAAATTCATTGTTTAAGGGTTTAAAAGCCCATTAATTTGAATTCAACTATGTTCATAGGTTCTGAGACATAATAGCGATTTTCACATTCTGACGCAGCGTCAAAACTAAAAGTTCGATTACAATCAAATTCAATAGCAACCTAAGCGGCAAATAGACCCTTCATTTGACACCAAGATAGAAAGAATCGGTCAGACCATCTCTGAGAAAAGTGAGTGCGAAAAAAAGGTGCACATACACACGTACACACCCACACACAAACATATACACCTATACATGCATACATGCATAAAATGCTCGATTCGCCGAACTGAGTCGAGTAGTATATGACATTCAGCCATTTGGATCACTTTCATACCTTTTAATTAGCCAGTGATCGTTAGGAGAAAGTCAACATATTTACTTTCATTATGTGATTTCACATTTTTATGAACAACGGACAAAGTTACAATCCGATTGCAATGAAATTCAATAGCGATGGGGCAACTAGACCTTTCATTTGACACCAATTTTGTGAAAATCGGTTCATCCATCTCTGAGAAAAATGAGTGAGTTTAAACAACCTCAGGATAACTTTTCTTTACATAACTTTTGAACCATATGTTCAATCATAACGAAATTTGATAGTTAAGGGTTCTGGAGACAGCCCGATCATTTGAAACCAGCTTTATTGAATTCGGTTGTGTGGTTTCTGAGATATTGATGTTTCGTGATTTTTATATTTTGATGCATAACCTCTAAACTAAAAATCCGATTACAATGACATTCAATAGCAACCTATGGCGCAACTAGACCTTTCATTTGCAATTAATTTTATGAAAATCAGTCCAGCCATCTCTGAGAAAAGTGAGTGAGAAAAAATAGTTGCACATACACACACACACACATACACACATACATACACACATACAGAAAATGCTCAGTTCATCGAAAGGGGTCGAATGGTATATGACATTCGGCCATTGGGACCACTTTTATACCTTTGGTTTTTCTAGTGATTGCTATACCTTTCTAGGAGAAAGGCAAAAATAAAAGGAAATTTGAAACCCTACACTGAAAAAATAAACATTTTAAAAGCGCGAAATGATATAAAAAAAATCAGTCATTTCCGATTTCTTTCAAAAGAGTTTTTTCAGATAGAAGATAGATAGAAAAGAGTTTTTTTTGGATAGAAGAGTAAGACTACTAAATTGCCTAACTCAAAAAATAATTTCGAAACAACTCAACCATTTTCAAACGTCAGTCCAGCTAGATTTTGAAAAAAAAGTATGCAAAGTTGCTTAGTATAGTAACACATACGCGTCCACAAAGTTTCATTGAATTCTAAGAGGATGCTGCAAATACCTGATCGAGTTGGCGTGAAAGGCGTCTATTCTGGAAAAAGCGTCTTTTCCCTGATATTCCCTGATTTCCCTAATCGAAAAACGAATTTCCTAATATTCTCTGATTTTCTAGGTTTTCGATACTATGTATGAGGTAGTTTTTGGTCGATTTTAGCTATTTTCTGGAAACCGGAAGTCACCATCTCAAATTTCAAAATTGCGTCTGGAGTTGATTTCCGTCATCTGGACAACATCCCTTTTCCGGAAATACCCATATCCGATAGCATTCGGCCAATATCGAAATCGAATGACAAATGTTTGGGAAAAAAAATTGTGGGTAACGGGGTCACTGGCGGGCATTTAAAGGGTACAAAATTTAACTCTCCCCCATTGTCCTCCCCCCTTGTTACTATATAAAAACTAATGTTATCAAAAGTTGATTTTTAATGAGCTTTGAGATGTTACTGAGGTTTAACATTTTTGATTGCAGTGAGCTATGAAATTTTGTCTTATGAAATCTGAAAGGGTACTCGTAGAGCACATAACTGTTAAATAAAAGAACTCCATGAATCTTTTCCACAAATAGCCAAGTTGCATCAAGCTTCAGAACAGTCTCAAGAAGGTTTTATTAATTATACCTGAGTATTTATTTGTTTACCGTTAGGAAAATGGTATTACACTGTGGCGAAAAAGTGACGATTCATTTTTCTACATAGTCTTTATTTACCTAGTACTATACACTTGGATCCAGTGATGTTCCACATTTTTCAACCCATGAGCAATTCCACCAAAAATGTACAAGCTCCGGAAAAATACTGCGGTGTGACACTATACCGATGACTGCGAGTTCACATACAGCTTAAGCTTACACAGGCAACGAATCGGTCTTGTGTTGTACACGACAGCTCATTCTTGCGCATGTATTCTGTTCGTTCGGATATGACTCCTTTTTCTGAGGCCGATGCCGCAATAAAAACGAAGAAAACCATTTGATGTAGGGGAACAGTTCCATTATTCATCTCAGCCCATATATTCATCTCATGAAACATGAAAGCACAATTGAAAACAGGAAAAACACATATTATTTTCTTCTTAAACCAATCTGCTAATCCATGGAATGGATTCTTCTTAGTTCAATTTAGATTCCTCATAAAGTATAATCCTCGAAAACTCACTTGAAAGCACTAAATTTGATATTTTAGCCGGGCGTCTGCACTCGAAAACGCATTTAATTCAATCACCTACCTCAGAACAAAATCCGCGCATGTTCTATACGGCTACAACGGGACTCGTTAAGCAGCCAACCAAAGTTTTTTCATCACTAGCGGACCACTTTCTATTTTAATCACTAAACAAAATCATTAACTACACTAAGAATACTTTAATCTTTGGAATGTTCACCTCAAATTTCCTGAAACAAACTTGAATTAGCAGAAATATATGAGGTGAATTTCTACAATTCCTAAATTTCAACTGTATGTATTTTCATCTGTTTTCACTGCGTTGAAGAATCATACTGAAAATGATGAATTATTCTATAATTGACATAAACCTACAGCACTGTAGTGGTTACGTAGGTTACCAATTTTGCACGTAAACAACTGCAGCGGATATCTAGGTAACCTACTACGACGGACTGCGTTTACGTTCATTCATTATAATGGGTTTCATACATGATTAACAGTGTAATGAATATGGGGGCGTCGTGAGATGCATAATTGAGCAGTGATTCAAGTTTTGAGATGGATATGGAAGCGTTGTGAAAATGGTTCGTTTTACAAAACTCAGGATAAATCTAGCTAATTTTACTAAATATACAATGCTAAACGATTCCATAAGAGTACGTAAGCATATTTAGTTTATTTATTTAATGATTTCGTGAAAATTTGGTGTACAATCCGTGCATTCTTCATGAATATCGGCTTAATGAGATGAATAATGGAGCAGTTTCCCTATTTTCCCATTGTTGATATTATTTCCCACGTTAGAAAAAACGTGTTTCGCACGGTCTCACTTTTATTATAGCATCGTTTTTATCCGAGCAGGCTGTTAGGTAAATCATAATCAGCTGACAGCCTGCTCGGAGTCGTGTCGAAGGATTTCGCCCTGTAAAAGCTGTCATAAGCGACAGCTTGGAAACACCAACAGAAACAAGAAGATGAAAAAAAAACAGCCCGTTTGGCATTGCATGTGTGTGCGATCGCCAGTTGTCGGGCTGTGTACCGAATGTATAAGAAGCGGGGAGAGCTGTGCAATACAATGAGAATTAGGTGCTTATTACGGGAGTCTTTTCACGGTGAAATCATAGTAAAGTGAACAAAATCCTATTACGGGACTCACGTAAGTGAGAAAAACGTCGCAAAGTGACATCTGCCGCGGAATCTGGGTTATTATGAGTGTCATATCAGTGAAGTGAGAACGGAAAAAGCGACGTTTCGCGTGGAATTATTTCGCGACCATTTTGAATGGTGAAATGATTCCACGAAGATGTCATAAGTCTTAAAGCTGATTGATTTGTGATCTAATGGTGAATATTGGATTTATTCATTAGTAACGAAACGAATCAGAATTTGATCCGTGCCTCGAAGCGGTCAAATTTTCATTTTTTTGGCCGATGAAAAAAATGCAAAGTAGTTCAGGAAATTTTCGATACCGAAAAAAAAACATTTTTTTTTGATGCCGAATGTCTTAGAAATGCAGAACACGTCAAGATTTGGTGTTATCTAAAAAAACGGGAAAAAACGACTTTCTGGGACTTAGACATTTTTGAGCTGGGAAACAATCTCATTTCACTTGTCCTATTCTCAATTTCACTTCACTGTCAATCCCACTCCACGGAGGTGATTTTTGTCACCTCACTTGAGGTGGAATCAGGAATAGGTCTAAAAAAGTGAAGTGAGCGTGAGAGTGAAATATATTTCACCGTGAAGTAACTCCCGTAATGAGCACCTTAGTTTTAAATTTGCTACCACGGAAAAACAGTCCTTTTTAGAAGGCTGGGCCGTTATATTAAGAAAAAAGGTAAAATAAAATAAAAAATTAATTGTCTGGAGAAGCTCTTTTTTTTTAAATTCTAATTTTTTTTAAATATAAATTACAAAAGATAAGCGATTGAGGGTTGACCGTTCATGGAGAAATAAGAAACAAAAAAGTTGAATTATCTTTGAAAACAAAAAAAACAGCCAGAACGTTTAATTAGATTGGTATTACGTCTTCAGTAAAGTTGTTGACAGTTATTTCGTCTTTCCAGAAATACATTTTTTCTAGATTTCTGACTATCCCTCCCCCCTACCCCTTGTGGAGCTGAGAGCGGTTTCGATCCACTAGATTTAATTGAGAGAATTCGTTATCGATATTGTTTTTGGCGCATTTTGCATGTTGTAGGACAAGTACAACGATACACCGTGTTCCAAGAAAATTTCCAGTTCGAAAAGGTCCTCGACCTGATTGGGAAAGGAACCTTACATCACAACCGTGTTTGCTAGTTACCGACATCGCTTACCACAGAACAACGGGGACCCCCCTTCATACGTTACTTAATTTGTGTATTACACCTTAAATGTTTGTATTTTTTTTTGCTCACGGTATATTTTCTGGAAGAAAAAATTACTGTCTACGTAAAACTTTGCTGAAGACGTTATACCAATCAAATCAAATGAATGCTCTAATTTTTGTTTTTTATTTTCTAGCAAATTTCTCATTTCTCCATGATCCAGCCATCAAGGTCAACCAATCAATCTTATGCAGTGATCATAAAAAAATGAATATTTTCGAATTATTTTGTTTCAGAAAGACAGAATTATTACCTTCAACTTTATAATATATATCATGTTTCTATCATCAATATCTTTTATCATCAACACTAATACTAATATGTACCAAAAGCACAAAGTGCCATTGTTTAACCGTAGAAACATGCATGCAAAGTTTCAGCCAAACTGCACTTTTTTGTGGAATTGTCCCCGTGTAAAAATACGTTTTCTGGAGGTGAGTGGTGATCTGGTAGGTGACTTATTCATATTTGGAAACTGAAGAAGTCACACGGAACAAAATCTGAAGAATACGGTGCATGGGGCAGCATTTGGGCGTTGCGACGGCGAAGTGTGAGCCGGTGCGTTGTCATGGTGGAAAAGCACTTTTGTCTTCTTTGAATGGGGTTCACAGGGCACCTGGGCGTGGTCATCAAAAACCGATATGCGAATACGTTAAAACTCGGTAAACCAATTTTTAACAGTTGCCACCGAAGAAGAGCCACCTTACGCAGCATTCTGCGCGATTTTCCTTCCAAAAACAAGACAAGCGAATCAACGTTTTTATAAAATCCGTGGACGCGTTACACATGCGATCAGAGCAAAACTACGAGTCTAGTTCGGCTAAAATTTTGACAGTAATCGTCGACGAGAATTCAATATAGGATAGTAAACCTCACTTGCAATAGTGACGTGTTTGGGTAGTGAGTACTTACCGGACCGCCATCGTAAATATTTCCAAAATCGGGATGATGATAGAGACCAGAAATCGATCCCAAGCGTCATTTTAAAATCCAAGATGGCGATTTTCGGTTTCTGGGTTTTTTACATTTCATCTTAAAATCTCTGATTCGTCACAAAATAGTATAAGTACCAAGTAAAGCAGTACACTCTCAGTACAGTACAGCAGTACAGCTCACAAAGTAGACGATCACAGAGCGCGCTCGCTCTAATCAACGCTCTAAGGCGTAATCCATCGGAAACAGGATTCACAGCAAATCCTTTGAATCGTCCTTCCAATGTTTGACACACTAACGCAACAAATTACTGTCGACAAACGACAAAGTGCCCCTTCCGCAACAATTGTGAAGCTAAACCCACCAACCAACCAGCAGACGTCGCACTAACTTTCAATTAACCCGGGAGCTGTTAATCCTCCATTATTAAACAATCATCATAATCAGATTATTGTTGTCACAGCTGCTGAGTTTGCTTCTGGACTTCTGACGTAGAGCTCAGCTCAGCTGGATTATAGCGTCAACCGTGGCTTCCTGTCTCTCGATATGTACACACAGAAGTTGAACCTCGACGAAGAAATAATTGAATGAAGTAGACATAACTTAAACATTCTGGTTCGCCTCTTCGGGCTGCTGCATTCACTCTCTTTTGGTCGCTACCACTAGAGAACCGTTGTACATCATGTCGCACAGGACGCTGCTGTGTGCTAGGTTAGGAGGTATTTTCGCGCTTCACGATCACCGTAGCCTCCGGGGACCAAACCACCAGCAGCCACCAAAGGAACGATAAAACTCTGTGCACATCTAAATTGCGACAGTGAGCTCTTTTATCTTCGCTTTATTTTAGTCAGTGTGTTCTGTCTTGTCTCGTCGGAAAAACACCTCCGATGAGCATCGTATTTCTTGCTTCTGCCAAGAGTCTCACTGGGTGTGTTTACTAAATCCGGTTGCAGAGCATCATCAGCCGAACGAACAACAGCTTGGGTTGCATAATTCTACCATTATGAAATTTATTTGATTTTACCCCCGAGGGCTGATGGCGTGAAGGAACGCCCGGTCCTTGGAGGCAAACATGTCGAAGGGAGATTGGAAAAACCTTTCGCGGTCGGGTTCTATCTCCTGTAGTAGCGAAGCGACCCGAAACACTTGACAGTGCGGTAGCTATTGTCGTTCGAAAAAGCAGACAATTTTTGGTTAGTGGAAAATGAAGCTACTACTTCTCGAATCTACATTTTTGCGACGTTGTCGTCATTTGAAACTGCTCCCATATGCGCGGGGGTTTGTGACGCACCGAAAAAAAAATCGAATGGAAATCAAGTCATTTGTTATTTTGTTCGCAGCACGAGATGATGAGATTTCAAGATTATACACTGTTTGAATGGGTACGAAAGTTTATCATCACCCAATGAAACCTTTGAGAGTAACATAATCAGCAATCAAAGGTAATTTTTATATACAGAAATAAATGAAGCCAAAGCGACAATTAGTTTCATTAATTGAATTCCATTTGCCGTGTTAATAGCAGTGTGCAATTTAGCCCTTTCGCTAACGAACCTGGCGGATTTCGGTAACTAGTAAAAATGTCAGTAAAAGTGCTGCTCCTCATCGTAATAACGTTCAAACGGCAATTGCAGGACATTAGTGTACTCCGTACTGTGCCACTGTCGGGCGTTAACGTTAAAACGTAAAAAAACCCTACTGCTCTTGTAGATGGCAGTCAGAATGCGACCTAGCAGCGGCGAATCACTGAACGAAAAAGTACCCAAACAAATCATCACCATTAATGAAACGAGTTTCGTTTTCTGGTGGCGACAGCAGCGCTTCAATTCGCTACCAGAGAGGACCTCTTACTGAGTGCTTCAGCTGAACCGAACCCTTTCGGACATTTCGAAGTTGGCAAGAGAAAAATGCTAATAACTGGCCATTATCATTTGCACGTCGAGTGACCCACTCTTGCTTCAGCCTCTGACTTTTCCGTCGTTATGGGCATCTCCATGTGACATCCGTAAGCCGGCGACGGTTGATGCATGTTGAAGAGGATTTGTTTGTTTTATTTCTCCCAACTTATCCCTGTCGAATAAATGCCGCTCTCGAAGGTACGTATTTACGGCAATTGGGCACACATGTGAATTTAATGGGACTCGTTGGAATTCAGGGTACGATCCTTGCCTTCACCTGTAACTTGCATTTGTTATGTGTGTAAATTTTACGAATTGGCTTCAAATCACTCGAAGACAACGGTATTTTCACAGCACAAGAAACTTAACTTGTCAACAGACTTCCGATAGCACAACAGCCCTGGCACTTAATTCACATAACTACAAACGATACCACACAAACACTCGAGCGAACTCCCATAACTCGCAAAATAAATATTTTCCTACATTGTTTGCTTCCCGCCGAAAGACAGCATCCCCGTCTATCCAATTCAACTCCAATATGAAGCACCGAATTGTACGTTAACCCAGCAATGGTACACATATCATATTGCCATTGTTTGTGGATCATCCGTATCCGTTCCGGAATGCTTTACCACCCCCCTGTCGCAAATATCTCATACGCTCGGTTGTTCACTAGTATCAACAGAAAGTTTCTCCACCCTTCACGCCTACAAGCGGCGCGCTATTGGAGTCACGATTATTTTCTCCTGCCGGGTGAGGGCAGCAACGGCGAACCAGCAAGCCGCGCGCGCGCTCCTTTCGCAACCTTGTGTCAAGAGTTGCTGGCTGTGAAAAATATGTTTACGCGCTTTGTTCCGAACACGGCAGCCATCGACGTGGAACGACGGAGACCGAGAGAGTAAAGCGGCAGTTGCTGTCATGTTTACTCGCCCCGCCTCCTTCTTATCGTCCTCCACCATCATCATCGGTGGCTCCCCGGCAGATGATCTGTCCGCGGGTTGCTCCACTTCCCGAGGGGTTTCTTCACCGCCTGAAGACCGAACCGAGATTACACATGTCATATCAATTATAATAATTATTTTTAATAGGATTAAACGAGACACCTGGTGAATGCTGTAGGATCATGTAACAATATTTTGTGGAGAGTGAATATTATTGTTGCTCTGTATCGGTTTGTGTACTCAGCAGTTAAAAATATCAGCAGTTATTGTATATAGTTTACGTAAATTCGCTGTTTATATTCTTTCACAACAATCAATTACACTAACTCGCATGCGACCAGTTGACATTCCGTATGACCTCACACGGAATGTCGATTGGAAGTTATACGAGGAAATGATTTCAAAAGCGGTCGATTCGATTCAACATCATCCACCACTTGAAGAATACAACCTCCTCGCGAGCTTAATCCTCGACGCCGCGTTGCAAGCCCAAACGAAGAAATATTCCGGCGTAACGATCAAAGAGCGGCCTCCAACTCCGTGGTGGGACAAAGAGTACTCCGATGTATACACGCAAAGATCCGACGCGTTTTTGGCCTTCCAGAAGGGAGGTATACCCGACGACTATATACGGTATTCGGAGCTTAATACCTAGCTTAAAACCCTGGCTAAAGCGAAGAAACGCGGACATTGGCGTCGGTTCGTGAACGAGACGTCGAGGGAGACATCGATGAGCACTCTTTGGAACACAGCCCGAAGAATGCGGAATCGCGTAACGGTCAACGAAAGCGAGGAGTCTTCAAGTCGGTGAATATTTGATTTTGCCAGGAAAGTATGTCCGGACTCTGTTCCTGAGCAAAATATTGTTCGTGATGCGTCTCCGGGCCACGACGCGATAGAATCACCTTTTACGATGGCAGAATTTTCAGTTGCCCTCCTGCCCTGTAACAATAACGCGCCTGGGTTAGATAGAATCAAATTCAACTTGTTGAAGAATCTACCCGGCAATGCCAAGAGGCGCTTGTTGAACTTGTTCAATAAGTTCCTGAAGCAAAACATTGTACCGCAGGATTGGAGGCAAGTGAAGGTGATCGCCATCCAAAAACCAGGGAAACCAACTTCTGATCACAACTCTTATAGGCCGATTGCAATGCTATCCTGTATCCGGAAATTGATGGAAAAAATGATACTCCGTCGTTTAGACCATTGGGTCGAATCAAATGGCCTACTATCGGATACTCAATTTGGCTTCCGCCGTGCCAAAGGAACGAATGATTGTCTTGCGTTGCTTTCAACAGACAGTAAGAACGCTGTTAAGCCAAGCACAAGTATGTGAAGTTTATTTCAATTGATCACAAAATTGTGTAACTTCCTGATTTGAGACCGATTTAAACTAGAAAATTCGAAAGAGAGCTTGAAAAATCTTAGTGTTCAATATTAGGTCGTATACAACGGACGCAGGCGAACGGAAGTAAAGGATGTATACGCAATTTCCGCAAATTATGAACAAAATAGGCTGTATGTTTACTTATTTTGAATCGAAAACAGCGTCAAAGGTTGTCTCCAGTAAGTGTTAAGCCATGTTAAATGCCAGAGCAATTCCACAAAAAACGGGCAACCAATTTAATCGACCATTTTTGATTTGGCTAAAACACTGATGAACGTTTCTACAGGCAAAAGATGCCATTTTGTGCTATTGGTTTATTTTTTTGGAACACGACTCATTTTTGAGAAGCTATTGAAAAATGCCTTTGTGGGAAGGTATTGATGATTAGAAATATTTTTAGGGCCAAAACGGTTTGTTTAATCGGTGTGACATCTTCGACAAAGTTGTAGATAATAATTTTGTATTTCCAAAAAAAATATACACTCTTAAAAAATTATAATTTGAAAAAAAAAATTCAAGGAAAAATAAAAATTAATTATCTAATAAAGCTCTTTTTTTTTTCAAGAAATCATAACTTTTAGGTAATCTTTTGTAGTTTTTATGAAAAAAAAAAGATTTTTCAAAAATGAGCTTTTTTAGATACAGGTCTCGTTTGATTTTGGCACGTTTTGTTTTTGGCTCGGTTCAATTTTGGCAACATAAAAACTTTGGAAGTGTTGCCACCAACAACCATCAAAGCGTTGAATTGAATTTTCGCTTCAGTCCGGTAGGCATCGGACAACACTGTTCGGATTGGTTATATAATTGGCTATTGAATTTTCTCTTTAGTTCGGTAGGTATCATAAAAAATTTAAATTTGGACCTGTTGCCAAAATCAAACAGAGCCTGAAATTAATTTTCCTTTTAACCCAATTTCAAAATAAAAATACTTTTTAGAGTGTTAATTTTTTTACGGAGAGACAAGATTATTATCAACTACTTTGTCGAAAACGTCACACCAATCAAACAAACCGTTTTGGCTCTGAAATATTTGTAATCATCAATACCTTCCCAAAATAGCATTTTTAATGGCTTTTCAAAAATGAGCCGTGATCCAAAAAATTAAAACAATAGCACAAAGTGGCATCTTTTGTCCATAGAAACGTCTATGTAAAGTTTCAGCCAAATCAAAAATTCAAATTCAAAAAGGAATACTAAAAGTGGGACATTTTTCGTAGAACTGCTCACTAACAAAGCCAAATTATTGGATTTATTCAGAATCAAGCACACACTTAGGGTCTACCACTCCACACAACAGAAAAAAAACAATCGCAATAATGGACTTAACGGCGACAGGCACTTTAAAAAAAAGAAGACAATTTCATCCACTGACATCGTTTTTTTGGAATGTGCGTGGGATAATTTCCATTGATTATCTTCAAAACGGCGAAACAATCAACTACGAATACTGCGTGAACTAGAGTTATGAAATGAACATGAAACGATCGTATTTGGCGAAACAACTTAAAGATTTGCCAGTATGTATGCAGTTGAGGGTTATTTGGTAGGACATCGCTAGGATTTCCTTTAAAAGATTTAGAGATATTTTTCAAAAACTGTAGGTACTGCCCGCGTATTTATTCTAGTATTTCATGCAGTAATGAAATATAAACAAAATAAGGTTGAAATTTTACACCTCAATGGATTTGTGAGATATATTTTGAAACAATTATGCACAAAGTTATGTGAATGTACTTTCACAGTAGAATTCATCGATCTAAAATCACACGGAAGTGCCCCCCGTCGATATCCGGGAAACACTACACGCAACAACTGTAGCTTCGACAGATCTGTTGTTTGTCCTTTTAGTGCGCCATTGTGTCAAACGATGCTACCGGGAGATATTCATAACCGAGTCAGTCGCTCGCAACCACTCCGGGATAGAGAAACGATATTTGCTACAAAACACACGAAAGGTGCATGAACGATAACTACTTCCATTTCCCTCACACACAAACCTACCAGTCATACGGGACGCATCTAGTGTGCGGTTCCGTCGAACCACGATATCAACTCCTGTGGATGCAGGAATGATGATCCAGTTTACTGAGTTGCATAATCTGATACGTCGGCAACGGTGAGGTTCCGCAGAGGTTGCTGTGGGAGTGCTGTTTTAACAAATCATTATTATTATGATAACGAACCTACCAAAAAGCTAGAATTTGCGCCTCCCGAAAGCAATACAATGATCTGCAGAACTGTCGGTTATTAGTGCGCGAAAGCTGCGGTTAGATAATTTCGGTTTGCAGTTTCGATAATTGATACCATGTTGGGGAATTCCTAACACGGTGTCGTATTTATGTGCAAGCTCCAGGCTGTCGTTCGTTGATGTGAAACATAAGCCATTGTTCATTCTCCACCTGGAATGGAAGGTTTAGCAAAATATGCTATTTTCCATTAGGGAGCTGAGCTTGGGTGAGAATCATGGATGTTTCATGCATAAAAATATAAAGCATAATGAGCGAATAAAATTACAGCCTTCTCCGACCATTCACGTCTTTTTATGTCATCGTAAAAGTACGCTAAGCTAAGCAAATGTGTTTTTATTATGCTGCCACTGTGTTGTTTCTTACACTAAAACCGTAGCTAATTACCCTTACAAAACACATCAGCACACGGATAATAACAAGAGCATCCTTTTGAAAAACTAGCTCATGCATGTTCATTTTTATTCGGATTACATTAAGCCACTAACAGCTCCACCCACACCACAGGCAACAAGGATCGTGCATGACGTGCATCAACCAATAGCCAACGGGATGAATATGAGCTTTAAATGAACAGATATCTCTTCAGACAACCCTCAACCAAATTTTCCCAGTCAGCCACTGGTTTGTTACTTGTCTGTGTGCCCAGCCAGAAGCGGCCAATAAATGTTCGATGGAGTGCATCATCTCTAAATCGGAAACCGGATGCTTACGTACCCGCACCCCCTGCCCTTCTACTTCTGACCGACCCGAAACAGAGCCTCTTCAGCAACAGCATAAAATATCCGATAACACACGGTCAGACAACAAAGGCAAACATACGAAAATAGTTCGTTACCGCCAGGATTATCAACATCATCCAATTGCTGGTCCAGTGAGTGCGTATTGCCCTTTGTCTCGAAAAGGATTTTAGAGCAAGTACATGGTGCAGTCTAGTATGATTTATAAACTTCTAGAATCCGCAAAACCAGGTTGAGTGAGATATCTTTAGATAGAAAAGGTAGGACCTAATCAGTAAAGTTAGTTTAATAGAGGACCTTTTTTTTATATTACTGGCGTGAAAAGAAACGCATGATATGACAAGTAACGATTAAACGTCAGCTCTTTACGTATATCTGAATCCTAAATGCTGAGCAAACTAATCCTCCGAAAGCTTGCATTGTTTGGGTTCAGTGTAGAAGCAAGAACAAAACGGTGCTATTTATCTGAACCTCCTAACACCCTTCCGGCATCAGAAGCTCTTTAGCGGAAGGATGCTCAGCCGTAGCGGCATTAATTATGTTTTGTTCGGCACAGGGACTAACGATTGTCATCATCGTCGAAACGATGTGGAGCTCATAATCGCAGAAGGTCGCTTAGCATAAAATACCCTTCCGTCTAGAACCGGAGGCAATATAGGTGGCGGCGCTAGGTGAAGGACAATTTGAAACCGATGTTGCTTTCATTTCGCACCACCACCGTGGCAGATGCATCGTGAATTCCCGGCTGACATAGCTGACATTTCTCGGCAGCCATAAATTTTCGGCTTTTTCATTCGCCTGTGCTTTATTGGGCTAGCTTCTAACAGGTCGGTCGTATTGCTTGCTCTGGTTTGAGAGTTCGTCTTTCGTTGCTAAACTATGACCACAGAAAGAACGTGCATAGCAACGAAACGCTTACCGAGTGTAGTGTCACTTTAATTGCTGCATACGCAATGCTTAACGAAATTTGATCTTATACTAATGTACTCACACATTAGAAACTCATAAACGAACCTTATATGAGGTGAAAATTTTATTAATAATCATTGCACGAAATCACAACATTAAACATTGTTTCGTGCACCACGCTGTTCCATTTTATGAAGAAGCAAATTCCTTGCACCACACATCGTGCTTCCCTGTTCCCGATATTAAAATTTATGGCAAAATTATGCCCAAGCATGTGACATGCACCGTCAGCACACAGATGAAGCTCGTATTTTAGCGGAAAGGCAGTTGGCGTGAGAATCAAAAAGAAGAAAATCGAAAAACCGTTCCTTGCCGGAGTCATAACACGATGGAGACGCGTTATGTTTATTCGTGCAACATAATTCGTATGCAATAGCTTCGGGATTTTTTTCATTCGCGCTCCCGCTGGGACGATAAAACGTACGCGTGTGGGCGGGCGTAGTAAATCGAGCAACGAGGTTATGAAAATTGATGCAGATTTTATGGATGGGATCATAACGGGGCAATAAATAGTTGATTGTTGAAACATCATGCGACTGGAATGATGGCAATAACTGGTAAATTTGGTCCGTAACAGGTTCAATCACCGGAAAGTTAATTTAATTATATTGAACAGACAATGTTTTGCAATAAATACGACACAAAACTGGAAAAAATACAAAAACAGTGATCACAGTTGAAACTTTCGAGTAGAGCACCGGATATGAAAAAGGAGAACATTAATTTTCATGTGTGTAATTCTAACAAAGTTCTCTTACATCTGGTTTTATATTCCATGTTGGAATTTATCACCTGAAATTAAATAACACATATCTAGGTAACAATAGATAAGAAATAGAACATTTTCCGTTCGTCACTTCTCCACGACAGACATCAGTTTCAAATTGGCTCCATCAAGCGTTTGAGAGCATTACCAACGCTTTAAGATGAAACGGGACGGAATCCAAGCATTATTTTATCATTGTTAATAGTACATGGTTACCAAATTTTTAATTTTTTTGATGCCATAAAATTCAACAGAGTCATAACAATTTGAACATTTCTATATGCTAGCGCAGCCTGCTGCTGATAGCGCTGACAACACGGGTGCATAATTTGACACACGCGGTTGACTTGAAACTAGAAAAAAGCAAAAACAGGAATTTTGCGAGGCGCTACAGTTTAGAGGCAAGATTTAGCCCATTTCGGCCGATTTTTTGCGGAAATTAGTTACGAACGCGCTGCATATTAGTATATAAAGAAAAGTACACTTAGTTTGAGTGGTTACGCGATCGGTCGTCCCATGCTTAGATTCCGTCCCGTTTCACGTTAAAGAGACGCATTACCAACAATTGGGTTTCGGCTTAGCAGTCGTTACTCTCAGTATTTAGAATGAAGTTATTGTCATTCGTCCCAACGTTTCAGCACTTGTTGGTGTTGGTGAAACTGTTTAAAGGAGCTATTTATTAATAATTTAACATTTTATAAAATTGTTTCCTCGACTTACAATAATAATTATCGGACTACGTCAGGTGGTTGCATCTATAGATTACTAGTCACTTATTTTAAATACACAATAACTTCGTTCTAAATACTGAGAGAAATTACCGCTAAGCCGAAACCCAATTGTTTATACCATCTACAGTCAAACTCTCCCACCCAGAGACGCATTACTTTCAAGACATCAACTTAAAACAAATACAGTAAAGGCTTTTTTTTGC